>NW_022630996.1:3077225-3200798 GCF_010015895.1 Lontra canadensis | reverse complement strand
TTCATTATTGGTTTTCTTTTTTTATTTGTTTCTTTTTTCTTTTTTTTCTTTTTTTCTTTCTGAACCTCTTTATATCCCCTTCCCCCCTCCCCCTCCACGATTTGGGATCTCTTCTGATTTGGCTAAAGCATATTTTCCTGGGGTTGTTGCCACGCTTTTAGTATTTTTCTTGTTCCTTCATATACTCTTATCTGGACAAAATGACAAGGCGGAAAAATTCACCACAAAAAAAAGAACAAGAGGCAGTACCAAAGGCTAGGGACCTAATCAATACAGACATTGGTAATATGTCAGATTTAGAGTTCAGAATGACGATTCTCAAGGTTCTAGCTGGGCTCGAAAAAGGCATGGAAGATATTAGAGAAACCCTCTCGGGAGATATAAAAGCCCTTTCTGGAGAAATAAAAGAACTAAAATCTAATCAAGTTGAAATAAAAAAAGCTATTAATGAGGTACAATAAAAAATGGAGGCTCTCACTGCTAGGATAAATGAGGCAGAAGAAAGAATTAGCGATATAGAAGACCAAATGACAGAATAAAGAAGCTGAGCAAAAGAGGGACAAACAGCTACTGGACCACGAGGGCAGAATTCGAGAGATAAGTGACACCATAAGACGAAACAACATTAGAATAATTGGGATTCCAGAAGAAGAAAGAGAGAGGGGAGCAGAAGGTATATTGGAGAGAATTATTGGAGAGAATTTCCCCAATATGGCAAAGGGAACAAGCATCAAAATCCAGGAGGTTCAGAGAACCCCACTCAAAATCAATAAGAATAGGTCCACACCCCATCACCTAATAGTCAAATTTACAAGTGTTAGTGACAAAGAGAAAATCCTGAAAGCAGCCCGGGAAAAGAAGTCTGTAACATACAATGGTAAAAATATTAGATTGGCAGAAGACTTATCCACAGACACCTGGCAGGCCAGAAAGAGCTGGCATGATATATTCAGAGTACTAAACTAGAAAAACATGCAGCCAAGAATACTATATCCAGCTAGGCTATCATTGAAAATAGAAAGAGAGATTAAAAGCTTCCAGGACAAACAAAAACTGAAAGAATTTGCAAACACCAAACCAGCTCTACAGGAAATATTGAAAGGGGTCCTCTAAGCAAAGAGAGAGCCTAAAAGTAGTAGATCAGAAAGGAACAGAAACAATATACAATAACAGTCACCTTATAGGCAATACAATGGCACTAAATTCATATCTCTCAATAGTTACCCTGAATGTTAATGGGCTAAATGCCCCAATCAAAAGACACAGGGTATCAGAATGGATAAACAAACAAAACCCATCTATATGTTGCCTACAAGAAACTCATTTTAAACCCGAAGACACCTTCAGATTTAAAGTGAGGGGGTGGAAAAGAATTTACCATGCTAATTGACATCAGAAGAAAGCAGGAGTGGCAATCCTTATATCAGATCAAATAGATTTTAAGCCAAAGATTATAATAAGAGATGAGGAAGGACACTATCATACTCAAAGGATCTGTCCAACAAGAAGATCTAACAATTGTAAATATCTATGCCCCTAACGTGGGAGCAGCCAACTATATAAACCAATTAATAACAAAATCAAAGAAACACATCAACAATAATACAATAATAGTAGGGGACTTTAACACTCCCCTCACTGAAATGGACAGATCATCCAAGCAAAAGATCAACAAGGAAATAAAGGCCTTAAATGACACACTGGACCAGATGGACATCACAGATATATTCAGAACATTTCATCCCAAAGCAACAGAATACACATTCTTCTCTAGTGCCCATGGAACATTCTCCAGAATAGATCACATCCTCAGTCCTAAATCAGGTCTCAACCGGTATCAAAAGATTGGGATCATTCCCTGCATATTTTCAGACCACAATGCTCTGAAGCTAGAACTCAATCACAAGAGGAAACTTGGAAAGAACCCAAATACATGGAGACTAAACAGCATCATTCTAAAGAATGAATGGGTTAACCAGGAAATTAAAGAAGAATTGAAAAAATTCATGGAAACAAATGATAATGAAAATACAACGGTTCAAAATCTGTGGGACACTGCAAAGGCAGTCCTGAGAGGAAAATATATAGCGGTACAAGCCTTTCTCAAGAAACAAGAAAGGTCTCAGGTACACAACCTAACCCTACACCTAAAGGAGCTGGAGAAAGAACAAGAAAGAAACCCTAAACCCAGCAGGAGAAGAGAAATCATAAAGATCAGAGCAGAAATCAATGAAATAGAAACCAAAAAAATAATAGAACAAATCAACGAAACTAGGAGCTGGTTCTTTGAAAGAATTAATAAGATTGATAAACCCCTGGTCAGACTTATCAAAAAGAAAAGAGAAAGGACCCAAATCAATAAAATCATGAATGAAAGAGGAGACATCACAACTAACACCAAAGAAATACAGACAATCATAAGAACATATTATGAGCAACTCTATGCCAACAAATTTGACAATCTGGATGAAATGGATGCATTCCTAGAAACATATAAACTACCACAACTGAACCAGGAAGAAATAGAAAGCCTGAACAGACCCATAACCAATAAGGAGATTGAAACAGTCATCAAAAATCTCCAAACAAACAAAAGCCCAGGGCCAGACGGCTTCCCAGGGGAATTCTACCAAACATTTAAAGAAGAACTAATTCCTAGTCTCCTGAAACTGTTCCAAAAAATAGAAATGGAAGGAAAACTTCCAAACTCATTTTATGAGGCCAGCATCACCTTGATCCCAGACAAGGATCCCATCAAAAAAGAGAACCACAGACCAATATCCTTGATGAACACAGATGCAAAAATTCTCACCAAAATACTAGCCAATAGGATTCAACAGTACATTAAAAGGATTATTCACCACAACCAAGTGGGATTTATTCCAGGGCTGCAAGGTTGGTTCAACATCCGCAAATCAATCAATGTGATACAACACATTAATAAAAGAAAGAACAAGAACCATATGATACTCTCCATAGATGCTGAAAAAGCACTTGACAAAGTACAGCATCCCTTCCTGATCAAAACTCTTCAAAGTGTAGGGATAGAGGGCACATACCTCAATATTATCAAAGCCATCTATGAAAAACCCATCGCAAATATCATTCTCAATGGAGAAAAACTGAAAGCATTTCCGCTAAGGTCAGGAACACGGCAGGGATGTCCGTTATCACCACTGCTATTCAACATAGTACTAGAAGTCCTAGCCTCAGCAATCAGACAACAAAAAGAAATTAAAGGCATCCAAATCGGCAAAGAAGAAGTCAAACTATCACTCTTCGCAGATGATAGGATACTATGTGTGGAAAAGCCAAAAGACTCCACTCCAAAACTGCTAGAACTGGTACAGGAATTCAGTAAAGTGTCAGGATATAAAATCAATGCACAGAAATCAGTTGCATTTCTCTACACCAACAACAAGACAGAAGAAAGAGAAATTAAGGAGTCCATCCCATTTACAATTGCACCCAAAACTATAAGATACCTAGGAATAAACCTAACCAAAGAGACCAAGAATCTATACACAGAAAACTATAAAGTACTCATGAAAGAAATTGAGGAAGACACAAAGAAATGGAAAAATGTTCCATGCTCCTGGATTGGAAGAATAAATATTGTGAAAATGTCTATGCTACCTAAAGCAATCTACACATTTAATGCAATTCCTATCAAAGTACCATCCATTTTTTTCAAAGAAATGGAACAAATAATCCTAAAATTTATATGGAACCAGAAAAGACTGCAAATAGCCAACGGAATATTGAAAAAGAAAGCCAAAGTTGGTGGCATCACAATTCCAGACTTCAAGCTCTACTACAAAGCTGTCATCATCAAGACAGCATGGTACTGGCACAAAAACAGACACATAGATCAATGGAACAGAATAGAGAGCCCAGAAATAGACCCTCAACTCTATGGTCAGCTAATCTTTGACAAAGCAGGAAGGAATGTCCAATGGAAAAAAGACAGCCTTTTCAATAAATGGTGTTGGGAAAATTGGACAGCCACATGCAGAAAAATGAAATTGGATCATTTCCTTACACCACACATGAAAATAGACTCAAAATGGATGAAGGACCTCAATGTGAGAAAGGAATCCATCAAAATCCTTGAGGAGAACACAGGCAGCAACCTCTTCTACCTCATCCGCAGCAACATCTTCCTAGGAACATCGCCAAAGGCAAGGGAAGCAAGGGCAAAAATGAACTATTGGGATTTTATCAAGATCAAAAGCTTTTGCACAGCAAAGGAAACAGTTAACAAAACCAAAAGACAACTGACAGAATGGGAGAAGATATTTGCAAACGACATATCAGATAAAGGGCTAGTGTCCAGAATCTATAAAGAACTTAGCAAACTCAACACCCAAAGAACAAATAATCCAATCAAGAAATGGGCAGAAGACATGAACAGACATTTCTGCAAAGAAGACATCCAGATGGCCAACAGACACATAAAAAAGTGCTCCACATCTCTCGGCATCAGGGAAATACAAATCAAAACCACAATGAGATACTACCTCACACCAGTCAGAATGGCTAAAATGAACAAGTCCGGAAATGACAGATGCTGGCGAGGATGCGGAGAAAGGGGAACCCTCCTACACTGTTGGTGGGAATGCAAGCTGGTGCAACCACTCTGGAAAACAGCATGGAGGTTCCTCAAAATGTTGAAAATAGAACTACCCTATGACCCAGCAATTGCACTGCTGGGTATTTACCCTAAAGATACAAACGTAGTGATCCGAAGGGGCACATGCACCCGAATGTTTATAGCAGCAATGTCTACAATAGCCAAACTATGGAAAGAACCTAGATGTCCATCAACAGAGGAATGGATAAAGAAGATGTGGTATATATTACACAATGGAATACTATGCAGCCATCAAAAGAAATGAAATCTTGCCATTTGCGACAATGTGGTTGGAACTAGAGGGTATCATGCTTAGCGAAATAAGTCAATCGGAGATCTCCCTGATATGAGGGAGAGGAGATGCAACATGGGGGGTTAAGGGGGTAGGAGAAGAGTAAAGGAAGCAAGATGGGATTGGGAGGGAGATAAACCATAAGTGACTCTTAATCTCACAAAACAAACTGAGGGTTGCTGGGGGGAGGGGGGTTGGGGGGGTGGGGTTATTATGGACATTGGGGAGGGATTGTGCTATGGTGAGTGCGGTGAAGTGTGTAAACCTGGCGATTAACAGACCTGTACCCCTGGGGAAAAAATATATGTTTATAAAAAATTTAAAAAAAAAGTTATGTTGTACTAAAATATTGAAAATTAGTCAAAATTACCTATTATAATTGGTAAGTAAGTATAAACTTTTATAAATTAATAAATATAAAAACTTATATTAACATTTAAATAAAGCTAAAATTGTATTTTTTAATTTAAAATTAAATCTTACCGAATATTTTCAATTCTAATATACAGTGTGCGTCTAGTTTCTCATGTAAAGAATTTGTATCATACTTCATACATTCTGTATCTATAGGAATGTAATTTCTACACATAAACAGAATAATAAGAACTTTTTAATACTGCAAAAGGCTTCTAGTCACACTTGGTAATTATTGCAAATGCCATGCTAAATTATGAATACTTCCACAACTGAAAATTAGATCAATTAGTAAGGGAAGCAAGAAAATGGACACTTGGCAGTTCTGGGAAATGATTTTTTTGTTATTTAGGCTCTGCTGTGAGAGTGTGCAGACTGTGAGTCAGCGGGTGAGAAGTTAGAGTGTCCTTCTGCGCCAGCACATCCTGCCCCTGGGCTCATGGGGAGTATCTCCCCTCACATGGACACACATGGGCAGTGTCTCACCCCAAACCGCTTATGCTAGTCACCAGCTGTGAAATGCACCATAGGGAAAATAAGTTGGAGAAGAAGGTCTCTAGGACCTGAACAGTGTCAGTCACCAATATAGATGCTTAGATTATGGGTTTCCCTCTGCCCGTATTGATTACTGGACTCTGAATGACAGAGGTACCCATGTGTTCTGGAGCAAATGGTGTGTGTGTGTGAGAGAGAGAGATATACAGGGCGCCTGAGGCTCAAGGTCCTAGGCAAGGAGTTTTCTTGCCTGTGTCATAGGTTGTCTAGCAATTTGGGACTTGGAAACATCAGTGAAATTAGGATAGACGTTTGTATAGAGACTGGGAAGTAAACCCAGCCTTGGAGACCATCCAGGGTTTAGACAGGAAAAGTGAAGGGGAAAAGAGCAATTGGGGCAGACCTAACAACAGAAATACTTGAACAGACTCATTGTGACAAATAATAGGACCTGCCAGTCTACGGAGGAGAATTTCTGTTACAGGAAAGAGGTGGCACAAGCTTGTAAAAGTAGAGACTACATGAAAGAAATGTGATTTTATGTATTAAGTAATTGGTTCATGACCTGGCAGTGACATGCTAATAATGATGCTTTGGGGGAAAATAGCTGGAAGTGCAAAAGATATTGACAAAAGAAGATACTCGAGAAAAGAACAGTTAGAAATCCACTAAGTGGGATTGATGAGACTGAGGATGGGGTGCTGGCTAGCATTGGGGCGAGAGTCCACAGGGCAAACCTTAGGGCTTTCCAGGAAGAGAATAAACAGGGGTAGGTCTCTTTATATTTTCGTTCTATGCTAATATTAAAATTTTAAAATTTCATAAAAACCCTTTAACTGAAAGCATCTGCTTTTTCCATGTTTCAGTTTTGTCCATAGGAGATGTGTATACAGGTGGAGAGGGAAAGGTGCAGGGCTGATCGAGCCAGAGACAACAGGAAAAATTTCTCTTCCATATCTCTCAGTGGATTTCAGGTCATATGCTTAAGCTGTTCCAGGGTTTCCGTTCTTTGCCGCCTTTCCTGTATCTTTTCCTTGTGCTGTCGGGTCCTTCTTGTTACTTGGCCTTTAAGACAAAGCTAAAAGGTGTAGAAGGCAGATGTGAAGAGGATAATTTAATAGAGTTGGAAATCAATGCTGTTGTAAACCCAGTTTGGGGCCCAGGGATAAAAGGAGAAAATGCTTCATCATTAAGGTAAAATGATTAGGTAGCTCAGTTTTGTTATCTTCTCAATTTGTTCTCTCAAAAGGCCTAAATCAGGATCCATGACATTTCAGGCCTCCCGATAGCATATATAGTGTTAGTATTATTTTTGGAATAGTAGAATATTCTATGTAACAGTGTGTCCTTAATCACTCATATGCCATCCAAAGGGGTTTCCTTTTTAAAAGTTTAAGGATCTTGGGGCTCCTGGGTGTTGGAGCAGGTTAAGCACAGATTCTTGGTTTTGGCTCAGGTCGCGTTCCCTGGGTTGTGGGATGGAGCCCCATGTCAGGCTCCATGCTCAGCACGGAAACTGTTTGAGACTCTTTCTCCCTCTGCCTCTCCTGCTCCTGCTGCCTCTCACTCTCTCTCAAATCAATCAATCAGTCAATCAATCAATCTTTAAAGGATTTTGTTTGTCCTGCACCATGAATGGGCCTTGCTTAGGAACCTGTAATTCAACATACCGTGAACAACTTCTGCCTCTATGCCTCTTCTCCCCAGCCCTTACATTGCTTTTAGCATTCCATAAATTGGCTAAATGTGGTAGAAGATTCTTTAAAAATTTGTATCCAACTTGAAATTTGCATCACTATATTTTGATATTTGCGCTCTAAAAGATGTACTTTATTATTTTAGAATAAAGGGTGTTTCAGAATTACTACTAGACATCTCAGAAGACTTTTAGGACATTAAAATAAGTAATGTGACTATGAATACAAAATAAATCTGTTCAAGGTAAATTTTTCAGGTTAGTTTTATATAAAGGTAAGAAAGAAACATTGTGTATATTTGTGTGTATGTATAAATATATAAATAATTTTTATATGTAATATACACATACATACCAAGAGACAGCATATATTTGTATATGTATATATTTTGAGTATTTATATATGTATGTGTACACACACATATACACACATATGTGGAAAGTAGAAAGAAGTTATATAATAAAAAGAAGTAATGTAATGCTTAAGCAATATTATTTTCCCGCTGCTGTTTTCAGTAATACATTATCTTCTCCAGAGGAGCTCAAATCAAATCCACAAATACTTTTTTGAGGGCTTTATGTGCAGTAGCTCTGTGCTAGTCATTAGATCATTTTACACAACTGTGTATAGTATGGAAATAACTGAGGACATCTGTATTATGTTAGAACTCTTCGTTTTTGGAGAATATATGGGGATCAGGTGCCCAGTCATGATGCTTGTGTGACAAACTTATGTGTGTATTCATGCTGATGGATTGTTTATGATTGTTAAATGGATCATTTTTGAGGAAGCAATTTTTTATCTTATTTAATTCAATTAATTAGTGCATAGTTAGTTTCAGATGTGGAGTTCAGTTATTTATCAATTGCATATAATATCCCGTGGTTATTACATCATGTGCCCTCCTTAATGTCCATCACCCACTCACCCCCCCTCCAGCAACCCTCAGTTTGTTCCCTGGAGTTTAGAGTCTCTTATGGTTTGTCTCCCTCTCTGATTTTGTCTTATTTTATTTTTCCCTCTCTTCCCCTATGATTCTCTGTTTTGTTTTTTAAATTCCACATATAATTGAAACCCTATGATAATTGTCTTTCTGTGATTGACATATTTTGAGGAAGCAATTTTTAATAGGTAAACAAAGTACAACTTTCAGACTTCTGCAAGAGAGACAAAATTACTTTCTGTCTTAGGATGTTACTGATGAACACTCTAGCCCTGTGGGCTAGAAAAAGGCTGCCTGCAGTTTGAGAAAGAGTAGAGCCTGGGATTCATTAGACACCAAGGCCAGAGGAAATGGTCTTTGCTAGCGTTAGGAAATTAACAGGAGTGGGATCCAGCGATGATAGCATAACTAAGAGAGGACTCATTCTGCTTTGGGAAGCCTATTGGAATTGGAAAGCGAAAGATGATTTCCTAAGAATTGGTGAAAAGACAGAAGATCTAGAATAGGCTGATTAATACTTAAGAGTATTCCTATCAGGTCTGAAGGATCATACTATGTAGACTATGTAGCAGGCTCTCCTTTTCGTGTTATGGTGGATCATGGGTCATCCCATTTACTCCTTTTCTGGCCTTCCCTGGACTTGCAGGAGGCACCCCCCAGCAACTGTGGTTGTCCTGTGAGCCTTGTTCCCTTGACTATGGCTCATTGACCCAGGTATGGTTTCCTGACCTAGGTGGGTCAACTAGATTCTTCTTCCTAGGAATTTAGAGTAATACCTAAGGACATCGGGAGAGAAGTCATCAGCTTTATGGTGGTGTCTTGAATACTCTTTAGATAATCCTGGGCTCAAATACTAATTCTAATTTATCCTGGGAAAGATGCTTTACTTCATCTGACTCTCACTTTTCCTATCATAAATGACAACAGCAATATCCCTTATAATTTTGTTGTAAGGAAATGAAATACAATGTATATAAATGCTTAGCTGAATAAATGACAGTAGCAGGTGCTCAGTGAGTACTGGTTTTCTTTTAATCTTTTAAGAGCAGTGGTTCTAGAGGTTTCTGAAACCACTCTGGCCTTTAAGATCTTGGTTAGGGTCTCTTGAAGCCAGCACTTTTTTTTAATAATAAAGGAAAGTCACACACTGGAAAGAGTTTTAGTAGCTGCTAAAATATATGCAGTGTTTTAGGAGGTCTCAGAAAGCAACCCAGGGCTATTTCCTGGCCTCAAGATCCCTCACTCTGTTATTTCACAGAAGACTAGATGTCCCCCTTCTCTGGCTAGCCTCTGAATATATGATGCTTTACAGAGCTAGGGTTCCCACTGTTGGAGGGCTTTTCATAGTAACTGAGGTCTGTCCATGCAGATGTGTCTTCTGTAATGGGAGTGTGGGACATCCTGTGCTGTTATTCCTTCATTGGTCAACAGGAGATCCCATTGCTCAACCCTGTGACATTGATACTGTGGGTTTCAAGTTCATTTACATGACAAATATGTAAAGTTTTAGGCAAGTTGATGATATAGTCAAAGATGTATTTTTTATTTAATTTTTATTTGAATTACACATATTTAAGGGGTGTGAGATCTGTCAGCATGAAAGGATGATACTTTTACCTTATATTTGTAAAATATTTTTAATCAAATTCTGCATATGCATTTTTATGCCCTTTTTATGCCTTCGATGTCACTAAAACAACATTTTGAATTATCGACAGAGGTTTTTTTTATAGCATTTTATCTTGCTGTCTAGTGTGAGATATTGAAATTTTTATATCTGTGTATGGTGCTTTCACTGAAAATTTTATCTCAAGTTCCAGCTTTAGAACTTTTGGGTTTTTATTCATCCTGAGTGTGCATATATGTGATCTCTATTCCTGTTTCAATAGATCTTTAAAAATCTTGTCTAAAGTGACAGCTGCAGCAGAAAGAGTTGGTGTCCACCAAAAATGTGTGCTTTATCTTGAGCTGTTCAGAATCATCACGGGAAAGTAGCTTCTTAGCCCAAGTTACATTTTACAAGCCCCTCCCAAGTAGGTGGTCCCAACTAGGTGGTACCATGTGATTGGTTCTTGCCCGAGAATGATCAGCAGCAGCAAGGGGTGTGACTTCTGGGAAGGGACTGCTGAAAGGAACTGCCTCTACCATCCTCTCTTTCCCCAGTCGTAGGCTGTTGGCAAGCTTTTTCTTATTTTAGATTTTATTTATTTATTTGGGAGAGAGTAAGACCAAGAGAAAACCCAAAGGGAGAAGGAGAGGGAGAAGCATACTCTCTGTTGAGCAAGGAGCCTGATGTGGGACTTGATCCAAGGACCCCAGTGTCATGACTCGAGCCCAAGGCAAACACTGAACCAGCTGAGCTACCCAGGCGCCCCTGCAAACTTTTGTAGTAAGGACCCGATAGGAATATTTTAGTCTTTTTTGGTTATGTGGTCCCTGTGGCAAAGCTGCTGTTGTATTATGAAAGCAGGCATAGACAGTACAATCAATAAAAAGGCGTGGCTGTGTTCTGTGGGCTGTATGCTGCTGACCTCCGCTCCAGAGGCTCATGGAGGCACCAAACAGGGCTCTGGATACGCGCAGAACTACTGGAGGAAAGTCTCTCGCCATCGGGGAACAACTCCACTTGTTATTAATGTAGCAAGAATGAAACTTTCATTGTGTTTTAAAAAATAGAAATTTGGGGATTTGGGAATTGATTTGTAACAGAATCTGACATTGCCCTAACTAATATAAAATCTAACCGGAGATTTGGAGATATCCCCACAGAAATGATTACTAAATGTGCACTGTGTTTTTATTTGCTAATTTGTTTGTTCGTTTGTTTGATTTTTTAACACAGATTCTTCCAGATGGCTGTTATAAGCACTCAGAACTTAGAAGGTTGTTTCAGGTTAATATGTTTTCTCCAAACAATACTTTCACAGCTCAAAATAATGTAAACAGCAGTTTATTCTGCGAGGTAATAGATTTTGTTGAAAGTCAAGTATAAGGTGACTCCTTTTCTGGAAAATAATTTTAGGAAAAAAAATTCACTCTATCTTTCAGTAGGTGTGGTGGATTACTCCTCAGTTTTTATGGTTGCAGGTTTTGGGGACTAAAGAATGTATCAAAGTCTGGGTGAAATGAAATCATTTGTCTTTCTCAATGAGCACCTGTGTTTTATAGTGGGAAGAACATAAACTTTTAATTTGGATAGACTTTGGTTTAATACTGGGTTGTCTTTAGGCAACTCGTTTTAACCTTTCTTGGCCTGAGGTTCTACCTAGACTGGGTAACCTCACCTCAGGACAATGTTTTAAATATCAAAGAAGGTAATAAGCATATAGCCCTTAGTTAATCTTTGTTTAACAAAACAAAATAGACCTGTTCTCTTATTCTCTAGCTGTACTAGGTAACATACCTTGCTATTTGTTGCTGTAGCAAAACAGACCTCATAAAAATTTGAAAACAATCTGTGCATCAAAAGACAACATTAATAAAATTATAAGATGAGCTACGAGTAAGGGAAAGTAGTTTCGAAATGAAGAAGTGAGCCACAGACTGAGAAAAAATATTCACAGTTCATATAGTGGACAAAGACTTGTATCCAGAATAAAATAAAATAAAAAAATAAAATAAAATAAAATAAACCCTACAACAAATTAGAAGCAAAGTAACTAAAAATGGGCAAAGACTTGAACAGACACTTTACACAGTAAGATACACAAATGGTTAGCAAATACATAAAAGAGTACTTAATGAAATGTCACCTGTACCACCCACAAGAATGATGAAAATTAAAATGACTGAAAACACCAACTCTTGTTGAGGCTGTGGGGCCACTGGAAACCATCCATTGCTGGTGGAGTAAATGGCGAGTGTCCTAAGATTTAGCAGTCAAAGGAACGAACCATTATCACATGTAACAACTAACAAATCACACACACATATACCATGTTATGCAAAAGAAACCAGAAACAAATGAGTTCAAATGTATGGTTTAACTTATATGAAGTTCTAGAACAGGTAAAACAAATTTATGGAAATAGAAATCAAAAGAGTGTTTTCTTCTGCTGGGAGGGTTGGAGCAGAGAAGGACTAAGGAAACACATTTAGGTAATGGTAGTGTTCCATTTCTTGATGGACATGTTGGTTTTATGAGTGCATAAATTCATGAGAACTTAGGACACCTGAATGGTTCAGTCAGTTAAGCATCTGCCTTCAGCTCGGGTCATGATTCCAGGGTCCTGGGATTGAGTCCTGCATTGGGCTCCCTGCTCAGTGGGGAGCCTCCTTCTCCCTCTCCCTCTGTCCCTCCTCCCCCTTCCTCCCTCCTCTCTGCTGTGGGCATTTTCTCTTTCTCTCTGACAAATAAATAAATGCAATAAAAAAAAAACAAACCTCATCAAACTGCATTCCTAAGATCTCTGCTTTTTAAAGGACGTCTGTAAATATTCTTCAGTAAAAAGTAGGTTGAAAGAAAGAAAATAAATGAGGTGAGTTCTGTCTGGTCTCTCTGAGCAGTGATTTAACACACAGTGGAGATTCATTACTCACTCTTCCACTGTTTGGTACCTTCATTATAATTAGATTAACGGATTCCCAATAAAATCTAAAAACTGCATCTTTTAACTTTAAATTGCATTGATTTTCATTATATAAAATGCTATATTATTATATGTACTAAACACATACTCAGTAGTTTCATTATCTAAAAAATTTCTATTCGTGAAGTTTCCCAAATTGCATAAAATCATTCCAGACATTTTCTAGTTTTTTTCCAAACTGCTGCCTGATATGTAATCAAATAAACCTCACAGATCAGGGATGCCTGGGTGGCTCAGTAGGTTAAGTGTCTGCCCTCAGCTCAGGTCATGATCCCAGGGTCCTGGGACAGAGTCCCACATAGGGCCCCTTGCCCCTCTGCCTGTTGCTCCCCCTGCTTGTGTTCTCTCTCTCTGACAAATAAATAAAATCTTAAAAAAAAATAAACTTCACAGGTCAATTAAAATGATCAGTTAAAAGAAGGAAAGTAGACGACTGAGTGCTTTAGCTAAGAACTATAACCTTCAGGGGCACCTGGGTGGCTCAGTAGGTTAAAGCCTTTGCCTTCAGCTCAGATCATGATCCCAGGGTCCTGGGATCGAGCCCCACATCGGGCTCTCTGCTCAGCAGGAAGCCTTCTTCCTCCTCTCTCTCTCTGCCTGCCTCTCTGCCTACTTGTGATCTCTGTCAAATGAATAAATAAAATCTTTAAAAAAAAAAGAAAGAACTATAACCTTCAAATCAAAGAGGCACAGGGAGGGTGAAGATGACCGGGACAGTGTGAATCATGTTATGCTCTTTATTTCATATTGCTTGACAGCATACTTAAAATTAATTTTTAATCAAAATTTTCCATTTGATGATAGCAAACATGTTGTAAATTAAGAACTAGATATACCTCCCTCAGGATTTTACCCCATGGACTTTTGAACAGTATCTTGACAGTTTCATCACTAAACCATGACTCATGCATAGAATACACCCACTAAGTATGTACTGAATGAACAAAGGAGTAAATGCTTCTTCCAATTCCTTATAGCTCGAACCATCTTTGCATCTATAGTCTTTTTGGGCCAGCAGTACTTGCTTCCTTAAACCACCATCGAGATATGATGCATCATAGGGGAGGTGTAGCTCATTGACTTTGTCTCTGATTTATCTGGTCTTCTTCATGATTGCTGGCTCTCTGAGAATGAGGGAAAATAATAATTTTTAGTCTGATTAGGTTCATAGTAGCTTGACATAACAATATAGAAAGCACCTTGAGGAGGGAGATTCAGAAATATTTAGTGATTGGGAGAGTACAGACACCAACTAGTCAGGGGACAAATGCTGAAGCAACAAAGTGACGCTAGTCCACAAAAGACAAGGCAGCCAAAGAGGCGTGACAGCCAGCTGAGCACCTGTCCTTTCTTGGGTTTTCAGTGTCTTCAAGTAAAAATATTTAGGCTCTCAGATTTCTGTCACCATCCTTCAGCTCTCCAAGGGCTTGTACAGGGGTTGCCTAGGGATGCTTGACCTTGAGAATTAAAAACTATTTCCCTCATTTTCTGCTGGTGTCTTGAGATTGGGTTGATTTTTCTTGGGTTCTTCCAGAACTGTTTGTTTTTCGCTGACTCAGCACCGGTTCAGCGGTCCATATGTTCTGTTCTTTCATGGTATTCTCTCTAAAGAAGAACACTGGGGATCTTCTCTGAGGTCTGGCTGTGTTTCCTCTTTGGCCCAGCCCCCAGTGGTAGAGTAGATATTCATGGCCACTCTCTCTGGCAAGGTCTTCATCACACTCGCACATATTTCTGATTTATTTCCTTTTTATGGTGACAAAGGACAACTTGGTTTCCCTTTGCATAAACAGGAGTTGGCAGCAGGAGCCTTTGGTGGGTGGTACTGGAGGAGGTTAGGGAGCAACTGCTGTCAACATATGTGTGTTTGGAGCATACACAATAAATCAAAGCAAAGGTCCCCCAACTTATCTGAAGGTTTCTAAACTCACCCTTCACTCTCCAGGCTGGGGGAGAGGGGATGAAGACAAATGCCAACCTGTGTGTGCCTTCCTCCTCTCTCTGTCTCCCCTCTTCTGTTTCCTTTCCTTGCCCTCATTTTCCTAGATCTAAATGTGACTAGTTTATCTTTCGCTTCCATTTTGTAATGGCCCTCTTAGTTCTCACTCCAGCTTCGGGGCTAATCAATCATGGAAGCAACTCTATAGATTGTTTTGCCTGGCTCAGCCTTTCTGTATTAAATGGCAGCTAGTGGCTTGTAAAATACTGTCTTTCACAAAAAGTCATTTCCTGAACCTATTATCTTACTCCTGCCTGTTGTCTGCTGCAAATATTGTTGGTACTCTTTTTTCTCTCTCTGTCCCTCTATCTCTCTCATTCTCTTTCTCTCTCTCTCTCCCCAAAGAGTCATTTTAGGCATTTTTTTTTTCCTTTCCTAATCCAGGTTCCTTTCTGAGGCTTATCTTTTGACTTCTACTTTAGGTCCTGTCCTTCTTCCCTGTTCATGGACATGACACTCCTCTCTTTCTTCATCATTCATTTTTCTGATTACTGGGACATTCAAATCTGTAAAATTTCAGTAAAAACCTGGAAATTTTCAGTAAAAATTCTCTGAGGAGTTCTTTATTCTGTGTCTAATTCCTCTGTCCTCCATTCTCTCCTAAGTTAGCCTTTGGCTAATTTAGCACTAGAATTCTCTTTTCACAGAAAAATCCCTTTTCAAGGTCTTCAGTTACTTTCTTAGTGCTAAATTCAATTGTCAGTGATCAGTCCCTACTTAAACTCGATTTATCAACAGCACTTGGTGTCATGGCTCCTCTTCCCTGATTTCCTTTCACGTGGTTTCCAGAATCCCATACTCCCTTACGTTTCCTTCCACTTCACTAATTGCTCCTTCTCAGACTTTCTTCTGTGTCTTCCTTTTCTCTCTGACCTCTTGATAACTGAAATGCTCAGGGCTCAATCTCTAATCCTTTTCTCTGTACTCACCCCTCTGGGAATTTCATCCAATCTCCCCGTTTAAGTACCATCCATATGACAGTAACTCCCTAAATTATATTTTAAGCCTAGACCTCTGGGATTAACTCAACACTTATATAACCATAATTTAATATCTAAGCTTAATGTTTCCGTTGGGTGAAATCCAGACCCTGAAGTTCACCATTGCTTGTGAAGACAACTCTAGCCGACCAGTTGCTCAAGCCAAAATCTTAGAGTCAGCCTGTGACTTTTCTGTTGCTCTTATGCACAGCATTGTGTCTTCTGGGAAGCTCCGTTGGCTTTATTGCCAACATATTTGCAGAAGCCAGACACTCCTCCACATCCTTCTTGCTACCTCTGTGGTAAAAGCCACCATTACTTCTCTTGAGTTATTGTGATGGTTTCCTCTTCCTAAACTTTCATCCGCATTACACAGGACAGAATGATTATTTAAGATGAAAATCATTTGACTCCTTTTTCAGCATCCTGCAAAAGCTCTAGTTTCAGAGTTCCAAATGTTTATATTTCTAAAGTTCTTAGAGTGGGCAAGCCCTTCTGTTACCTGTCCCCTTTCTTGCCTCTGTCACTCGCTTTGCTCTGGCTACAGTGCCTTCTCAGACACTCCTTCCAGATGCCAGATAGACTCCTACCTTGTAACTCTTGCTTAGGCTAGTCCCTCTGCTTAAACGTCTCTTCTCTCAAATATCTACGTGAGTAATTCCCTCTCTTTGAATCTTTATTTCCAAAATTACCTGCTGACTGAGGCCCTCCATGAACATGCTACTTAAAGTATCAACCTGTTTACCTCTCATTGCTCACAGACTCCTAATGCCCCTTGCACTCTTCTTCTTCTTCTTCTTTTTTTTTTCTTACTTTAACCTTCTAAATACTAGGGCAGAGACTCTTAGTGTTCATCAAATGTCTATGTGCTGCTCTAGATTTCCCAGCTTCCACTGCAATTAGCATAGGGACATATGAGCTGATTTGGCCAATCATATATAAGCAGAAGTAATACTTGTCATTTCTTAGTTAAGGCACTTTTGCCTCCTGTATTTTTCTCTTCTTTTGCCTCTTCATATAGTGACTTTAGATGTCACATTTCCAGACAGGAGAGTCACAAGATGGATGAGGGCACCCGGCATATAACAGACTCTGATATGGGGGAAAACAAACTTTTTCTGGTTAAACCTTTAGGTGTTGGGGTATTTATTTTGCAGCAGTTAATGTTAATCTCTCATATTAATACAATTCTGCAACATACGTATCATGTTTATTTTTTGTCTTTCCTTCTCAGCTAGAATATAAGTACCATTATGATGAACGTGTTTGTCTTTTTCATTCATTGATTTATTCTAAGTGCCTAGATCAGTACCTGACAAATATAGTAGACACTCAGTAAGTATTTGTAGAATGAGTGAAAGAGCTAGGAAAATCTGTGATTTTTATATTCTTTCTTCTTTGCCCTGAATAAGCTCTAAGTATTTTCTTTTCCACCTAGCTCATTTAGTTTTATTTCATGTAGTCATTTGATTAAGTGGAGTCTTCTGGAGGTGATTAGGATATTTGAAATGGGATGAAGGGGGCGGAGGGGATCCACAGATAATTTTGACTTTCTTCATCTCTTCCCATCTTGAATATAAAAACACAATCAGCACAATATAGGCAGAGCGGTTTAGAATGGGCCACAGACCTTGCATTTGTAAACTAAGCCCAGGTAAATATCCAAGAAAATTTTGTACTTCAAATTAGATGTTCTCTTGCAGCAAACTCTGCTTCCCAACTTCTATCCTACACGTAGGTGAAATCTGAATACATGCATAAAATTCTATCAAAAGAGCAGTGCAGGGTTGTATTGTGAAGTTTGCCCCTCAGTCACTGTGAACATGTTGGCTCCCTGCGAGGGGCACTGACTTATACACCGCTTTGCTTCTAGCTGAGATGCAGCTGCACCTCCATACTTGGCAAGTGCAGCCATGAATGGCGGGAAGTTGACTGGAGCTGAAGACTTTTACTCAGTGCAAGCTCTCCTGAACTTTTCAACTCTAAAGCCTGAGGTCCTTGTGAAGCCATTGTAGAGTAAACATCCCTATCCTTCTGTTCCCTGAACAACATGGACTTTATAGCAAAAGAGCACTTCCGTGGTTATTACGAGTGGTGTTAAAGTCACCAGATTAGGACCATGATGGAGTCACTCATGCTAAGCCCCATGTCAACAAACCAGAACCTTACTAAATTCCTGCACAGGCTCTCTCTGAAAAGAAAGGCCCAGGTCACCCAATCAGCATCTGCCTGCTCAACACAAGTTACCTGACTTGGCTCTAAGCCTCCCCTTTGCTCCATATATAAAAAGTCACCCAGCTTTGACCAATCAGCAGATGCCCAGTGCAACTTCCTTGTTTCTGCTCATTTTGGTCTATAAGGATCTCTCACCTTCTACAGCTCTTTGGGGCTCCTTTTTGTCTGCTAGACTGAATGTTGCCCAGTTCACGAATTGCTGAATAAAGTCAACAATGTCTTTAAAATTTACTCAGTTGAATTTTGTTCTTTAGCAGTGGGAACAATACCTTGTCTATAATTGCATAATACATTACAAAACACTTTACACCTATGGTTACTTTGATCCTTGAACAGGGGCCCAGCAAGGTCTCTGCAACATGGTCAGCACATGATAATACTCATCGAAGAATGAAGAAATAAAGGCTTTTAAAGATAAACCTTCAACATAAACTTCAGGTGAAAAAAAGGCAACTTCAGATCTTGGGTTTATCATCTGGAGTCATTCTTGGCATTTTCTTTCTCAAGAGAATAGATGAACATTCCTGCCCCTCCTTCCGTTCCTCCCTCCCTCCTTCTTTTCATTCATTCATTCATTCATTCATTCATTAATTCATTCTAATTAGGATATCTTTAATACCAATGATCCCTAAACAAACTGAGGGATGATTATGGCATATGGATTAGACAGAATTTAAATTCATTTTTGCTGTTATCATCCCTGCTGTAGTTTCTTCTATCAAGAGGCAGAAGTCATCTCAAGTAGAATTTCTTTGATCTGGGAAGAATTCCCTAAATGGAGCCTCTTAAGTTGTGTAGATGTCAGTAAGAACAAGTAATTGCTCTAAAGGAGTGATATTTTATTACCTTTTTCTTTATTTTAACTTAAAACTTAAAACTTACTGCCCCTCCCAGTAGCCTTATGTATTTAAAACTTCTCTTTTGGGACAAAGTAGCCAATTTGCTCTTAAAAGGAAGAGAAGTGAGTCCTGCAGTTTTCTGTTTCTTTCCCTTTTTCAAATTCACTGTATTTAACCCTTGGCGAATAGATGGTTTGGCCTCAGGCTGATTCCGAGGAAAGTACGAGACCCTCCAGAGGGAACTCACAGTGAAAGCAGAGAGCCACCATCTGCACATTACCTGAGTTCACACAAGGGTCTCGCCGGCCATGGGGTCCTCTCCTGTCATGAGTGTCCTGAGAGTGGGAAGCCCCTTTATATTAACCTCCTGGCTTGGAGGGAGGGCTTTGGAAACCAAGTGATTTTAAACTTTTGATTTTAAACTAGCGTAACCTTGGGAATGACGAAGTACCACATACCAAGAGGCCCAGCAGACAATACACAGGCATTTGACACTCTGGTCTTTCTTACTTCAGTTACCAGAAGGCTGACACCAGATGTGACTAGAAGGTTGACTGAATCTATAGAGAAAATATTACATGTGAGAAGAGAGAACCTATCCCGGAAAGTGTGAGTTCAATGAGAAGGTGACATCCTCTCACAGGCATGAGCCAAGGGTAGGTCTTTGCGCCTCCTAGCTAAGAAATGTTGAGTGTAGAAGAATTTATTGGAAATGTGTTGAATTGTCTCATGCATTCTACTAGGGAGTGTAGATATGAGGAGACTGTAGACACTCTTTTCCTGTAGTTAATGGAGGTGAGTCCTAATTAACTGAGTGATCTGCCAGCTGATCTCTGGCTCAAGTAAATTTTGCAACATAGATATTAAAAAAGAATTTAATCATAATTCTACCAAACAGGAAGGAAAGTACAGGTTATTATGCAAGGTAACCTTGTACGCAAATTGGGGAAAATTTTCCTGAGGAAGTGAGGTCTTGGAATTAGTTTGGTAAGGAGAAGTGAAGGTAGAACTTCATGCTGAAGATTCTGAGAGTTTAGGAAAGTAATGGATTTCTGGAGTGAGGAGTTCAAGAAAGGCCATGGGATAGGGCTGGAGAGCCATATTAAGGATTTCCGGTTTTATCCAAAGAGAAAAGGAAAGCCAAGTGACCCTAGTAAATTACATTTTAAAGATTTATTTATTTATTTATTTATTTATTTATTTATTTATTTATTTGACAGATAGAGAACACAAGTAGGCAGAGAGGCAGGCAGACAGAGAGAGGGAGAGGCAGGCTTCCCGCTGAGCAGAGAGCCCCATGTGGGGCTCGATCCCAGGACCCTTTAACCCACTGAACCACCCAGGCACCCCGGTAAATTACATTTTAAAGATATATTATTTTTCATGAAAAATAGAAATCAGCTATAACGGGGCAAAGAAGTGTGTGTGTGTGTGTGTGTCTGTGTGTGTGTCTGTGTGTCTGTGTGTAGGAGCTAGGCAAAGAGTAGATGAATGGATGAGTCCACTTGGGGTTATTACTAAAATTCAGGCAGAATTCTTAGAAGCTTGAACCAACAGCCGTGCTATAGGTTAGAAGGAGGTGGATGTGTTAGAGGTAAATTCTTAGAATAATCTTCAGAGGTTAGTGATTTGATGGAATTTAGGCAGAGATTTTTTAAAAGAATGCCTCTAAGGTATTCTTCCCTAGTCCTATCTAAATAGAGATTGAATATTGAAACTAGAAAAGACATCACGGAATATTTGGCACAAATAGCTCTTTAATTATAGAGAAGCTTATACAGCCTATCATAGTAAAGGGAGTTGTCCCTCTCCATGTCATTGGTTAGTTAATGCCAGAATTTAGACATGAACCAAAGTCACCTGCTGTTTACATTACGTTTCCTCAGCTCAATGGAATAGAATTTTCCCTTCCCACAGACAAATATTCCCTAACGGATACTAAATAGTTTTCTAAATGTACATGCAAAAGCACACTGGAGTATTTTCAACAGTAAAGCTCTAACGTCTTTTTTCTTCTTCGTTTCTTCTAAAAATGTTCGATATTTCTGAGTAAATGATGATTCAACGGGCCATTAGACCACAGCTTACAATTATTCACATAAATGGCATATATGGATTTAAATGCTCTACTGAAAAGCCGGCTCTCAACTTATTGGGTGTCACTTAGATCTAGTATCTGAAATCTAAAAAAGTCATACTGCATGTGCATGTAATTTGACAAAGATATCACATAGATTTTAACCAGCGTTTAGTCTAACTGATCCTATTTTCCATCTTTTGGGAAAATCTGCAGCATTGCAGAAACTCAGCTGTCATTACCGCTAAGACTTTAGTATTTCCATCCTGCTATACTGAATAAATGCCAAGAACTTTAGAACCCTTTTTTGGATAATTCAACCTCAATACAATCTACTACAAGTTTAATCAAGGGAAACCAAGGGAAAAATGAAATAGATGTTGCTATTCAAATGGCAGCATTTAGATAAAGGACTGCATAAACATGGACATTTAATTTTATTGAAATTTAAATGAGTTTACTACTCATTGGATATAAGGTCTGTTAATTACGGCATGAGTGCCTTGTAAATCCTGGATGAGTGCATATTTGCCACATCCAGTTGTGGCTGACAACAGTCCTTTGTACAAAATGGAGAATAAATCTAAACCAATTAAGATACTGTATGTGTAATTATGAATATTGTAAATGAAATGAGGTGACTATGGATTGTGCATTTTAACATGTGTTCGAAGAAACTAGGTCGCATTAATTCTTGGTAACTCTTTGCTGATTGTCATGCTCTACTTGGTAATATGCTGATAACTAATTATCTTTTGAACAAATTAGTATAGCCTCCATTAAAGAGGTATTACATAAAATCATATGTAAATCTCATCTTTGTTTACAATCATTCTTTATTTATTTATTTATTTGAGAGAGAGAGAGAGAGAGAGAGAGGGCCCACAAGCAGGGGGAGCAGCAGAGGGAGAGGGAGAAGCAGGCTCCCCACTGAGGAGGAAGCCAGATACGGGGCTCGATCTGGGATCATGAACTGAGCTCAAGACAGGTGTTTAACTGACTGAACCACCCAGGCACCCCGTTCACAACCATTGATGATAACTTTAGGGAGCATATTCTTCAAGGTAGTGTGTTGAAGGGCTTTTGGGTTGCTAAAATTATTAAAATGTAACTGTTGTATCAGAGAACTGGCAATCTTGTTGGGAGATAGACACAGAAATGAGTTATGAGAAGTGAGATTATAATCAAAAGGTACGGAGAGCACAAAGGCGGTAGCAGTTCATTCTAAGATGGGGGGACGGTGATGGAGAGTCTTGAGCTGGATGTTCAAAGACAGAAGGCATATCTTAGACGGTGAAGAGCTTTTAAATCATGACAACTTTCTTAAATCACCTTTTTAAAAAAGCAAAAGAGTACTTCTTGAGAGGAAATCCAAGTTGTGTAGATAATTTAGATGATGTTAAAAAAAGGTTATCTAGAATTTGCAAAAATAGGCAAAAGAATCATGGCTTGTTTCCCCAGTGTTGTAACAGAACGTGGTCTTATTTAATTTTTTGATGGATGTACCTCTGTTTTGACTATTTTCTATTTATTAGGCACGAGCCTGTGTGACTTGATATGTTGTTAATGTGTAGACTTTATCCAGGTGAGGTGCAAAAGATTTCTGTTCCCTCGAAAGATAACTCAGAAACTTGTGATATAATGGGGGAACATGGAAGAGTCTTTCCAATTCTGCTTTGAACCAGCTTCACCATCATGCTCGTTTTCTCATTAATGAGTTAAATATATTCTCAGTGTCTTTATTCTATATTTGAAAGTCATATTCTTAATTTGTTAGAAATTGTGGTTTGATAAAACGTACACTGGAATTCATAAATTTTTGAAAGATTTTATTTATTTATTTGACAGAGAGAGGGTGTGAACACAAGTAGGGGGAGCAACAGGCAGAGGGAGAGGGAGAAGCATGCTTCTTGCTGAGTGAGTAACCCAATATGGGGCTCGATACCAGGACCCTGGGATTATGACCCAAGCCAAAGGCAGATACTTAACCGACTGAGCCACCCAAGTGCTCTTGGAATTCATAATCTTAAAGCCATTTCTCCATTTTATGTAGGACTTGGTGCCATCCTACCAAATAGAAAGGAGGCTGGCCTTCCTCCTCTACCCTTTTAACTTCCTTGGCTCTCTGGAGACGCCTCAGAGAAATGACCTGCCCTTCACTAGAATTGATAGGATCCTTCTGCTTATATAAGTGTCCCAGATAAGGAGGCAAAGCAGGTCCCTGCATTATATAAGGGGAGATGGTAAACAAGTGTGTTTCAGAATGATCTTCCCTTTGTTCTACTGTCCTCTGCAAAGCATGTCCTATTTGTTGGCTCTAGAAATCAGAATGGACAACTATTTAAAAGGCTCATCTGTGTTGCTTCAGCTTTATTTTTTCAGAAATATCTGGAGCTGAGACAAAAGTATGGACTTTTTTTTTTTAGCTTGGTTTAAAATATCTTTATGAATTGAGAATATATATCATCCATTTGTTAGGAGAAAAGAGATGATACTAGGAAAGCCTCTTATGAGCTGATGAAGAGCAAAAATGGTATTCAGTCCTTTTGTCTGAGACATGGAGACGTCTCAGGACTTCTGTTTACTATTGCCTTCCATTCCCCATAAACTAAAGAAAAGATGCCTTGATTGAATGTTCACCCTGGGCATGAACTGTTTAAGCATTGTATTACATGTGTACACATACTTCGTCTTAACCTCCAACATAGCTTGTGAGGGCCATATCATTTTTTTGGAAATGATGTACTACCTGTCTCAGTTTTGGATAATGTACTTTTTGGGAAGTAGTTTTTCAGGAAAGACTCATCAGTGATCTTATCCAAGGCTACACCCTATGGGTTAATTCACATTCTGCACATTTTCTACCTTCTGCTGTGGCTCCGGTTGTGAGACAGTCTGAAGTCTAGATAGAAGTCTAGATATAAGCATAGCTTCTCCTCATTTAAGAAAAAAATCCCGACAAGGGAAATCCAATATTTTAATGGGAAAACATGCAAAAATATTTATTACATGATGGGTGTGCATTTAAATTCTCCCCATTACTACTTTCTCCTTTCTCTCCCAGACTTCTTTTTGCTATTCAAAGCAACAATTTGCTCAGGGCACATTTTATTAGCATTTGGGTTGATAATGTACAGTATGCAAATTGGATATGAGAGCTGCTGTTGCAAAAAAAAAAAAAAGCCAATCTAATTTGGGAATCTGATCTCTGTTTGCAATTACTTACCCATGTCACTGCTGTCCAACATGCATCCTTGGGCCAGATGCATGATGTCCTGCAGAGTAGCATAACATCTAGTTGTTAATTTTATAGTCCACTCTCGCAGGGGAAGAGTGGCAGAGGCCGCCCACAGCAGAAGACAGCCAGCTGTGAAGCAGTTAAATGTTTGCCTTCCCCCGTGAATAGTAAGAGAAGTCTTTCTAGGGCAACTATACTGACTTCAGAACTTGACTATTTATACTACAGAGGAAAGCAACCATAAATTTACATTTTTAACAGCTCAGACTATAGTAGGGATGGGAAGGAAGAATAGTAATTTTTAAAAAGACATTGGACAATACAATTGATTCTTTACGAAATCTGGTCCAACTTGAATAGATAATTACTGAAAATAGAAGTCCCTTTGCTCCTAGTTGAAGCAGGATTTTTCTTTTACACTAGTTGTTCTTAAATCCATTGTTAATCAAATTTGTTCACAGTTTACCGCTATTATTGGAGCAATACCTTATTTATCTCACTGTCAGGGGTGAGCTATTCTGTGTAAGTGAATTTCACAGATAACTTAAGCATGCCAACCCCAAGTGCATAAACCTTAAATAAAAGAACAATTTTGATGAAAACACACCTAAAATGCATTATGGACCACCTGCTATCTTAAATAGTGTATTTAAAATAATTAACACTTTTTCTTAATATAGTCAGCCTTTCCCCAGAACTATCACATGGGACCACGTGGGAGCCTGGCAGGAAGTAAAAATGCAGTTCCAGTAATGGCAATAAATACTTTGTTTCCTTCTAACTGCCATTCATGATTGCAGGATTCTCCCCCTAGGTCCATAATGATTTCTAAAAGGACCTAAGGGTGTGTCCTATGTTTTTAGGGCAATGCGACAATTCTTTTCAATACTCCCTGATCTCTTGAATGATGTGGACACATGGAGAGTCCTCAGCTCTGCCACTGCTGCTGGTCCTGCCTCCAGGGACATCTGTATCTGTCCCCCGATCTGGTCATCTATAACTCTCCAGCGGTTCTACTGCACTGAATTAAGATGTCACTAAAGTGACTGTTGCCCCTTGATGCTTAGTGGCTGGTCGCTGCTTCTGCCACCCATGATGAAGTGAGGTCCATCATACCTTCCCCCTGGGGTACTTGCTGCTCCTGGTGTCATTTCCTGGGATGTCTGCAAGGTCCTCTGGGGCAAGGTCACATCTCTGAAGCTGCTGGGTATAAGGATGGAAGACGTTTCCCCTCACTTGTGAATTATTTTGCTCCTAAGAACTCACAGAATTTTTTTTTTTAAGATTTTATTTATTTATTTGACAGAGAGAGAGAAAAGACACACAAGCAGGGGAAGCAGCAGAGGGAGGAGGAAGAAGCAAGCTCTGTGCCGAGCAGGGAGCCTGATGTAGGGCTCGATCCCAGGACTCCGGGATCATGACCCGAGCTGAAGGCAGACAACCCAACCGACTGAGCCACCCAGGTATCCCAAGAACTCACAGAAATTTGATATGGAAACAGGCCTCTCATTTCTTAATGGCAGCCTCTTCATTCCTTAGGAGTGGACAAGTTCCTGGCGATCTAGCTAAAGGATAATAAGAGTAACATATACCGTGGGTTGCCCCAAGTACTCTTTTCTATAGGCTGCTCTAAGATTGTTCTTTAAAATAGATAATCTGTGTGTAACTAACTCTCCAGCCCTTCTGATATGCCCACACATGGCTGAATCTCAGTGGGAACACAATTTAGGCTCAAGGCCCTACAGAAACACCTGAGAGTTGCTATTATTATGACAAATTAGCTTTTTACTGGGTAGCTAAATAGTAGTTAGATCCCCACTTCCTCATTACCAGGCTGTCAACTGTAAGCGCGACTGCCCCAGAGTCCTCCCCCTCTAATTGCCTGTTTTCAGTATATTATGATTTGACAACACAGCTAACCAAGGTTGGTGGTACTTTACTGAAACACGAATCTATAAAGTGTGATGAACGATCTTATTGCAGGAGTTTTCAACATTTTTGAGATCATGCAATTTTTAGCAGCATATGCCAAACAATCAAAAAGTCTTTCAAGACAGTTTTAAAGATTAGGTTTAATTACGATGCAAATAGTACTTCAGTATACATCTTACAAAATCCAAACAATTATCGCTCTGTTATCTTGGACCCATTTAAACACATTGTCACTGTATTTTTTTTTTTCTTTCACTCTGGTCTCTTATAGTTTGTCATATTCTGGTAAATATAAGACTTTTCTTTGAAACATATAGTTGTAAATAGCTCGAATTCGTGGCACAGGCCCCGTTTGGCTCAGTCTACTATATGAAAGACATCTCTGACGCAGTGATTATGATCCAGTAAGACCAATATGTGGTTTGGGCTTGAAGACAGATGCGTAGGTGTGCCACACAGCACACTAATTGAGAACCAGGCTGCGGCTTTTTTTTCTTTTTTTTTCTTTTCCCTATCAGGCTCTCCTCCAGCTCGTGGGGCATGGACATAAGTGTTGTGCATCTGTCCCCGTGGTTTCTTGTCCTCAGAGGCCTGATCTACATATGTTCACTTTCTAGGCATGCTGAAAAGTTGCCCTACATTTTGTCTTTGGATAAATACTATGTCTCTAGACTACATAATACCTAAGATCTCTGTGAACTCCCAACAGTTCCTGTGAGGAACTGCCCTTGGACCTCTACACTTATTTCCAGGCCATGCGTTTTTAATAAACTTGCTCCCTGCCCTTGCTTCTAGCTTCTCCTCAACCTTTCTTCTACTGGCTTTGTTGAGTCTTTTGGCAATAATTGATAATGGTGTAAGACTATCTGGGGCAAGAGAAGGAAAACTGGCTATCTTTCTTTTTGAACCATCTTTATATAGATAAATTTTTGATATATCAGGCTTTATTATGGATCTTGGAAAAGTTGAGAAAAGGGAAGTAAAGGTTAAAACTTTTTTTTTTTTTAAACCCACATTCCCTCTGAATTTCCAGACATTTCAAGAAGGAACAGAAGATCTACACACTCAGTATTTTCCCCTTGTACAAAGGACATACTGGGTGGCTGTGTTTGCTATGTTAGTTTCCTTGGGCGGCTCTAGAAAATGACCACAAACTGGGCAGATTAAGTTGCAAATTTAAGATTACAACTTAAATTTATACTCTCATAGTTCTGGAAGCCAGGAATCTGAAGTCCAGGTGTCAGCAGGGGCATGCATCCTGGGAATGCTCCAAGGAGAATCCTTCTTTGCCTTTTCCTGACTTCCCAGGGGGCCTTTGCAATCTGTAGCTCCCAGCTGCCCCACTCCCAATTCCTGACTCTGTTGTCACAAGATCCTCTACTCTGCATATCTTCTGAATCTTGCTCCTTTTTAATCCAGGCTGGTATTGTTCCTGCTGGTATAAAATTCTTAATTTACTGGTTTTTTTTTTGTTTTGTTTTTGTTTTGTTTTGTTTTGTTTTCTGTGCAGTTAATAGGGTGTAATCCCTCAGGCAAGAGGACCCTCCACCAATCTTTCCTGAATAAGCCTCCTTTTTTTCCTGGGTTCTGTTGAGATGGTCGATTAGATCCACTGGTCCCAAGCTTATTCTTTCCAACAAAACGTTGTCCAGCTACAGCCTCAGAGAATGAGAATTCCACTGGCGTTATAATGTACCCACTTATACTAGGAGTCTCTCTGGCTTTTGTCGGTTTTTGGTTTTGTTTCAGAAATCTCAACTCCTCAGCTCCAGGCAGTAAGAATTTCTTTGAGGGCAGACATAGAGACTTGCAGGTCATTTGTGCTGCAGTGGGGCCCATTGGAAGACCTGAACTCATCGCTTTCCTTCCCCACCTCCTCCAGTACGGTTAGGAGCCATGAGTCAGTTTCATTCTTACACCCATCCGTCCCATAATAATGTTCTGAAATATCAATATGTGGTTACTCAGAACCTCGCCTTTTGTAGATGCTTGATCATGGCATCCAATGGTGATAGTTTCCCTATTTCAATTCCCTCCTTACTCCACGGACCACAAGCACCCCCTTTGACACCGGCAGTAGAACCATTAGTGCCTTTAAGTCTAATTAGCTTAGGGAAGGAGTTCCAAAATCTCCAGAACGAGTTCAGAAAACTCATACTTAAGATGCCGCTCCTCTAGAATCACTCCCAGGACCAAAGTTTGTCTCGGTCAGGGTCCTCCAGAGACACTGAACCAGGAGAATATACGTATTAGGTTTATTTCAAGGACTCAACTCCCACGGTGTGGGGGATGGAGACTAGTTGATTGAACACCTGGGTCCTAGGACCTGGCTAAACTCTCAGAGGACTATCCACAGTTGCAGAGCCAAGAGGCGGGCTGTGCGGGGGAGAAAGGGCCCAACAGGTTTCCCCCTGGGCCTAGAGGATGTTACTCCCATTGCACATAGGGTGGAGCAGAAAAAAGGTGACCTGACAGGAGCACAGAGGTCATCAAACCCTGTTGGGAGGAAGGGAGGGAGTGGCTGTGAGCATCCTTTGGCCTTTTTCTTATAAACCATTTTGGAATGTTTTTCCCATAACAACATTGCAGAGGCCTTGCAGAAAGGACCAGGGAAGCAGCCAATCCCCCCAGTGTCGTTTCCCCAGCGAGCATGCAGCGTGGTTCCAGTTACAAATGCCTGCCAGACTTCCTCTAACACACCTCTCTGCAGAAACGTTTGGTTTAGCAAAACTCATGCACACTCCGTTTTAAAAGCACAATTTTGATAATGGCCCACATTCTATGGATTTCTTCTGAAGGACTGTGGGTGATCATTAGAAGATTTTTAATGCATTGACTCCCGGCTTCCAGGGAAATGTGTCCTCGGGCTCCCGTCACACTCCCCTGCATTTGTACCACTTGCTTACCTCGCAAAGAGCTTTCACATACATTTCCCACTTGATGAGCCGCCTTCTTCTCTTGGTGTGCTGTATTTCTCTCCTGCCTCTACCTCCGTCCTTCTGCCCCCCATCCCCCCCCCAGGCTTCCACCTCTCTGCTGGTCCGTCCTCCCCTCTCATCTCTTTCCTTGGCCGTAGGTCACTGGTCACTGCCTCAGCTGACCACAATGAGAGTGTTTTCGCGCTTTAGCGAATGTTGGTTTTGGTTTCTTGGTATATATTCTTAAAGCGTCTGTGTCCAAGTTTTATGTTTTATTTATTTATTTTTAAAGATTTTATTTATATATTTGACAGAGCGAGGGAGAGATCACAAGTAGGCCGAGCAGCAGGCAGACCGAGGAGGGCAGCAGGCTCCCTGCTGAGCAGAGAGCCGGATGCGGGGCTCGATCTCAGGACCCCGAGATCATGGCCTGAGCTGAAGGCAGAGGCTTTAACCCACTGAGCCACCCAGGTGCCCCTTATGTTTTATTTTTATTTTAAAATTAAATTAATAAGATTTTACTGATTTTTCTTGTCTGTGTCTGCCACCTTCTCTTGCTTGTAGTCCTATGATAGTTTTCTATTTTCTCTTGACTAAAATCTGTTCTCTCCTGATAAGACCAGCCTGCCTTATGCATGGGGCAGAATAGGTACAGGTACATGTACACATGTATACATGTGTACAGAATAGGTACACAGTCCATGATAATTTTAGGGGCCCAGGAGAATGTTTTAATTTCAATGAGGAAAAAAAAACAACATAGTCTAGCCTGGATTATCTGTATTCACCTTTATGCAAACACAGAGAGATATATATAAATAAAATGAAATGTGTGTGTGTATGTATGAATTCATGTATAAAACATGTATGAATAAATGAGTATAACCAGGATTATGTGAAAAAGAAACAAAATTTAGTCTAGCCTGGATTATATTCATCTTTATACTAACACAGTAACAAACTGTGTATGTGTATATTTCTATATATACTTTATATATGAATACAATAAAATAAATATATATAAATAAATAATGCATATGACATAAAATAATATACAAGTAAGATATGAAATTGAGGAAGGGCTCCATAAAGACAATGTGGAAGACATAATGTAGCTCTGGGTAAAACAAAGTAGTTTAAAAACACACAGACTGGACTGAGTTCCTGCGCTGTAAAAACTCTTCAACAACTCCCCATTGCATTTAGGATAAAGAGCAAAATCCTTCCATATAATGGAAGGATTCACCCTTGAACATTATTTGACCCTTAAACCTTATTTTATATCTTTCTCCCTCAAAATTACAATTTTATTAAATCTGTACTTTTAGTTTCTGGAAAAACCTAACCTCTTCTCCCTCAGAGCCCCTTCTGCCTGCCTGGATCATTCTCCCTCTGAGTCTTTTGGTCATCTGTTCATTCTTTTGGTTTTGGTATAAATGGTATCAGCTTAGGGGACCTTTCCTTATCACCTCACCTAAATGTGGACTTTTTTCAGTAATCTCAGACATGTATTGCTGACCTAGTTATTTGATTACTATTAACTTAATATTCACTTTCTTATGCCCCTGTGGGGTTTGTGAAGGAAAAGATACCGTCCATTTGGTCACCACTGTAATCTCAGAGCCTAGAACATGGCCAGGCATGAGCATTCAGACAGTATTTGTAGAACGAATGAATAGCCTTGGATTGACTCAATACACAAATACATTTAAGGAAAGGAAAAATAAGAACATGTCATGTTATTTAAATTTTTATGTGATGACCTCCAATTTCCTTTTAATTTTATTCCCTTGGGGCCCCTAGGTTTCTCAATCCGTTAAGTGTTTGCCTTTGGCTCAGGTCATGCTCCAAGGGTCCTGGGATGGAGTCCCATATGGGGCTTCCTGCTCAGCAGGGTGTCTCCTCCTCCTTCTCCATGTGCCCCACCCCTGCTCATTCTCTGTCTCCCAAATAAATAAAAAAAAAATCTTTAAAAAAAATTTACTCCCTTATTAGAAAAGGTATTAAACACTGTACAACTGTGGACTAAAGGTTTAAAGTCAGACTTGCGAACTCAAGGACTTGAAAACTCAAATACTTGAAAGTAAGCTTTAAAATGTTTTTAATTTCAGTTGAATTTCTAGTGTAATGGAATTAGTTTTTCCTTTACTTTTCAGAGAAAAAGAAGTCATTAGGGGCCAGTAGGGTCATTCCTTAAGACATGTTTTCCAAAGGCATCCTCAACTCTATTAAACATTTTCCAAATAAAATCTGTTATGCAGGAGTTTTCCTGGGTGACTTGTCTTTCACCGAAAGTGACCATGACTTCAGATAAAGGCTCAGTTGACCACATCCATGACGGTGACTCAGTCTCCTGGTTGATCATGTCAGGAAAGCAAACTCAGGTCATTCCAGGTGAACAAAATGCCTTTCATTTGGTTTAGGTCAATTACCTATGCCAGTATCTCTCTTTAGAAAAAGGGTATTGTCTATTTATTTTTTTCTTACGGGATCCTGCTGGTGACTGTGTGGCCTTCCTTGATGAAAGGTGGGCTGGACTTGGCAGATCTACACAAGGTTAGCTGATAGAACTCTGATTTTGATCATGAGAGAGAAGTCCCAGCTGCTTATAGGCAGCATCTTGAACCTTCTCTGCTTTTGACACAAAGATTTTCTAAGCCTAAAAGCTGGAGGGTAGACTAGGAATAGGAAGCAGCTCAGTTTGCAATACACCAGACACACCTCCGGTCAGATGGAGTAAAAGAAGAGAAAATACGCGTTTCTTAACTGTTCACTTGTTGGAGCAAATTCAAAGGATGTTTCTTTCCCCCACCTTTGACTGAATTTTATTGTATTGTGGTAAGAACATGTAATAGGAGATTTACTCTCTTAGCACATTCTTAAGTGTCCAAGACAGTGTTGCTGACTGTAGGTGCAATGCTGCACAGTAGATCTCCAGAGCTCATTCATCGTGGTGTGATTTTTCTTTTAATTTCTCTCTCTGTGCTTTAAAAGGAAGTTTTTAAAACAAAAGGCCAGGATTCACCTCAACCCAGTTGTATTACTACAAGCTGGTCAAGCCTATTTCATCTAGAGGAAAACACACACCAAGTCGTACTAGATGATGAAGTTAAGTGTTGGGGACGGGAAACTTTTAGAAAGAAGGCCACGTAATAAGTGCTGTAACAGCTCTCAAGGGCCATTCTTGAAGATAATAAAGCCTGAAGCTACAGAAGGAAGCGGTTTGTTCAGGACTGACAGAGATATAACATTTCTTTTGCAAGGTGTGAGCTGGGAGCTGGGGTATTTCTCTTTTCAAAAAGAGGTAGGTCACGGGAAGCACTTTGGTCTGGCTTTGATTTACCTCTGGGGCTCAAGGTTGAAGGGTTTTCTCTTTGGCTATGGAGCCTCCTGTGTATTTCTGCCTATGTTAGGTTTAGATAAGAATACGAATCCATCCCAAGTGTCAGTTACTTGTTAAAAATCTATTCAGCAACACAAAAATTCCACCAATTCAATTAATGATATTGTAAAAAATATTGATCTCATTTCCATTGTGAATACCAACCAATAACTCAATAATGTAAACGATTTCATTTATTACCTGTTTCATCTGTAAGGAATATTACAACCATAAGACCTTAGCATAGAAGATGCTGAGTTTTCTCATTTTTTATAGGGTTTGAGAATATACTATGGTTTTGTAGCACCTAATCTAAGACAATATACATTACTGTCTTCCTTTAAAAAGTGAAGTCAATTCTTGCCCCCACAGATTAGCTCTCTAGAATTAAGCAATTCATTGGGACTCAGTCTCCTCATCTGTGAAACCATAAAACGAGGAGTCAGAATGAGCATTCTATTTTATTTTCTCTAAATTGCCTTCTAGCTCAATCATTCCGATTCTTAGTAATATGTCGGCATTTCAACTTGAATTTTTCTCATCAATAAAACACTTAACTGCTCATTTTATAAATATAACTTAAGCTTTTTTAAGCCAGTGCTGCGAAAAAAGCAATGAGAACCCAATTTGAGGAAAGTGAACAAAAATATTCAAATTTGATATATTGCCTTTGTAAGTATTAATAAAGACTCAAATATTATACAATTCCCACTCTTCAATGATTACAGAATAAGAAAGTACTATTACTACTTTTCATGCATGCTACTTTTCTCTTCCAATTATTGTATGAATCAGTAGCCAAAAAAAAAAAAAGAAGAAAGAAAGAAAAGAAAGAAACTCCCCTTTCAGCAACTTCCCTCTGTTTTATTCACATGGCAATAACTGTTCATTTTAAAGGAAAGACTTTAAATAAATATCACTGGTAGAACTTTAGCATTAGTCAAAAAATGGGCTTTTTGAAGATAGATAATTTCTATAAAATCCATTAGAGTAAAAAGTTATATTTGGGACAGCATAGATTATAATTGGAAAACATGTGCATGGCCCTTTAAGTGACACCAGTATTATAAAATGCCAGATCATTCTATGAGCTGCAGGAGTCTTAGTCTTTGTGGGTGGAGAAAAAAGAAAGTGACAGTCTGACTGCAGTGATCTGGGAGACATGACATAGGTAAAGAAGAACTATTTCTGTGCTAAATAGGTTAATTTTTGGCAGAGAGACTCTCTGATCTAGTTAAGTTAATGAGGCTTTTCCTGAATTAAGCCAAGTTGGTGAGCTTTGCTAAAGATTTGGGAGCTGTCAGAATTCTGCCAACAATAGACACTTGCAATATTTGAAAAGGATAAGCATCTCTTGAATAATCAGGCCCTGCTTTAAGGAGTATTAAATGTCTAAAGGAACAGAATTAAGAACTTGAATATATATTTTAATGGCTAGGCAAATTTTTCAAGAGTTTGATAAAATGCTTTCCTCATTTGTTTCATAAGCCTTAACTATGATACTGATTGAAGAGAAGTGTGAAGAATAGGAGAAAAAAAAAGGAGCAATTGATGTCACAATTATATAAAACCTAAGAGGTAAGAAGGGAGTGGGAGCCATGTTCAGTAACCCCTCCCTTTGCCACTTAATGTTTCTCTTTCCAAAATTGGTCTTTTGTTGACGACATGCCCATAAACCAACGCTCACAGATCATGGTGCAATAAAAGGCCAAGAACAGGACTGTCTCTAAGCAAACATGTGAATCAGTCTTAGCCTTGACCTCCCATTTCAGCTTCTCTCCCCAAATTCCAAGAGTGTATACCTTCTCATGAGCCAGCCCTCCCCCGCTGCCCCTGCCACCAGCCACCACTTTCTCCAGCCTAGCATCTCACCAGTGTCTGCTGGACTGTTTTCTACACTTCATAATTAACAGCTTATGCTCATATCAGTGAGTGACCAAAGAGAATAAGGCTCTGAAATAGCTCATTCCTTTCACATTCTGTTATTTACATTAACTGCATCCATGGTTCCTAGGTTTGTGGATTTTATAGTCCAGCAAGATTTCAACAACAACAATACTGGGAATATGTATGTGGGGCAGGAAGGGGGGTTTTAACTTAAGAATTGGATTGATAGAAGAGAATATAGGCGTGCGCGCGCGCGGGCGCTCTCACACACACACACACGTGTGCGCGCACACACACGCACACACACACCCCATCCATGCATGTGCTATAGGATTCAATATATTTGTCCTAGTGGCACAGAAATGAATGGATATGATGGAGCTCCACAGAGCAGGAGATGTGCTGTGATTCAGTGCAGCTTTTCTCTTGCCCCTGTTTCTCTCTAGAACATCCATTTGCATCTCCATAGAGTATCTACTGGTACTTTCCAAGCGGGTAGAAACCTGTCAGAATTGGGAAAGAAGCGCCGTTCTTGCTTTGCCGTAACCCTTGTGGAATTTTTATCGCCATTCAAGTGGCACTTACACAAATCATCTATGAACTTCCACTGAGGAGATGCCTCGGATCTTCCACTGAGGAGATACATCGGATGGGCTATTTTCTAGATTTTGAGCCAACTCAGCATGAGTGAGGTCCTATCCACGTGATAGGGAAAGGAGAAAGCAAAAGAGTGTGCCTGAGGGTCTGAACACCTCTCAGCCTTCCTCAGAAAGACGGATTGCCTGTCTCAATTTCTTTCTCTTTGTGCCAAGTATGGTAATCAAAAATCTGGTGATAAAATAACATTACCCCCTCTTTGCACCAATCCTTTATTAAAATATGTTGCAATATTGCTATAAAAGTCATTATCTCAAAACAAAAGGAAGCTCTTATAGGAGTTTCTGAAGGCCAGAGAAAGCTGTATTAGTGAATGGAGATGCTCCTCTATTATGTTTTCAACTCATCGAACTACATCAAAAGTGTTGGTGAGTTAAACTGATTCGTCAACAGCTTTGATCTTACACTGATAAGCTGGTTGTACCATGTGGCGTTTCCCTTGCAATATATTAACATACACCAGGTGGCAGTAAGGAAGCATCGAAAAGCTAGTAGCTTTTATCTCAAAGGAGGATTCATGAGTTTCAACCTTCTTAGTATGTCTCAAAATTAAATTAATTTGATTATTGAGAAAAACAAATCACCATGATAAAATCAGGCCTATAGAGCAAAAGCCAAAAGCACCATAACCATAGTATTTGGCAATTTTTTTCGTTGAACTATTCTTTAGTATGTTTTTCTCCGGTCTCCACGTTCTCTCATCAGTGTTTTTTTTTGTATGTTTGTTTGTTTGTTTTTGTTTTTGTTTTTTACTGTGTGATTTACCCAGAAGTTAGGCTTTGTTGGATTAAAAGCCAAAGCACAGCTTTTACAACCGTTCAGCCTGTCACTATTTCTGACACTATTGTCTGCTTGTTTGTATTCCCAAGTGCCTGTGTTGCTTCCGCCCACCTTCCAGGATACCCTCCCTGTGTGGTGGGAGGTTTGTTACTCTTCTTCACTCAAGGCTCTCACTCCTTCAGAATAACCCATCTGCCAGCGCGGGTGACTCTACCCCTCAGAGCGAGTATGTAACTGACAGAAAAGATCATATGTTGATAGAGTTACCCACCGCTGGTGACATTTGCCCTCAGAAAGCCCAAGGCACTTTAGCAGTGCCAACAAGGGAGATTTGGGACTCAAAGACATTCTTGCTTAAACTGCAGTAGATAACGGTTCACGGCTATGGGTTATGAAGATGACGAGGGCGAAGATCAGTGTGAAGTTTAAGGGAGAGTCTTAGCTCAGGCCATAGATTGAGTGGCTTAAGTAACAGAAATTTAATCTTTACACTCTGGAGTTTGAAGGATTGAGAGCATGGTTGGAGTGTGGTGAGAGCTGTCAGCCTGGCTTGCAGAGAGCCAACTTCTCAAGCTCTAGTCTCCTCCTCTAATTCCATCAAGGGATCCCTACCTCATGGCCTCCTCTAAACCCAGTTACTCACCAGAGGCCTCCAAATACCATCATCACCTTGAAGGTTAGGACCTCAACATAGGATTTTTTATTGAGGGGATGGTACATTGAGCCCACAACAGTGAAGAATATGGGGTCATGGAATTAAAAGGGAATGTTAAATCAACAGTGTGTCCCATCACCCTGATTAGTTTCTGTCACCGGACTTGAGTGGATACTCAGAGGATGGTGACTTTATGTTGTATCAACTCATCTAATTGTTCTCAGCTCTGATTTGGAGAGATTGAAAATACTGATAATCAGTACTTCTCTTTATATTCTGAATTAATAATTCTAGAGTGAGGTCAGGAAATTATTCTTTTTACTTCTCCAGATGATTTTAAAGTACAGTCAGAGTTGAGAGCCAATGGTTTAACCAAGATATGAAGGGATATCCCTTCCACTGAAGTGCTTCTTCCTTAATCATGGTAAGAATAGTTGAGATATAAGTTGTACTTGGTTCAGTGAGAAAATGAGGAAAGGAATCCAATTTCTTTTCTACTGGCTTATGTTCTTATTAAATAAGCTATTTTAATATATGAATTATTAATTTATGAATTTGCAATAGGACTCTATGCTGTTTTATTAGAGTTGTCATAGAATTTTAGGAAACCTATTTCACTCCCAAGAATTTATCTGTACAATTGACAACATGCAAATAGGGAAAACACACAGTTATGCAGAAGAAACTCAGTATTTATTTATTATCATAGAACATTAGAACTGGAAAAACCAGAAAGACCTCTACATCTGTGTTTTTTGAATTGGGGCTCTGATGTGGCAGAGTGTTGTGAAAATTAGGGTTGTAACCAACTTTTTTTTTTTTTTCAAAGAAAAAAATAATATAGGATGTAACAAGACAGATTGGGAGATAAAATATCAGTGTGCACAACATTCAGTAAGAGTCAGTGGAAGCAGTGTGGAAATTTTGTGAAACTTCTTTGCCAGGTAAAACCTCTTTTTTACAGGGAGTGATCATTAAAAAGTTTGAAATCCACTAATCCGAGTCAGTACTCTGACTTTTACAGCTGGGAACAATGGATCTCAGAGAAGCTAAGAAAATGGCTTGCATTTATACAGCTTGTTTGTGGAAAAGAATGGTTTGAAACCAGGCTTCCTGAGTCTTCTCATTTTTGGATTTCCGTTCAGAGAGGAGCAGGTCCTGTGAAAAAGAGCCTTGGAAAACATGGGGAGGTAGGTGAGCAGAGGACATGAGGAGTGTTTGTGTATGTCTGGCATTTTCGCCATAAGTTATCTTTGAAGTAGACATCTTTGCTGCGAGCATTTTTGCTGCAAATGTTTTCACGACATAACTAGCTGGCTGTAAGGCAGTGTTGCCATAAAAGACAAACTAACTGTTTGACAGTTTGGTTTCATTTCTTCATTGACAAATTTCCCATTTTTATATTATGTAAAAACTTAGTTAGCCCTCGTGACGGTCCACACGGTGATGTGTAGACACGGTGATCTTAAAATAGCAGACGATAACAGCTATGTAGATCGACTTGATGGAAAAATACGGTGATGAAACTTACTGGAAAGGTGAAGTAAGAGACTGTGAAGCCATGATTGCCTAGGAGACTGCACTAGAACGAGCTAACCAGTCAGGTGTGATTAAAAAACTCAGTCATACATGCATTACAGTGTTAGCGTTTCTTCCACGTTCCCCATGGAACTTAGGAGTGCCTCTCAAGAGACACACACCAGTATACCAAGAATGCACAAGAGTGTAGAAGTCTTCCCCAACGCATTACAAAACTCAGTTACAAATATGCATCCTAGTATTTTGGAAACTGATACCTCTAATGAAGGAAGAAGTTGAAAATTAATTTTTTCATGTTTCATTATGTCCTTCTTTTATCCTTCATTGTTTTATCTTTTATGGCAATGTTGTCTTCTGGCCTGTTAGTTATGCAGTGAAAATGTCTGTGGTGAAAATCCTCAATGCAAAGATGTTACATTGAAACCACCTATGACCACGTTTGTCAGCGGGCAGTGTTTGTATTTTAGAGGAAGAAAATAAATCGGATTCTTTCATAGGTCCAATTAATCAAAAGTCCTCAAATTTGAGGAGGTAAAACCATTGAAAAGATAGAATTCAAATCTGTAATTCAAATATAAACATACTAAACATTGCAGCCTTTATGTCATCATATGACCACAACTTTTTTTGTTTTCTTTCATTCCATTCTATTCTTCTATTATGATCACAATCTATCTATATTAAACAGAAATCATTGTTTGGGGGAAAAGGGAAAGTTACATGGATTAAAGAACAGGATGGATCAGGATAGGGAGAGATCAGAGCCAGAAAAAACAGATATGCAGCTACAAGATTCCAATAAAGAGGTGATGTGGGAAAGCACCCACTATAGGATGGTGTTTCTTCTTCTTCTTCTTTTTTTTTTTTTAAAGATTTTATTTATTTACTTATTTGACAGAGATCACAAGTAGACAGAGAGAGAAAGCAGGTTCCCTGCTGAGCAGGAACCTGACTTGGGGCTCGATTCCACAACCCTGAGATCATGACCTAAGCTGAAGGCAGAGGCTTAAACCCACTAAGCCACCCAGGTGCCCCAAGGGTGGTGTTTCCTAAAATAAATGTAATCACTTGGGATCATTGTTAAAATTTATATTCATTCTTTTAAAAGATTTACTTATTTACTTTAGAGAGAGGGGGTATGTAAGTGGAGGAGGAGTGGAGGGAGAGGGAGAGAGAGAATCTCAAGCAGATTACCCACTGAGCGTGGAGCCTGGCTTGGGGCTTGCTCTTACAACACTAAGATTGTGACCTGAGCCAAAACCAAGAGTGGGATGTTCCACTGACTGAGCCATCCAGGCATGCCAAAATGCATATTCTTTTTATTTCAAATTGTGGTAAAATACACATGACATAAACTTTACCATCTTAACCATTTTTAAAAAGATTTTATTTATTTATTTGAGAGAGCGCACAAGCAGGGAGAGCAGCAGGCAGAGAGAAAGGGAGAAGCAGGCTCTCCAGAGAGCAAGGAACCCTGTGCGGGACTTGATCGCAGGTCCCTGGGATCATGACCCAAGCCCAAGCCAGACACTTAACCAACTGAGCCACCCAGGTGCCCCTATCTTAACCACTTGTAAGTGTCATATTGAATAATGTTACAGATATGTACGGTGTTGTGCAATCTACAGAACTTCCTCAACTTATGAAATGAACCTCCGTACCCATCAAACAACTTCCCCATCTTTCTCCCCCTCAGCTACCACCATTCTGTTTTCCACCTCTGTCAGTCTGACTACTCTAGACACCTCAGATAAGTGGAATAATACGTTTGTCCTTTTGTGACTGGCTTATTTCTCTTAGCATAATGCCCTCAAGGTTCATTCATGTTGTATGTATGTAAACATTTTCCTTATTTTTAAGGCTGAGTAATGTCCTATTGTATGTACATACCACATTTCATTTGTCCACTAATTTATGGATAGAAATTTGAGTTTCTTCCACATTTGACTATTATGACTAATGCTGCTGTGAACATAAGCATACAAATACCCCTTCAAGATCCTGCTTTCACTCCTTTTGGATATGCAGCCAGAGCAGAATGGCTGGATCATACGAACATTCATATTTTTGGGTTCCCACTCAGGTTGTACTGAAACGAGAGAGCTTGGAAGTTGGCCAGGGTGATTCTTACCTTCTGCAAAGCTTGAGAAGCATGGGAGTCAGATGTGAGAAACTTCAGGTGTCAATAATAACTGAACTATTTCCATCCTCATATTGTTAACATGTCTGTTAGTGAGGCACGATTTCCAAAGATTGTGGGAGTGGAGGGAGTAGTCCATTTGGAAGATGGTTGTGATTGATCTGGGATATAGATTTCCTTACTACTTAAGACCCAGATTGCCTCCTGTCTCTTTAATTGCTTTATTCATTTAATCACTTGACATTGAGTGTTTCCTGTATGCCTGGTGCTCTGCTAAGCTCCGTGAGTGCAAAGGTGAATGGAGGATTATATTATACACATAAGTCAATTTGCTGTCATACCCAACTTCTCTTTTAGCGCGATGGTCTCTCTCTTAGTCCTTGGGAACTGCAGGCCCTGTGACACACTCTGATTTCCCAAGCTACAACAGAATGAGCTAGGACTAGACACCTGCCCGAGGGCCAGTCAAACAGTTGACCAGGCACTCTGTCTCCAGAACTTGAAGGAGGAGACATAATGGTTATAGTCTGTAAATTGTTGTGTATGATATATGAATTTTGACTTTATATCTCAGTGACAGTCACAGCCTTTTTCCAGCTAAGTCTTTCAGACCCTAGTTTTTAAGTCCATTCCTCAAGAAGCCTTCCTGACCTCCCAGACTATGTGGGATGTTTTCTTTTTCTGGTGCTTTGCATTTTCCAAATTGAAATGCATTTGGCAAGCCTTAGCTTTCAACATTTACTAATAGCTGTCTTTCATTTTTCTACCTGAAGATGCAGGAGTTGTCCTTGATTCCATGCTACCGTATTTCTCAAACTTATTAACAAATCCTAACAACTTCTACCATCAAAATCTAAATAAGTCCATCCAATGATCTCCAAGCTCACTGCTGCCCTCCTAGTTCAGGAATCACCACATCTTCCCTGAGCCCTCCTACATCCTGCTAATTGGTTTCCCTCCTTTTGCTCTTTCCCCCCAAAATAATAGCCAAAGTCATGTTTTACAAATAGGATTAAGATTTTATTACATTAACATTTCAAGAACTCCTTTCTTTGACATCCCCATTCTGGCCCTCTAATTTTTCTCATCTTAAATTATTCCACTCACTCCATTGTTCACCATCTCCCAGACATGAGGAGTTGTGCTCGGGTTCTGGGCCTTACTAAGGTCATTTCCACTTTAAGTCTTCTCTTTTGGCTTTCATTTCTTCCAAAAATGGTCTTCGGTTTCCTTTTCCCAAGTTCCTTCTTGCCATTTACTCTCAGGGGCCACCTTCTTAGAGGCTCCTTCCCTTAGTACCTCATTGAAAAATCACCCAGGCTCAGTTACCCATTATCCCGTGTTAACTCTCTCCCCGTTCTCACACTGTTTGTTATGATTCTTGTTTCTTCAGTGTTTTTATTGTTAGCTTCAGCCCACTAGGAAATAAGCTTCATGAGAGCAGGACCTTGGATCTCAAATTCACTTCAGTGTCCCTGGAGCCTAGAACATTCCTCTGGGACATGATGGTGTCTCAGTAAATATTTAGAGAAGGAACAGATTGTTGCATGAGAACGTTTAAGAACTCTAACAGGAAACTCCTCCACTGGCTGCAGATGGGGAAGTTAACCCAGATGTACCTACTCTATTTGAATAGAGAATCTCGCCAGGATAACTCTTCATTCTTTACCAGTCAGTGTGTTCAATCTCCAGTCTTTTCTGGCATCAGTTCTGCTAGGGAAGAAGAAGCATTTTCCTGTTACATCTGTCAGCCGGGATAGAAGCAACTTCAGGCAGAGGGACTCCAGAGTTGAGACCTTGTCCGCCACTGATACCCTTGGAGGGAAGGATGAATCACTTAACCTTGGGGCACTCCAGCTCTGCCTTCAGGTTAATCATACTGGCCTTTCTGGCAGGGATCGTACAGTTAACTAATCAATGTCTATAAAGCATTTGGATAATGAAGAAGGCAACAAAATAATGACGATACTAATCTTTTGCTGACACATGGTGTGAGCTAAGAAAACAAAGCAAAAAAAAATGTTTATGCTACGGAGACTTTTATGGTTATGGGCAATTTTTTTACAACCTTTACATTGTACAGCCTATCTTTTATTCTTTGGGATTCAGACCTGTAGATTGTTGCCATCTTTAAGGCAGCTATCCTAATATTTTCAAAAAACCTATTCTGCCAGGTTGGAGTAATTTTCTGCTTTTCACTTGCCTGCAAGTGGCAAATTGTCACCTTTTTATTGCAGTGCTCTTTGGTGTCAGAGAAGACATAAAACATGCACTTAAAATTACTATAGACTGAAACCATCCAAGTGGGTGTTCTGTTCAGATTTAATTTGATGAAAATGGCTGGGCATGTTGGCCCTATGTCCGTATTTCTAAAGGAGAAGCCAACTCACTAGGTGCCTGATTCCCTTCTCCCATCCTCTGTGGTTACACTAAGGCTGTAGAAAAGCCAGAATTTTCACCATTTGTCTCTCACAGGGCTGCCTCTAGGATAAACATTGGACTTAGTGTGGTTTGACCAGCATTTTCCTCCATGTTAAATATTTTTGCCTGCTATTTCCTTAATATTCCTGTGTCCTATTACTCGAGTATCCAGGAGAAGTGCTGCGTAGACTTAAATTAAAATGACCTGTATTTCAGATGTGTACTCTTCCATAAATGGGATTTGTAGGCAATTGTGGCGATAAAGTAACATGTACCCCAAAGGAATGGATTACTCCTAGAGTATCTATGAAAATGTTTATATTTTAAACAGGGAAGTTCCTGGTGTCTTGGGGAGCATGTCATATAATACTGCCTTATCTTACCAACGCTGTCATGGTTTGAAGCTGGACTTGGTTCAAGTTCAGTAATTAGGTCAAGGTAGAATTCAAAACCATACTTCTCCTCTTTGATATTGCCATTTTTATATCTTCCAGAAAGTTACTTCATCAGAGGCAAGAAAGAATGCTCTGTTTGACAGTATTTGCTGCTAGATTTCCTTTGCCCTTTGTTTCTAGAAGAGTTGTAAATTATGAAGAGTTACCGTTGGACTGAAGTTGCATTGAACAGAGGAAATATCAAGCGAGTAAAGAGGGTTAGACTTACGGTGACATGGTGGGGGAAAAAAAAAACAGATTTCGAATATTCCAAATTTGAAAAGACACCAGTAAACTTGAAACTCTAGCTAGCTTCTCAGAAGCTATAACTAAGAAACAATTTTCTCTGAGGTGTTTTGTGTCCTTTAAAACATCCAGAAAGTCATGTAACTTCGTGCTTCTATTCAAAATGCTGAGAAAATGAAGTTTTGCACCCCTGAAACTATCAAGCTGGTCAGAACATCATTGTGTTACAGAAATTCTCAGAAGCTGTTACTCAGAAAGGAGCAAATACACTTTTTAATGAATCAAAAGTATCAGAAATGTTCATCACAGCTGTTTGATATCTTCAATCATGCTGTGTCCAGGTTCCCTTTCATAATTAGAAGTACAAAAAGAAAACTCAGTCTTCCCAAATTGCAGGGAATGTTTCATATAACAATAAAGGGCTTCTCTCATATATCCTCAGTTGACAGACAATAAAAGAGAAAATAGGTCTACTAAAAAATGATAGTAGGGCTTAGGAGACAGCAATGGTGGTGGTAGATTTGTTAAACAGCTATTTTGGCTCTAATCTTTGTAGAGGACAGAGAGGATGGAGAGGATCTTTTCTTTTTTTTTTCCTCTTCCTCCTCCTTCCCAAGGAACCCATGTTGTGAAAAGTAGTATCTATCAAAAACAGAACAGACAAAACACAAAACAAATCTTGTATAAATAATGTCACTATCTATGTAAGAATATTCGGGTAGGCAGTTAGAATCCAAAATTAGGTCAACAAAGGTTTGGCTGCCTTCTTTCTGTTCTTGGGGACTTTGTACTTTTATCCTTCTTTGTCTCTCCCCACACATCCACATGGCTCACTGCTTTACTGCCTCAGGTCTGGTCCCAATATCCCCTTATCAGAAAAGCCATCTGGATAAAATAGTGCCACATAAAAGAGAACATAGCCCCCTCCACCACCACTTTCATTCCTTCTCATTCTACTATGTATAACTTCATAGTGCTTGTTAACCCCAGATATGTGCATTTAACTTGGTGTATTTTCTGTCTCAACTTGATTTTAGGCCCCGTGATGGCAACCACTTTGTCACCTTTGTTTTTAACTGTTAATATCCCAGCCTCTGGAACATTGTAGGGGCTTTTGAAATACTTGTGGAATGGAGGGGATGAGTTGTTCAAAAAACACTGTGATGCTGTACAGTACCAGTCTCTGCACGGTACTGAATTTAGTTTTCACTCTTTTCGTTGAGACTCAGGGCACAACATAATCTTCCAAACCATTTCCCCGCATTATTTTGAGTTTATTTCCTGTATTTATTCTACAGTTAGCCAAACCAGACTATTGTATTTATTGTTTCCAAATGCACCCTATAAATAAAGAGGGAAAAATCCTAGTTTTAGATTTAGACATTTATAACTAGTTTGGCCTACTTGTTAGCATCTGCATATAACAGATCAAGGCATAGTTATAGAAAGCTTCCCAAATAACAGTGATCTTTGTGAATTAATGACTTCCCATTAGGTGTTTCTGTTGATAATTGTTGGTCCAGAGGTATGGTGTACTTTCTGTAACACAGCAGGAAGGGTTCTGACTTCCAAAGAAAGTGCTACCACAGATAGCCTGTGATTTCATGCACCTGTATAAGGGGTTGGGAAAGAAAGAGGAGGTCTGCTTTCTCTGCTGTTACGCTCAGCTCTGGTAGTGTCTGGTCTCAGTAGGTCTGATTCCTAATGCTTTTGGTCTTCTTGGCACTGTTTCTTCAAAAAGCATGGGTCTGTAATGTCCTGTGGACCACCTGGAAGACCAGGTCAAAAGACATTGTTGGTACAAACAAGTCCTTTCAAATGTGAGGAGGGAGCACTCACGTTTATTGCTCTCCTGTGTAGAGAACTGTTCCTCATCCCTGTCCTCATTTGCCTGTGGGCCCAGGGTGTAAATGCACTATGTTCAGGTGAGAGGCTCTACCACCTTTGCTGTTACCAGCTGGAGGGTGCCGGTAGAGTTTTTGCTTGCTTCTGCATGTCCAGGGGCAACTTCCTCTTAGTGAAGAATCATGCCTGGAATCTTCTCTAGTCCCCAGCGCTCTCAAACCCTGCTTGAATTCTGCCTCAGCCTGACTAACGGTGGGAGTAGTTACTGGCTTTCCCACATCTCGTCATAGGTGGTCCAAAACAGTAGGTTCTAGCATCTCTGTGCTTGTCCATCAGACTGTGGTTCCTACTTGTCCATAGTCCCATTATGATAAGTAACATTACCAAATCTGGAGAAAGAGCTGGTCATATTAGAAAAATGATGAATTTTGTCTGGAAACCTTGAACGTTAAGAACTCTTGTCATTTTGCCTATTCTTCTAGTGAGATCTTACCTAGCATTTGCTTCCGTCTTCCATGTCCACCTACCTGTGCTCTCTCTGGTGGTTTTACGTCAGAATCACCAGGGGAATACCCTGTAATACCCTGTAATACTGAGGGGGAAAATACTAGACAAGGATGTTTTCTAATGCTTCTGGATGATTCTGATGCATAGTCTTGGTTGAAGAGCACTGCCCAGTGATGATGATCTCTAGTGGAGGAATTACTGGCTCGCATTTTTCTACTGAGTTTTAGAACCCATCTAAAACTGCTTGGGTGCCTTGGATAAAAATAATGACAGTGAAGAGTATTATTAGATAACATGTACCTATCAGGCCTTGCCTTATGAAATTTATATATTAACTCACTTAACACTTGCAATAACCCTATGTGACAGGTGCTATTATGATCACCCCATTTGATGGAAAGTCTGCTCTCTTAACCACTATTCTTTGCTGTCCCCTAACAGTGCAACCAAACACAGCACATTTAGATCTCATCAATTCTTTCCTCTTGTAATCGACTAAATTTACTCTTCTCCTCATAGCCTTTCTCAAGATCAACAATGATGAACAGACTAGAACTGTAGCAGACCTAACTATCCTTCTGTTCTCTCACTGTTTTAATAACTGGTTTGAAGCCTTATTTATTCCATCTCCACAGTATCTCTTAGAATGTTTTCTTCCTCCAGGGCACCTGGGTGGCTCAGTCGGTTGAGCATCCAACTCTTAATGTCAGTTCAGGTCGTGATCTCAGGGTCCTGGGATCAGACCCTGCATTGGGCTTCGTGCTCAGGGCAGAGTGTGCTTGTCCCTCCCCTCTGCTCTCCCCACACAAGCACTCCCTCTCTCTCTCAAATAAATAAATAGAAATCTTTAAAAATATATATTTTCTTCTTCTTTTCTACTGTCACTGCTATAATTTAGGCTATTTTTTTTTTTTTTCCTGAGTCACTGCAGCATCTTTCAATCCCCTTCAATTCAATCTCTGCATTGTTTAGGAGTTCTTTCCCAAATCCCAGTCAATCCTGTTAGTTTACTACTTAGTAACTTTTGGCTATTTGTCATAGCCTTCCTGGTAAAATCCAGACTCTTCCACTTCGTTGAAATTTTTTTTGGCTCTGCTGTGCCAGTCTTTTACCACATCTCTTACATGACCCTATTCCAACTTCCACCATTCTCGTACACTATGCCCTTCGAGTTAGATTACTTGAAACTTGGACTGTTGTTGTCCTGCATCTTTGGTAATTTGCACATATTACTCTCCTCCTAACACATTCCTGTCTAACCTGAGCACTTTAAGGCACTGCCTTTTCTTCCATCGAAGGCAGGTGTACCGTCTATGTCAAATCCTCACCCATGATTTGACATATACTCACAAAAAAATCTGCTACACTGCCTTGATATACTTGATTTGATTGTAAGCTTTTTTTTTTTTTTAAGATTTTATTTATTTATTTGACAGACAGAGATCACAAGTAGGCAGAGAAGCAAGCAGAGAGAGAGGAAGGGAAACAGGCTCCCTGCCATGCAAAGAGCCCGATGTGGGGCTCGATCCCAGGACCCTGAGATCATGACCTGAGCCGAAGGCAGAGGCTTCAACCCACTGAGCAACCCAGACACCCCTGATTTTAAGCTTTTTGAAGCCAGGTCTTCTACTGTGATCCTATGTCTCTAGGAGGCCAGGAATATAGCACACACTGTACATCCACTGTATCAGGAATCTACCGTATGCCAAAAATTCTGGTAGGGGCTAGAAGAATGCATGATTAGATAATAGAAAAGCTTCCTTCCAGAGAGATCACACTCTAAGTGATCAGATCTATGAAAGAAGTATGGATAAATAACCAGCAAAGTTACTGAGGATTGGTTTGCCTAATGATGAGCTAAGTAAGTCTTGATAGTCAAGAATATTTAATTAAAAGTAAGCATGTAATTTAAAATTCTCTCTCCAGAGGTATTTGAGGGAAATTCACTTCTGTGTTTAGTCAGATCTTACGGAATTTATTAATCATGAATTATATTTTATAAAACAATGCTGCCTTAATTACAAACTTGTTCCATTATTCTGAAGCCCTTATATGTGGGGAACAATATATTGTCTAGCTTTTTTGTATGTAACACAAAGAGCCACCAGCCATGTGGTGGCAGTGACAGGAATCACAGTGGGGACGTGTAAGAGGCGCTTGTGGCCTCTGGGTTGGCAGCAGGCTGCTTTGACCTTACCTGTCAGTCACAAGGCCATTCTGCAAGGCACACTCAGTAAGGAACTGAAGAGCCTTCATTTGACCCCAAAATTTAGTTGATAGAGAAGAAGTATATATGAAGTGTCCGGTTTAGCTGACTTTGTTCATTGAGCAAAAATGTTGTCTGCAAGAAATGTGAAGTAAATAAAAGCCACAGAATTCTACCTTTGCAGTTTGTATAAACCCTGATAAGCTGAAGAGTAATGATACCATAGTGTTTTTAGTTAATATCTTAGAATTAGTTTTATTTTAAATATGAATGTACAACTGTATTCCATTGATTTGCTTCCCTCAGCATGTTACTAAGCAAATTGGTGGTCATGCTTAAATTTTACAAAATTATCTTAGCTCCTGTAGAGCGGCCTAGAGAAATAAAAAATAATTATTAATGTCCAAAATTAGGACATTGTCTCTAAGATTCAATTTTGGGTATATGTCAGCATTAAAAACACATGTTACAATAATTGCTTTCATACAAATGCCCTCGTGTGGGTGTCTTTCACAGATGAAACACACCTGATATTTATAAAATTATTCTCCAAATTCATTTAAAGCCACATGGCCAGGTTCTGGCTAGGAACATTTTATGTAGTGCTACAGACTTTGTGAATCATTAATGCATGTATTCCGCATTTCCAAGCATTTCTTTTTTAGGACAAAATTTCTGTTCTTTGTGAGTCTTTTTAGAAACTTTGACTACATTTCATTTCTAGTGCTGTTATGTCCTGAGCCACTTCTAAATAATCTCATCTTTGAATATCACCTTGATCTTGTTGAAGTTAAATTTAAGACAGAAATATATCTTCTAGGAACTAATTTCTGACAGATACTTGGATAGCAGGGAAACCATTTCTCCTGTGCCTAATAGAAGGAAGAAGACAGTACAGGAATAATTTGCATACAGGTTGTGAAGATTTTTATAGTGCTTTGCCATACATCTGAAAATTCAGATAGAGTAAGTTGACTATCCTGAACATTCCCTAAGAAATACAGCCTATGTCTGTTGAGTTTGATTGAAATCAGGTTAAGAAATATTCTCACCATAGCATTATGATTAAGCAAGTGCCCTCTACCACCCAACAGCCTGGCTTTGAATCCTAGTTGTACTTCTTACTAGCTGTGGAATCTTAGGCAAGTTACTTCTCTGAGCATCAGTTTCTTAATCTATAAAATGGGCACTGTTTCATTTTACAGACTTTATAAACATCTCTTTTATGGGTTTATTCTGAAGATTAAATAAATTAGTACAGTTGGTGTCTGAACAACACAGGTTTGAACTGTGGGATCCACTTACTCATGGATTTTTTTTAAAATAAATATAGTACAGTACTGTAAATGTATTTTGTCTCTCATGATTTTCTCACTAACATTTTCTTTTCTAGCTTACTTTGTTGTAAGAACACAGTATATAATATGTGTAACATATAAAAGTATGTTTAATTGCCTGTTTATGTACTTGGTAAGGCTTCTGGTCAACAGCAGAGTACTAATAGTTAAGTTTTGGAGCACCTGGATGGCTGTCAGTTAAGCGTTTGCCTTCGGCTCAGGTCGTGATCTCAGGGACCTGGGATTGAGCACCCCATTGGGCTCCCTGTTCAGTGGGGTTCACTTCTCCCTCTGCCTCTGCTTCTGCCCCTCCCCCTGCTCATGCTCTCTATTAAATAAATAAATAAAAATTTTAAAAAATAATTAAGTTTTTGGGGAGTCAAAAGTTATATGCAATTTTTGACTGTGTGGGAGAGTCAGTGCCCTTAAGCCCTTCATTGTTCAAGGACTGACTGTACTTATAAAGTACTTAAAACAGTGCCTAGCACACAGTCAACACTTTGTAAAAATGCAAAATAAAAAACGCTTTTAAATCCTGTTCATTGTGGCTGCAATTTCTATGCTTAAAAGTACTTCCATGCATGTTCTTATGTAAATATTTTTCTGATGAGGTTTCTCTGAAGAGAAACTATAAGAGTCAGAACTTTGTTTCTGTTTGTGTTTTTGAAATTTTGCAGTCACCTGACATGGAATAAATCAACATGGGTAATGAATCCTTGGCCTTATATGGAGGAAGGAAATTGAATCTTATAAGCTAACAGAAAGTAGAATTTTCTATAATTCTCTAATTTGGCACAAACCTCAAATCACAGGATCTCTTTCCAGATTGCTTCTTTCAAACAACCACAGTTAGATCAAATTGTGTATTTTTTATTGTTTTAACTTGAATAAAGATAAAACTATTTCCGGTTGGATTAGTGCATGTTCATACTAAATTAACAAAAGTAAATGCAGCCGGTTAGTGAGATGAGCATCCCATTAGATCACTTCGCTAATTTCAGCCTGGAAGTAAGTTTCAAATTTAAAGACTATGGTGTTTAAATATGGGATTCTACTTTTACAGAACGAATTCATGAACTTGTTCTCACATGGACCAAACCTCATGTCCTCTCTGGAGTGGAGGGGAAGGTTTTGTCCATATAGGCCTGTTGCATGATCCAAAAGCAAAACTGTCCCACTTGTATCTTCTCCCGTCACAGTCTCCAGAGACATTAGTTGGATGTAGGAATTGAGAATGGAATATGAAAAGATGACTTGCAGTTTTGTGGCTTGAGCAGTTGGGGGAACGATGCAACTCTGAAAAAGCATGGGGCACACAGAAGAAGAAGCAGAATGATGATGAGCGTGTGTCAGGCAGATAGCATTGAAAGTGCTTGTACCACACTTGATTGGAGACATCAAGGGGACAGCAGAACGAAGGGGTGCAGATCTGGAAGTGTAGAGGCTGGAGATGTTGATAAGCAGTCATCCATGCATGGATGGCCCTTGAAACCAGGTGTGTGGATGGAGGGTTGTATGGGGCAACTGGAGAAAGACATCGAGGACAGAGCCCTGAAGAATATGGACATTGAAGGGAAGGCTAGATGAGAACCTAGAAAACAGCACCAAAAAAGATAGAGTTTACATTTTGGAAATCAAAGAAGTGCAAAAGTTGAAGTGGTCAATATGTCAAGCACATTGCTTATATTGTTAAAAAAAAAAAAGAGAGAGAGAGAGAGAGAGAGAAAACTACACAGGGTCTAAAGGAAATACTGTCAATTGAGGAAAACTGAAGTTTAAAGATGAATTTTAAGATAATATCAACTTTAAACACTTCTCATTTTGTAGGCCAACATGTTAAAGTTTGCAAGAAAGAACCAGTGGTCAAATACCACTGGAGGGATTTCATGAATTTAGAGTGTTGTAACTGAGTATTTACAATAGATGGAAAGCTAAGGGTCAGGAAGAAGTGATTTGCCTAAAATCCACAAACGGTAAATGGAAGAGCAGGACAAGAGTTAAAAATTACTGATTCTCAATGTTTGTGGGGGTGGGAAATCATTAAGCAAAAATGAAGTAGTTTATAATAGTGAGGGTGCATTAACATTACTCAGACGGTAATGATGACATGGAGTGTATAAGTAAAATCAATTGCCCCTAGAAGAGAAGTAATAAGCAACTCACAATATCCTAGCAAAAATGGGGAAAGGAATTTGTTACCTGTCTGGGGGTGATTGAAGTATTGTAAGGTCTGTCTAGAGGTAGAATGATGACCTTATATTCCCCTTTTGTCATGCTGAGAGTTTCCTGTCATAGAAAATCACAATCATCAGGGCCTGGGCTGATCATCTTTCTGAACTTTGTGTTAGCCATGGGTTGTATTCAACATAAGATATGGAGATGTGAACTTCAGGTATCATCTGTACCTATGACTTAAGATGGACGACGCTGATGTGCGAGATAATGAACACACAACTAAATGCACATTGAAAGATGATTGTTTAATCATAAACATTAAATATGAGGAAGTATTTCATTTGGAGGACGGTGAGTACGAAGAAGGATCATAAACATTGCATATTTAGATTTGTGACATTGAGAGGAAGCATTATTGCTTTTCCATAGCAAAAACAGATTTCATGATGTCATCCCAGGAAGCAAAGTTCATAAAAAACTTTTCATATAGCCATAAAGCAGAATGCACTGAAATTTTGAGATGTCTTACACAGATATTCCCTGTGCCCCTACTCTATATGGAAACTATACATGAAGAGTCTTTCATGTATAACATTTCATATTTACAGATATTTACAATTTCATTTCATATTTACAGAGTATTTAGGATTAAAATGTGGTCTCTGAATTTTTTGATGTTGTACTCCATTAGTGAAATATTTAGATGAGATCAGAGAGGTTGTTCTCTAAGTAGGGCATAACCTAGCTTGCCATCCAGTTGTGTTCAATTTCTCCTCCTGGGACAGGGTGTTAATTTAAACCCAGATTCCAGAGTCAAGAAACTTGGGATGCTGGGACTTCCTGGTATATCATAAAATATAAATTAACAAACTATAACAAACTATGTCTCGCTGTCAATAAAGTTTTATTGGAACACCATGAAGCTGATTGTCTCTAGCTGCTTCATGCTATAATGGCAAGTTGAATAGTTGCAAAAGACAGAATGCAGTCCACAAGTATAAAATATTTATTACCTGGCCTTTTAAAGAAAAAGTTTGCTGAGCTCTGCCATAAAAGAAGAAATTCAGGGGCGCCTGGGTGGCTCAGTGGGTTGGGCCTCTGCCTTCATCTCAGGTCATGATCTCAGGGTTCTGGGATTGAGTCCCACATCGGGCTCTCTGTTCGGCAGGGAGCCTGCTTCCTCCTCTGTCTCTCTGCTTGCCTCTCTGCCTACTTGTGATCTCTCTGTCGAATAAATAAAATCTTTAAAAAAAAAAAAAAGAAGACATTCAAAAGTTTAATGAGATGGGGATATCCAAGTGAATATTTGATGCACAACTTGTTTAGCCACACAAAAAAATCTGTTGCTACATGTCTCTCACTTTATGGGTGGTATCTTGACGTGTTTTAGAACACAGAATCCTGACAATGTTATTGACAAGGAGGCCCCTGGCTATTCATGGGATTTGTCCTTACCTGCCAACATACGTGTGTCTTCCTAAATCTTACAAACAGAATACTACTTTGCCAGGTTGATTTAGCATAATGCAGTCATGTTAAATACTAGCCTGATTTTTTTCTGGGAGTACAAGGAGGGCTCTGCAGACTACATTATGACAGAGATGAAGAGAATAGAAACACCTCTGAGGTAAGACAGAGAGGACGTACTGCTATTGTACTTGCCAGAGAAAGGTCATCTTCTTCTTATTGTCTTTCTTTTTTTTTTTTAATTTTAAAAGATTTTGTTCATTTATTTGAGAGAGAGAGTGAGAACACGAGCGGAGTGAGGGACGGAGGGAGAAGCAGCTCTCTGCTGAGCATGGAGCCCAATGCAGGGCTTGATCCTGGGATTCCAGGATCATGACCTGGAATCTGAAGACAGACGCTTAACTTACTGAGCCACCCAGGTGCCCCTCTGATTGTCATTCTTAATTAGGATTGAGAAGAAAACATTCACCAGCTCAACAGGTGCATAAATGTGTACCAAGTGTAAGGGGCTCCAGTGATTTGTACGAGTGAAGATAACCATTCTTGCAATGGGACCTGTGACTGATGTCACTTTCTTATTAAGTTTATGATAACATATTGTCACCCTCCAGGGTCCATTAGGTACCAGTGACAGCCAAAGAGTTGAGTTATTCAGAATACAAAAGGAATAACACCCTGCATTTTTAGGTCTTTACTCTCAGCACTAATTTCTGGAATTGCACCAAAAATGAATATCACTTTTGTGATATCACTTTTGTTTTCTTTATTCTGGGAGAAGCACTGTCCTTGATCTTTTCTACTATAGTAGCCCTCAGACACACACACACACACACACACACACACACACACACACCTATGAAGATTTTGACAGTTGTGAAGTATGCTTCTGCAAAATAATAGAATTGTCTAATTTGGTCTGTTGGACTCATTGCAAGATGGACTATTGGAAAGACTCCAAATATGACTGATTTCCACAGTTCCCCACTCTGACTCTTGGACCAATGTGGGCATTTTGAGTCCCTGGATATTAGTGTCAACTCAGAACCTACAGCTAATAACTCTTCATGGAGCAAACACAGACTGTTTGGTTGTCCTGCTGTGACTCATTCACCAGTAGAATCCATTAAGTCACCAATGTTTGAATGAGGTCTAGAGATATGGAAAGTTCTGTAATACCAGGTAGAGGATGTTTCTGTCTTTCCTTGTCTCGTTTTTAAATTCACATTCTTTCTACTTTGTTAAAACATACTGTCTGATGACCTGTATAGATTTTGGGGGGACTGACACAGGAACTCTTATTTGTTGACGCTATTTTCCTTGAGCTTCCAGAAGTCCTCCAACACACTTTAAAGGGACACTCTTTCTAAAATACAGTACTTTCTTGTTTAAAAAATAGCAGTTATTTCCTAAAACATAAAATCATGTCCATAATCCCTGTCCTGGCATTCCGTTTTCTCTGTGGCTTTCTAAAGAAACTTCTACTTCATCCAAAGAGTTCTACCAAACCGCCCCCCCCCCCCCCACACACACATGTTTCAGTTTCTGGAATAACCTAGTTCTGGAATAATCTAGCTATTGCTTTTGCTCATCCTAGCCCATCTTAGGGTTAACATCCACTCCACATATTTAGTTCTTAGCCTTTCCTACAGGACAGTTTAGTATCCTTTTTTCCCCCCTGTGAAATCCTTCCTTAGTATCTGGGCAAGGAATAGTTTGTGTGTGATCTGTGATCCACTTATATACTCATACAATAAAATACTTTTTTCTTTCTCTCATTCTCTCTGGGTATAAACACAAATATTTGTTTGATTATTAGTATACACTAGTATACTTATTTTTGCTTAACCTAGGCTGTCTGGGTCTGGAGCTTGTGCTTTAACCATTATGCATACTGCCTCTCTATAGGATGTTACTGTTCCTTCGCATTCCAAAGGCAAGCTTCAATACATAGAAATAGCTCCCTTTCCTGTAATGCTTTGGCATTCTATCAGATTCCTTTACTATACAGCACTCCAGGAAGCCAGTATAAATTAATCATAGTACTCATGGTAAAGCCTATCTTCTATCTCTAATTGCTCGACTTTAAGCTCAATAAGGACAGGATGCATTTCTTAAATCTCTTGTTGTCCTTGTGCTTACTTTAAGGCTTCCACATAATAGGTATTTTATTTATATTTGTTATCAGGATGTTGATAATGATTTAAATTTGTCCAATGCTAAACATTACTATACAGTTCCATCAAAATTCTTCCCGAGAATTACCGTCTAAATATTTTTTTTTCTGAGTAATTTTAGCTCTTTATTTTTTTATTTTTTATTTTTTTTATTTGACAGACAGAGATCACAAGCAGGCAGAGAGGCAGGCAGAGAGAGGAGGAAGCAGGCTCCCTGCTGAGCGGAGAGCCCAATGTGGGGCTAGATCCCAGGACCCTGGGATCATGACCTGAGCCGAAGGCAGAGGCTTTAACCCACTGAGCCACCCAGGCACCCCTAGCTCTTTTAAATTTCACAGATAGACATTACAAACTGACTGCTTTAGTTCTTCATATCTGCCTTTACTATAACTATATCCCAAAGTGAAAATCACAACGTTCTGTCCTTTAATTAGCTCCTTGTTCTAGAATCATAACACATTGTTTGATTTTTGTTAAAAGACTGATGTCTTCAGAGTTGATAGTTGCATGTAATGAGTTATTATCTTCTTTGCACATTAAGAGGAGATGTATTTTACAGCTAGTACCTGTTGTAAGAAAAATATGTGTTATTTGACTTCCCTAGTCACTGTACTATGTGAGAGCTTTTTAAAAATATATATATATTTTATTTTAGAGAGAGAGAGAGTATGAATGCATGAAGTGAAGGGAGAGAGAATCTCAAGCTGACTCTTTGCTGAGGGTAGAGCCCGATGTGGGGCTTGATTTCAGGACTCTGAGATCATGACCTGAACCCAAACCAAGACTTGGATGCTTAACCGACTGTGCAACCCAGGTGCCCCAGAGAGCTTTCTTTTCTTTCCTTTCCTTTCCTTTCCTTTTCTTTTCTTTTCTTTCTTTCTTTCTCTCTTCCTCTCTCTCTCTTTTTTTAAAAGAGGTTAACTTTATAAAAATCACTAAATCATTTAGTTTTTTTTCAATGAAAGTTTTCAGGATGAGACTCATTGTTCTACAGCTGGTTAGTAGTCTGTCTTTTCTAATGAATAGCATGTGAGTGATTTTCATCATTTTTTTTTCCAGAGAGAGAAATTAAGAGCTTCTTTGAATCTTAGCAAAAAGAAATAATGTTAAGTCTCTTTAGAGAAAAGATAATTCCAAAATATTTACCTAGTTTCAGTAATACACCCAATGTTCATAGCAGTTGTTAATTGGTTAGAGAGAATTCAAAATTTTATTTAGTATTTTTTTGTCTTATATTATTTATCTTTTGCTCCTCCTAAAGAAAGAAAAAGTACCAAATCGTATTTATGACACACATGTAAAAATTTGTTGTTTCAGTTCATTAAATTCACACCGAAAGTAGTAACTACATTATTATTATATCCATATTCCATTAATTCAGGATGTATAGATATTATCCTAAGATTTGAAATGACACTGTAAATTATATGGTAGATTGAGGTCAGGAGACAAGTGGGTAGGGAATGATCTTTACTGCATTGTTAATAATCTGAGTTTTTCAAATAAATAGAATAAGGTGTAAAATCTGTTTGTTGGAATTTATTCCACAAAGATTGTTCATTCTGAATTTGGTTTTCCTCAGAGAGTTTGTCTGAATATTCTCTTGGGGGAAATACATTACTGAGGGAAAAATATGTGCATTATTTTTCAGGATATATGAACTCCATGAAAAATCACAGTGATATTTAATTCCCTTAAATGGTTGATCCTAAAGCAAAAAGGTCTCTCTGCTCTTTAGAAGTATAGAGAATTTTAGAAGTTATTGAGCTATCGTTATACAACTTCTTTTCAAAAAATGTACTTCCTGCAAGAGAAGACTCACCATATCTTGAGAGAGAACACTCCTCTTTTCAGATTGGTGTAGTTGTTACAAAGTTTGGTTTTCCAGGTAAAACCAAAATGTGTTCTATTCTAGTTTTCTTTCCCCTCCTCTCCAAAGCATCACAGAGAAACCTACTGCTTTCTTTTTGATTGGGACAATTGCCACTGTATGTGTCATTTTTAAATGTTTGGTTAGCTGTGGTGTTTTTAATGTGGTGCTCGGCTTGAATATAGTATTATAGATATGGTCTGACCAAGTCAGAATACAGCTGGGTACACTGCCTTTGATTTAGCTCTGTGTTGTTTTTCTGTTTACGCAGAAGAAGTTTGACTCGGGTAATCTTGATAACAATATTATATTCTCAGGTTTCCCATAATTGTATCCTCTGCCCAATGCAAACCCAAAGCCTTGATCAGTTACTCCAAATTATGTCATTCCTTTTGTGGAAAGTAAATCTTGCACTTCTCATAAAATCTATTAAATGTTCTCTTATACCAGAAAATCAAAAAATATTTTAATCAATTTTCTGGCTTTGGTGGCTGGGAGAGGATCTAGAACATACTGGCTGCTTCATAAGTATGTTTGAATAAATATTGCTATATAAGATATCTTTTAATTTTCTTTGAATATGTGATTTATTAGTACTGTTTTAATGGAGCACTTATTGCAGACTTTGTAAGTATGATTGCAGGCTCCATTCAGTTCACTGATATAAATATCACATAAGACAAGGTCAAGGATAGGGCCTGATGACAAGCCATCAGGGACTCCCGAGGATTTCAATTAAATTCCACAAGCATTTATCAGTGCTAAATAGGTGGCAGGCCTGTGTAGGCCTTAACAATATGTTGCCGTCAAAAGACACACAGGCTAGTCTGACATAGCCCTATTAATCAACACTCATTGGGAACAGTGATTCAAACTAGCCCTTCATTTATCTATCTATACCATCATTTATATCTTATTTCACCTTATAAAGCATATTTGAAGTAATTTGATGTATCAAGATAAACTGTGCTTTCAGCATTTATATAATATGCCCACCTGAAATGTTAGGAAAGAAGATACTAAATTTGATTCTTATGATTCATTCCTGGTTAAAACACTCCAAAGGCTGTATAGTTTGTCATTAAAATGGCCTCTGTTTTCTCAGCTTCTCCAACCATTATACTGGGGGTCTTGGATAAGTTACTTCAAATTTCTCTAACCTCCACTCTTTTTTCACTTTAAAACCTAGATACTGGCATAACATACCTTAGAGAATTGTTTGGTGGGTGAAATAAGATAATCAACTCTCTCAGATCACTCTCCTTGGCAAATAGATTTTGAGGCTCTGATGTTTGCATATGACAGGTTAATTGGAGAAGCTTCTGGGAATTGAGGCCTGTAGGAGATTGAAGGATGGGTCAGGGAGAGATGTGAATTGCTCTGCAGTTACAACAATGAGTCAGATGATTCCATGGGGAGCTCTAGAGGTGGGATATCTGCAGAGTGTTCATCAAAGCAAGGGTAGGGGTACAGGGGAGTTTTTGCACTACAGCCTGGACCAATCATTGGATGCAAGTAACCCCTCACAAGGGAGGCCTGGACTTGGGTGGGCCCCTTCCTTTGACAAAGGGAAGTACCAGAGAGGGTTGCACCCATGAGATATCAACAGCCAACATGGCTGCCACCACAGCCTACGCTCCATGTACCAAGGGCATTGTTGCAACGCCTGCCTGTTACACATTAACTGCTGAATGTGCATTAGCTATTATTAGTATCATAATTATTCTTTTATTTCTTAATTCGCTTATCTCTTATTTAGATCTTCTATTCTGGAATTTTAAAAAATCTTTTATTCAGAATTATTTTTATTCTATTAATTTCATCGGTTTTCACTTCTCTGAGTAAATCAAGTTATCTTTTTTAACAAAACATTTATTTTTTATTTTTTAATGACATCATTTTTTTAAGACTTTATTTACTTGACAGAGAGAGAAACAGCACAAGCAGAGGGAGAGGGAGAAGCAGGGTGTGAATGAGCAGAGAGTCCAACATGGGGCTCCATCCCAGGACCCTGAGATCATGACTTGAGCCAGATGCTTAACCGACTGAGCCACCCAGATGCCCCTAACAGAATATTTATTGATTTGTAATTGACCTTTGATAAACTGCACATGTTTAAACGACACCTATTAACATTTTTACACATACACACAAACATACACACGCACCTGTGAAACCATGACTATAATCAAGAGTGAACATTGCCATCACGTCCAAAAAGATTCCTCATGCCCAATTATAAACTATCTATCCCAGCCACTACTCCCCAAGTAGCAACTGATCTGTTGTCAGTATAGATTAGTTTTCTCATTCTAAAATTTTACATAAATAAAATCACCCAGTATGTACTTTTTTTGGATATGACTGTTTTACTCAGCATGATTAAGAATCATCAATGTTACAGTGTCTACCAACAGTTCATTTCTTTTTATTGCTGACTGTTACTCCACTGGATGGATATACCAGAATATGTTTATCCATTCACTGTTTTTAGACATTTAGGTTGTTTCAAGTTTTTGACTATTATAAATAAAGCTGCTATGAACATTCAAGTGCAAGTTTCAGATGGATGCATGCTTTTATTTCTCTTGGGACAATATCTAGGAGTAGAATGGTTTGGTCAGATAGGTGATTTGCAAATATTTTCTCCAAGTCTGTGGTTTGTCTTTTCATGCTATTAATGGTGTCTCTGAAAAAGTAGAAATTCTTAAAATTTTGTTGATAAGTCTTGCTTAATTAAATCTAAGAAATTTTTTCCTAGCTCAAGGTTACAAATATTTTCTACTATTTTTTGCTAGATGTTTTAAGGTTTTAGATTTTATATTTAGGTCTATGATCAATTTTGAATCATTTTTTTCATATGATGTAAAGTATGGATCAAAGCTCATTTTTTGACATATAGGTAACCAATTATTCCAGCACCATTGATTAAAAAAAAACACTTTTTTGACAGAATTTGCCATTGCTCTTTTGTCAAAAATCAAGTCATTGTGTATGTGTAGACCTATTTGTAGACAGTCTAGTTACATGTATGGAATATTTTTCTACAAAACAAAATAGCCATGTATTATTCAGTTTACATATTTCTTCTTGCTTGAGATTTTAGTATGTATATTTCAAGAAATTTTTCATTTCATCTAAATTGTCAATTATCAGCATAAAATTGTTCCAAACTGTCATTTAATTACCTTTCCTATATGTAAAATCTATGGTAGTAGCACCTTTCTGATTTTTGTTATTAATAATTATATCTTCTAGCTTCCTTGTCCTAATCATTGTGATTATGATTTTATATATTCTATTGATTGTCCCAAGTAATAGCTTTTGGTTTTATTGGCTTTCTTCATCATTTTTCTGTTTTCTAGTTCATTGTTTTCTGCTGTGATCTTTATTTTATTTTTTATATTTTCTTTGAGATAAATTGGTCTTCTAGTTTCTTCAAGTGGAAATCAAGATAATTGATTTGAGAACTTTCTTTTCTAATATAAGCATTTGGTGTTTTAAATTTTTTTAAAGTTTTTTGTTTGAATCCCAGTTTGCTAACATACATTGTAATATTAGATCCAGGTGTACAATTCACTGATTCATTACATCCATACAACATCCCATGCTCATCACAACAAGGGCACTCCTTAATCCCCATCACCTATTTTACCCATCCCCCCCATCCACCACCTCTCTGATAACCTTAGTTTGTTCTAAGTACCACTAGGGTTCTACCTCACAAATTTGGCTATGTTGTTCTTTCATTTTCATTCGGTTCAAACTATTTTCTAATTTCTTTTTGGATTTCTTCTTAAATCTGTTAAGTTTAGAAGAACATTTTCCAAATATTTGGAATTGTTCAGATATCATTCTGTTGTTAATTTTTAATTAAATTCCATTGCAGTCAGAGAACATATTTGTACAATTTAGGTTTTTTAAAAAATCAACAAGTCTTGTTAGTGGCCCAGGAAATAGTCGACTTTGTTAAGTGTTCCATGTGCAATCGGAAAGATTGCATATTCTGCTGCTGTTGATTTTATAAATGTCAGTTAGATCAAATTGATCAATACTCAGTGCTATTGAGTATTGTTTATTTCTTCTCTATCCTTATCAATTTTCTGTCCACTTGTTTTATCAATTTTTGAGAAGGTAGTATTTAAATCTCCAATTATAATTGTAGGTTTTTCTATTTCTCCTTGCAGTTTTACCAGGTTTTCCAATTCTATTATTAGATGCATAAATATTTGCAATTATTATGTTCTCTTGAAATATTGATTCATATATAATTATGGAATGATACTCTTTATTTCTGTTAATGTTCTTTTTTCTTAAGTAAACTTACCTGATATTAATATAATCATTCAAGCTTTCTTTTTATTGTTGTTAGCATTGTATGTCCTTTTATATTCTATTTCTTTTACCCCATTAATGTTATTGTATTTCATATGTAATTCTTTAGGCAGCATATAGTTAATTTTTGCTTTTTCATCCAACCTGACAATAACCTCCTCTTTAAAAATATATTTAAATATTTACATTTAAATTTATGTGAATATTGATATGGTTTTATTTATTTATTTATTTATTTTTAAAGATTTTATTTATTTATTTGATAGGCAGAGATCACAAGTAGGCAGAGATGCAGGTGAAAGCAGGCTTCTTACTGAGCAGAGAGCCCGATGTGGGGCTCGATCCCAGGACCCTGGGTTCATGACCTGAGCCAAAGGCAGAGGCTTAACCCACTGAGCCACCCAGGCGCCCCGATATGGTTGGTTTTAAATTTAATATCTTATTTGTTCTCCATTTGTCCCATCTGTTCTTTTATTCCCCTTGCTCAATTTTCCTGCCTCTTTCGGCATTAATTATTTTTCTTATGGTTCAATTTTAGTTTCTTTGGCATCTCATTAGCTATAACCATTTGTCATGTTATGTTAATGGCTGCTTTAACATTTATAGTATATATCTTTAAATTGTCACAGTCTATTTTCAAGCAACAATTATGCCACTTGACAGCATATGAACTATATCATAATGTATGTCAGTCTCCCCTCTTGTCTTTTGTCTTGTCATACACTAAATGTATAACTGAAAATTCATTGTTAACTATTTTTACTTAAAACTGTCCTATAGGGGCGCCTGGGTGGCTCAGTGGGTTAAAGCCTCTGCCTTCGGCTCAGGTCATGATCTCAGGGTCCTGGGATGGAGCCCTGCTTCGGGCTCTCTGCTCAGTAGGAAGCCTGCTTTCACCTGCCTCTCTGCCTACTTGTGACCTTTGCCTGTCAAATAAATAAATACAATCTTTAAAAACAGAACAAAACAAAACAAAACTGTCCTATACCTTTTAAAGATCCTTAAATAATAAGAAAAATAGTTTAAAAACTTTACACAAGTCGTTACCCTTCCCAGTGTCCTTTATTCCTCTGCATAGATCTGTATTTGCCTCTGGTGTTATTTTCCCATTTCCTAAAGGAATTCCTTCACTGTTTCTTATAGTAGAAGTCTACCGCTGATTATTCTTTTTTGGCATTTTTATGTCTGAATCAAATTTTATTTTGCCTTCATTTTTGGAAGGTATTTTTTCTGGCCGTAGAATTATAGGTTGAAAGGTTTGTTTGTTTGTTTGTTTTTTCCCTCTTGGTGTTCACTGTCTTCTTGTCTCGCATGGTTTACAAGAAATCTTTCATTCTTATTTCTGTTCCTCTCCCCACAAGGTGTCTTTTTTCATTATATCATTATATTTTTGGTAGGGTTTTCTCTTTATCACTCATTTTAAGCAATTGATTATGATGGGTCTTGGTATACTGTCCTCCTCCTCCTCGTCTTCCACTTCCTTCTTCTTTGTGGCTCATTGTACTTGTTTGTAGAGTTAAGAGTTTTTATCATGTTTCAAAAAATTGGGGGCATTCTTCCATCAAATATTTTTTTCTGTTCTTTCCTTTCTTTGGGGGATTCCAATTACATGTGTATTAGGCCCTTAATTTTTCAGCAATGATCACTAAAAATGTGTTGTTGTTTTTTCCCTCTCTCTTCCATTTTGAGTAGTTCTATTGGCAGGTGTTCAAGTTCACTATAAGTTTTCTGTAATGGTTTATCTGTTGTCTATCACGACCACTGAGTTTTTCATCTCAAACATTGAATTTTTAATCTTGATTTTGGTCTTTTTTATAACTTCTCTGTCTCTACTTATAATGCTTAATATTTCCTCCAGCTTCTTGAACATCTAGATTACATTTCTAATTTTCTGCTAATTGAGTCATCTCCTCCAGGGTTGGTTTTGATTGATTTTTCTCCTCATCCATCATTTATATTTTTCTGATTTTTTTGCATTACCAATACATTTTTATTGAATGTAAGACATTGAGACTTTTCTGTTCTTGGGTTCTGAATTTTTTCCATCCCTTTATATATTCTTCCGCGTGGTCTGGATTTAGTTAAATCACTTAAAAACAGGCTGTTCCTTTCGGCTTTGCTTTTAAGATTTGCTAAGAGGTAGAAGAGTACTGTTTGTCTTGAACTACATTTCTCTTTTACTGAGGTAGAATTTTTCTGTGTATTCTCTATGATGCCCTGTCAATGATGAGATTTTTCATTTAGGTTATTGTGAAGAGAAATCCTACTTGGTTTGTGCACACTCTTGGAATTGCTCCCTTTCAACTTGCTAGTTGATACTTCCCAGACTTTGTGTAATTTCCTCACATTCATTAACTGATGAATTCTTAGCAGGAATACCACCAGGCTTCACCTGCATTCCCTTGCCCTGCCCCGTGACCATGAACTTGCTCCAGGTAACAAGCATTCATGGCCCTAGAGTTCAAAAACTCATTCTTTTCTCCACATCTCATAGATCACTCTCTTTCATTGCCTGATGTCCTTTCCAGAAACTATTTTACATATTTTTGTAGTGTTTTAGGTGGGAAAATTAAGTGGGAAACTAAGTCTAGTTCCTGTTACTCTAATTTGGCTGAGGTTGAATCAACAATGTCTTTGTCTTTCTTTTTCTTCTTAATTAGTAGACTATTTTTTTTTTTAGAGCACTTTTAGGTTTAAAGAAAAATTGAATGGAAGTATAGATCATTCTTATATACCACTTCTCACTACCACCTACTTCACAGTTTCCCTTATTATGATGAAAATCTTGCATTGATGTGATATGTTTGTTCCAATCGATGAACTAATATTGATACAGTATTATTAACTAAAGTCCATATTTTATATCAAGTTTCACTCTTGTGTTCTACAGTTTTATGGATTTTTAAAAATCATATATTGTCATTTAATTACCATTATAGTATCCTGCAGAGTTTTACTGCCCTAAAAATCCCTGGTGCTTTTTTTATGTATTCTCTGCATTCTCCCTCCTTTCCCCAAGCTCTGGCAACCTCTGAACTTTTTACTGCTTCCATATTCTTCCTTTTCCAGAATGTCATATAGTTGGAATCACAGTATATATATATACATATCCTTTTAAGATTGGCTTCTTTCACTTACTAATATTCATTTACAGTGCCTGTATGTCTTTTCATGACATGATGGCTTTTTGTTGTTGTTGTTGTTACTGCTGAATAATATCCCACTACACGGATGTATCACAGTTAATCTATTAAAAAACATCTTGGTTGCTTCTAAGTTTTGGGAATTATGGATAAAGCTGCTATAAACTTTTATGGGGACATAAGTTTTCAACTCACTTGGGTAAATACTAAGGAATGCATTTGCTAAATCATATGGTAAGACTACACATAGTTTTGTAAGAAACTGCAACTCAGTCTTCCAAAATGACTGTACCATTTTGCAATCTCACAATGAATGAGAGCTCCTACTGTTTTATATCCTCACCAACATTTGAAATTGGTGTTTTAAATATTAAGCTATTTTAATATGTGCATAGTTGTATCATATTATTTTAATTTACAATTCTCTAATATATGGTGTTGAACATCTTTTCATATGTTTATTTGCCATCTGTGTATTTTCTTTGGTGAGATGCCTCTTCAGATTTTTTGCCCATTTTTAATTTTTTTTAAATTTCTTAGTATTAAGTTTTAAGACTTCTTTTTTGGATATGACATTATTAAATATGGACTTTTCCAATATTTTCTCCCAGTCTGTAGCTTATATTTTTCATTCTCTTGACAGTGTCTTTTCACCAGATAGTTTATAATTTTAATGAGGTACAACTTAATCAATTTTTTTCATTAACCAAGTGTCGTATCTTAAATGTAATTTCAAACCTGTGGTCATCTAGAATTTCTCCTGTGTTACTGTCTAGCAACCTAAAATTTTTTGCATATTGAATTTAGACCTGTGATCCATTTTGAGTTAATTTTTTGGACAGGTGTAAGGTCTATGTCCAGATTCATTTTTTGTATATGGATATCCATGTATTCCAACACCATTTATTGAAAACACTATTTTTTCTCCATTGAATCGCCTTTGCTCCTTTGTCAATGATCAGTTTACTATATTCATGTGGGTTTATTTGGGGGCTCTGTTGGTCCCATTGATCTATTTTTCTATTCTTTCACTGATGCTACACTGTTTTGATTCTGTATCTTTATAGTAATTCTCGAATTGGGGTACTGTCAGTCCTCTAACTTTGTTATCCTTAAATATTATATTAGCTATACTGGGCATTTTGTATATCCATATAAACTTATTTTATAGATTTATTTTTTATATGGGGAAAAGACTTTTTTTAATTCTGTTCGGTTAACCAACATAAATTTTTGTTGTAGCATTTAACAATTCATTAGTTGTGTATAATACATATAAACTTTAAAATCAGTTTGTTGATAGCTACAAAATATCAGCTGGGATTTTGATTGGGATAACACTGAAACTATAGATCAAGTTGGAAATAAATCTTGACAATATTCTGTCTTCCTATTCACAAACATAAAGTCTATCTCCATTTATTTAGCTATTTCATCAGAATTTTCTAGTTTTCCTCATATAGATGGTTCACCTATTTTCTTAGGTTTATACCTAAAGTATTTATTTTTCTGATACTAATATGAGTGGTGCTGCATTTTACATTTTAAGTTCCAATTGTTCATTGCTAGCAGATAAGAATTGACATTTGTATATTAACCTTGTATCTTGCAACCTCGCTATGTTCAATGATTAGCTTTTAATATCCCTTGTGTTGAGTCCCTCAGGCTTCTACATAGGCAGTTGTGTTGCCTGTAAAAAAGACAATTTTTTCTCACCTTGCAGTATTATTTTTATCTCTGTATCTCTGACTTATTCCGTTGCTTAGGACCTCTAGTACCTTGGTGAAGAGAAGTTCCTTGCCTTATTTTTTTTTTAAGATTTTATTTATTTATTTGACAGAGAGAGAGACATCACAAGTAGGCAGAGAGGTAGGCAGAGAGGGGGAATCAGGCTCCCTGCTGGGCAGGGAGCCCGAAGCAGGGCTCGATCCCAGGACCCTGAGACCATGACCTGAGCTGAAGGCAGAAGCTTAACCCACTGAGCCACCCAGGAACCCCTTGCCTTTTTTTTTTTTTTTAATCTTAGAAAGAATGCATTCAACATTTCACTAAATGTTATGTTTGCTCTATAATCTTTACAGATACCCATTCTCATATTGAGGAGGATATATTCTATTCTGTTTACTATATTAAAGTTAAGAATGGGTATTGAATTCTATCAAAGGTATTTCTATATTCAAATAATATTAAGTTTTTTCTTTTTTTAAATCTTGTTAATATGGCAGATTATATCAGTTGATTTTTAAATATTAATGCAATCTTACATGCCTAGGAAAAAAGTCATTTATTTTTGACATAATATCTTTTTTATATTGTTGGATCCTATTTGTTAATGTTTGTTACATTACATTACATCTAAGTTCATGAGGGATATTGTTCTGGAATTTTGTTTTCATCTAATGTCTTGGTTTTGGTAACATACGATTAAATTCATTAAATGCTTGGAAGCGTATTTCCTCCAATCCAAGTTTTTAGAAAAGTCTGTGTAAAAATTGGCATTCTTTCTTTCTTTAATGTTTGGTAGAAGTTACCAATGAAGCCATATGGGCCCAAACTTAAAAGATTTGTTTTTCTTATTGAGATATATAACTGACATATAACATTGTATTAGTTTTAGGTGTATACCATAATGATTTGGTATAAGCATATATTGCAAAATGATGACACAATAAGTTTAAATTCATCACCACATATAGTTAAAATTTTTTTCTTGTGATAAGAACTTTTAAGTTCTACTCTCTTAACAATTTTCAAATACGCAGTATATAGTATTGTTAACTGTAGTCACCATGCTGTACTTTATATCCCTAGGACTTATTTGTCTTATATTTGAAAGTTTATAGCTTTTGGCCACATTCACCCACCTTCCAACCCCTGCCTCTTGCAACCACCTGTGTCTTTACATTTAGAATAGATTTCCTGTAGAGGGCACATACTTGGGATTACTCTGACAATAGCCCTCTTACATTGTAGAGCAGGGTTTTCAGCCTTGGTACTGTTGACATTTTAGGCCAGATTTTTGTGGGGTACGATTGTCTGCATCTTACGATGGTTTGCAGCATTCCTGGCCTGTATGGACTAGACACCAACACCTGAGTCCCACTCCTGCTCCCTAGGTGACAACTGAATAGGTCTCTAAACATCGTGCGGTGTTGGCAGAAGGCGGAATCATTCCTGTTTGAGGATCACTGGCTTACACCATTTAACTTAATTGCAGTCATTGGTAGATTTGAGTTTAAATCTACTATCGTATTGTTTTCTTGTTTCATTTGGGTTTTTCCCCCTTTTCTCACCTTCTTTTGGATTGAGTAATTTTTAGAATTCTGTTTTAACTGCCGTATCAATTTATTATTTATACCCATTTCTTATTATTTTTAGTCATTTCCCTAAGATTTACTGTATCCGTGTTTAACATATCATGGTCTACCTTCAAATATTTCAACCACTTGACATTTAGTATAAAAACTTTACAGCAGTACATTTTCTTTTCCCCCTTCTTGGTCTTTTTGATACCCAAGAATTGTACCTTTGCTTCCTTCTGCCTCGGTAGGTTCACCATATGCTTGTGTTGATCAGCACTCAGCTGAAGATTTGAGAGGAAATGCATACTGATCTCTGGTGCTCTCTGTGCATCTCTCTCTCTCTCTCTTTTTTTTTTCCTTAAAGATTTTATTTATTTATTTGACAGAGAGATCACAAGTAGACAGAGAAGCAGGCAGAGAGAGAGGGAGAAGCAGGCTCCCCGCCAAGCAGAGAGCCCGATGTGGGGCTTGATCCCAGGACCCTGAGATCATGACCTGAGCCGAAGGCAGAGGCTCAACCCACCGAGCCACCCAGGCACCTCTGTGCATCTCTTTTGAAATCTGGTCATTTTAGCTTCTCTACAGATCAAACTCTGTGTCCTCTTCTCAGGGAGATTTCTAGAATCTGCTTGGGTTCTCCTCCTTACACTTCAGCTTAACATGATGATAATTTTATTCATGGAAATCCTGGCATCTCTCCTATTTTCCAGATTGTTTCTGAGAATTGCTTATAGTTACTTTCTGTTTGTAAGTGTTTCCAGACACTAGATAGTATATTTGATCTGTCTGTGGTCTAGAACATGGTAAACTTGAGACCGTATCCTGTGACCCTATCCGGACTTTCCCTGTTGAGACATCTCCCCACCACGCAACCACATTCAACCCTGTGCGACATTTATTAGGCACTAGTAATTTGTGGGACATTGACAAGTTACCTATTATTCATCCTTCCTCCTAAAGGATTTTTGGGCAATTTTGATAAGAGGAAGAATTTTCACTGACCTCTCTCTCCAAGAGAATTCTAACTTTTCACTGTCTTACTAGAATCTCTCTTTTTACTTTTTTCTTTATGATTGCCCCTAAAATTTGAAATCTGTTTCCCTTTATTATGCAGACCCATTGAACTATGTCCTGGTCCTATTTCCAAGCTTGAGCACCCTGAGGTGTCTGTCTCTGTCCCTGGGCCATTTAGTGAGCTCAGTGGCGTGTGGGAGAATCCCAAAATCTAATAGCCTTATTAGGAAGGAGGTATATTTTCTTCATGGAACCAAGCTTGGGAAGGACAGGGATGTCCCAGGGATAGCTAGAAATAGAGATATGAGGCCTTAAGAATTTTCCCCAAATCTCCTGTTTCTCTTGTGTGAAGATTCAATTACCTCACACTGATCTCCTCCTAGATGCTGGATCCATGACTACATCAGTTTCCAGGGCCTTCAGTTCACCATAGTTTGCAATCTTTGCTGCATATGAGACTCACTTAGGGAACTTTAAAAAATGCAAATGCCAGGTCACACCCCATAGCAATGAAATAAGGATGTCTAGGGGTGGGAGCCAGGCATGCATGTCTTATTTAGGGACAAAGTAGGAGTTAAGCCTTTTATAATTCTGTCAATATATTTGTGTATATCTTGTCTCTAAATCCAATTCAGAGAAACATTTAATGCCTAGGCTGAAATCAGGGGTTCCGTGAGCAAGTCTGCATGAAGACTTATTATGTGAACTCATTTGTCCATCAGGGGCATTCATGTTTTACAAAAAGAACCTGGAGCAGAGTTCTTAAAAAATTTCTGTACCTTAAATCAGCCATCAATAACAAATACACATTTGCTTCCACTGCAAGGCCTATAAGGGGCATATGTTCTTCTTCTTTTTTTTAACCTAGGTTTCTGAAACATTTACGTCTTTTCAGTCTAGCTCAAGAATGCCATAGAAATGAGCAGAAAAGTGGATGTATACGGCTCACATATAGAATTTTGCAGTCTATGTGTAATATTCCCGCATGCTTCTAGCCATTTCATACAAGGTTCCTATTGTTTTTCCTAACCATAATGTGGTTATTTATCTCTGGAATGTTTTGATACTTTTGTGACAAAATAGGGATTTATCTGATATCTGTGAGCTTCCTGTACTTCTAAGACCAAGTTTGAAAAATGTACATTCATGTGGGAAACGTTGACTTATTGTGGGTGCATTATTCCTTCTCGAGCCTTGTAAATTGAATCTTCCAGAAGACCCGCATAGTAGCCCATGAGAGGTAAAGCATTTTCTTGGGCTTACTATGGTTTTGTAATCTTAGTGCCAGATATTTTAGTATTTATTAAGGATCTCTTTTGAAATGGCTTCCAGCTTTTTGAGTTAACTCCATCCAACTGAAAGCGATTTTCTGCTCTATCCTTATTTCACTCCACTCAGATCTGATTTACTTTGTAAACTAGCAGAAATTTCTAGTAGTGGCATTGGTGCTGCCTTGACCCAATGAGATCAGTCTCCAGATTTGTTCCATTTATTGTGCTTTGTTGTTTATTGAATTAACATAGTCATGAAGAAGAATCATGATATTTTGGAAGAGGATTTTGGCAATTAAAATTTGTGTTATGGAATGTAAGCAGTTTTTTGAAAAGCCCCATTGCACTTATGTCGAACCAGTGAACACTGAAATCACTTCATCTCTTTATCCATTCATCAGGTATGTTTTAACTACAATACAGTTACTGAACTGCCTGGCTACTACATTTGTTGAGACACAGAAATCTTCTCAGAGTCTCTAGTGGCTGTAGGGTAGGTCTGCGGTGTGTGTGTGGGGGTGGGGGGGGAGGTAGGGACAGTATCAGCAAGCACTGATGTAGCCTCCAGTCATTTTTTGCCCCAAGAATGCTGGGAGATTTATTTGTGATTTCTTCTATCCACTAGTTCTTCCTCCTCTCCCTCCCCTCAACACCACTAAGACAACTGTCTCCTCTACTGTGATCAAAATAACCCTATCTTCCTGGTGCTAACTGGTCTGTTTGCTGGAATGTTCACTATCAAACCCCTAATACGTGGACCTCACTTCCAGATATTTTGATCTAGTCATTGGGGCTCAGTTAGTAGATGTTTTTTTCAAAGCCTCCCAAGAGATTGCAAAGTTAAGCTAGGCTGAAACCTCTAGGCGATTTGCTGCAGCAGAACTGAACAAGTCTGCAGGGAACAGTTCGTTTCTATTGCACTTGTTGCCCTGTCGTTTGCATAAGGTTCTGGGTTCAGACACGAGCACCTTTCTTTGCACCTTTGCCTTTTGCTACCTGTAGCCTCCAGCCATCTCAGTTCAAATTCTGTATATGCCATCTATTGTTAGGTAAATCCCCCTAAGCCTCCTGAAACTCCATTAACTGATGGGTAATGTGGGAACAACGGAATTGTGTCTCTGAGTTCTTGTGCTGTCTCAATAAATGGGATCGATATGTGAAAGCCTTAGCGACATCCACAGCAGAAAAAGCACTCCAGTAATGGGGGGCTCTGCAGTCACATTGAAGTAGCAGCAGTCGAAGCAGCTATATTTACTAGCCTGATGTGAGTTTGGGTTCCTCTCGGACAAAATTGGGACACAAAATGTCTTCTCAAATTTGACAAGATATTCAAATATTGTTGTTACTCAGAGAAAGCATTAAATGTAACATATCCGATAGGTCACTGATTTCAAGCTTTATTAAACTCGGAAAAAGAGGAATTTTAAAACTGAGGCTCTTCACAAACAAAAATCCCAAACACTTTCATGCTTTCTGGCAGGAATCTGAAAGGCAGGAATCTGAAATCATCTGCCAAGATGATTAAACGGGACAGATCTGATCTCTGAAGTCATCAGAGACCATCAAGGCCAAGTTCCATCTAGTGGAGAGTGCTAGGTTCCATTTACTTCCAGGTGCTCCAGATTAAGATAAATGCTCTGGGTCCCTGGAAGCATGTATTCTAGAAGAGCAGCACAAGACATGCTGTACAATTTGTGGTGCCGGGCAGGGACCCTAAGCTCAAGAAGCTGTTCCAGCTGCTGTTCAGACATGGCCCTCACTGCAAATTTAAGTCAAGGTCAGAGTTATTTAGAGATCTGTATGGGTCTCCTGTAATTCAAATCCATGGTTGGCATTTATGATTATTTATGAGTTTATCAAATTGTGCTATACTCCAGATTTATGCAAGAGGTGAATTACAGATAATTTTTCACTTATAAAAACGTTCTACCATATAAAATGGCATGCACTACAGATTACCTTAAATAATGAGAGATAATAGAGTGCAGAAGGGAATAAATACTAGAATCAGACAGACTCGATTTGAATCCAAATCCTGTCACTTATTAGCAAATTATTTAATTTCTCTGAGTCTCAGTTTTTCCAGTAACAGAAGGGAGCTTTTACTATCTGCTTCAGAAATGTGTTGAAAAAATTATCCATCAAGTTACTATTTGTGAAGTGCCCAGGATGATTTCAAGCCGAGTCAATTTCCACACAGATTGGTTTTCATCTCTGTCTTATCCTTCTTTCTTTATTTGGTATACATGAAGTGCAACATTTCCCTCCCCCTCTTCTTTTTATTTCAAGGCTCATTTGGAAATAACTCTGATACATAATATTTTAGGAAAGAGGGTTAATCCATTAACAATTAATAATTAATAATTAAGCAATATTGTTGCACATAATAATTGCTACTAAAAGTCCATAATGATGGGCTGAGGAAAGACTGGAAAGAAAAATAAAATAGAACAGCCTGTTAAACTGTGTAGGTTTCCCATCGGATCTGATTTTTGCAGACTCTACTTTGATCTGATTCCTTGTGTGCGTGCATGGGGGCATTAACGTCTTGGAGAGAGGCACTAGGTACTGGAGGGTCATATGAAAATAGTGAGTTCATTGGTCTGAGCGATCTGGAAATGGGAGGTGCCAGGGTGTGAGCATCTCCAAAATCAAGAGAGGCAACAGAAGCAGAAGGAGAAGGTGAAATCATATTGGGAGCTGATTTCCACCATCTGTGACTCTGTTACTGACAAAGTCCTTTTCCACAAAGAGTTCCCATACAGCCTCCTAATTTTCTGTAAGAACGGGCTATTGTTAGGCAGTGGGAACTTTTCTATAAGGAGGAAGGTAGGTAGCAGGGAAACTTCACCTGGCCATTATGACCAGCCAAGGAGAGTTGAGTGGTCTTCCCTAAGAATAAAATAATTGGGGATTAAAGCAATAATCGGAGACAGATTTAGTTTATCCATGATTTCACATAAAATCAAGCCTTTGGACCAGGAGCCAAAGGGATGTCAGATAAAGTTTGGCTTGTTGGTTCATAGGCATGGGATATTTCAAATGTGTTTATGTGTCTGACATACTAGGTAGAAAATATATATACAATTTCAAAAGATGTATAATTCCTAGAATTAGCATACATTGTCTGGAGTGAATTACATACCTAGGTCACTATTATGCCTTTAAAACATTGGGCTTTTGTACCTTTGCTTAGTTTGCCATCTCTTGAGCTGTGATTCTGATCTGAGATTTGAGAGACAGGTTACTGCTGCACACCTTCTCCCAGCGACAAGAATAATAACATTAATGAAAATAACAATGATAAAAACTTAACAATTTTTTTTTGAGGGCTTGCAATCTATCAGTCATTCTGTTGATTAAATCCTCTCTCCTTAAAACTCAGAAAACTCTGTAGCATCAGTATTATTACAATGTTAATTTTATAAGCAATAGAAAAGAATGCTTAGAGAAACTGAATGTGACTTCTGGCACGGTCTGTTTGCAAATTCCAGTGTGCTGATCTGCAGACTTTGAGCTTCAACTCCCTAGGATAATCATCTTCTAGAAAAATGGGTGGCAAACATTTTCTGTAAAGGACTAGAAAGGAAATATTTTAGATTTTTTTTTTTTTGAGGCATATGGTTTCTTTTGCAATTTTTCAAGACTTCTGTAATATCACGTAAAGCAGCAATAGATAATCCATAAAGGAATGAGTGTGGCTGTGTTCCAATAAAACTTTACTTACAAAAACACATGGTAGGCTGGCTTTGGTCCACAGGCTGATTCTAGAGCAGCCCTTGTCCCATAAAACCTAATCTAATGAGGGCCATGGTCTATATCTGCACTGCCAAATATAGTAGCCATGAGCCGTGTGTGGTTATCAAGAACTTGAAATGTGGCTAGTATGACCAAGAAACTGAACTTTATATTTTACTTAATATTAATTATTTCAATTTCCATTTAAATAGCCACATCAGCCTAGGGCTACCACATTAGACAGATTAGATTGGAAGTTTTGGCACATAAATCAGTTCTAGCCTTCATGGCATAGATGAGACATGCATAGACTGGAATTCTCTTAAAAATATAACTTCAGTGAACAAATAAAATGATCAAGTATAAAGCATGCAGGGCAAATAGAAAATCAGAACAAAGTGATTTGAGTTGTGAGAATTATTATCTCAGCTTCTCTTCTTAAAAACCATTTTCAAATTAATGTAAAAATGTTTTTTTTTTCCTTCTTCTATACACAGCTTTTTCATTAGATACCTCTCTCTCTCTTTCTCTTCATCTTTTCTTCCTGGGGATATATAGAGTCAAGGGATTATCTCTGTTGTCTTTCCCTTGGCAGTTCAGCAGCCTGGGGTTCTGTTCTGAGCCCCCCATCAGCTCTGTGAACTTTGGGTGAATTATTACTCATCTGCAAAAGTAGGCTAATATTACTTACATCTTTCTTTGACAAGTTTTGGAAATTAATTATAGTGTATTAAAATAAAATGTCCAACTCTTGGACACAGTGCATGGCAGGTGACTTACATGTTTAGTTCATTTGTTCTTTTGCCTTCATCCCAATTTATATTATATGGTCAATTTCATTTCACACCATTTTAAATCATCATCTGAACCAAATCCACAACTTGGGTCGTCTTTGCCATTTCAGCTGCTAATAGTTCTTTCAAGGACAAGTCATTGATATTTATCTTTTTTCTAGAATACCAAATAATGACTCTATACAAAACCAACTGAAATTAGTTATAGCAATAATACAAAAATTGTTCATGTCTTCTGCCCATTTTTTGACACGATTGTCTGTTTTGTGTGTGTTGTTTGAAGAGTCCTTTATAGATCTTGGATATCAGTCCTTTGTCTGTACTGTCATTTGCAAATATCTTCTCCCATTCCGTGGGTTGCCTCTTTGTTTTGTTGACTGTTTCCTTTGCTGTTCAGAAGCTTTTGATCTTGATGAAGTCCCCAAAGTTCATTTTCTCTTTTGTTTCCTTTGTCTTTGGAAATGTGTCTTAAAAGAACTTGCCGTGGCTGATGTCGAAGAGGTTACTGCCTACGTTCTCCTCTAGGATTTTGATAGATCCCTGCCTCACGTTGAGCTCTTTCATCCATTTTGAATTTATCTTTGTGTACGGTGTAAGAGAATGCTAGAGTTTCATTCTTCTACGCATAGCTCTCCAATTTTCCCAGCACCATTTATTGAAGAGATTGTCTTTTTTCCACTGTATATTTTTTCCTGCTAGACTCTTCTCCAAAGAAGATAAATGGCTAACAGGCACATGAAAAAATGTTCATCATCACTAGCCATCAGGGAGATTCAAATCAAAACCACATTGAGATACCACCTTACACCAGTTAGAATGGCCAAAATTAACAAGACCATAAACAACATGTGTTGGAGGGGATGTGGAGAAAGGGGAACCCTCCTACACTGTTGGTGGGAATGCAAGTTGGTGCAGCCACTTTGGAAAACAGTATGGAGATTCCTTAAGAAATTAAAAATAGAGCTACTCTATGACCCTGCAATTGCACTGCTGGGTATTTACCCCAAAGACACTGATGTAGTGAAAAGTAGGGCCATCTGTACCCCAATCTTCACAGCAGCAATGGCCACAGTCGCCAAACTGTGAAAAAAAACAAGATGACCTTCAGTGGATGAACGGATAAAGAAGATATGGTCCATATATACAATGGAGTAGTATGCCTCCATCAGAGAGGATGAATACCCAACTTTTGTATCAACATGGATGGGACTGGAAGAGATTATGCTGAGTGAAATAAGTCAAGCAGAGAAAGTCAGTTATCATATGGTTTCACTTGTGGAGCATAAGGAATAACAAGGAGGCATGGGGAGATGGAGAGGAGAAGTGAGTTGGGGGGAATCGGAGGGGGAGATGAACCACGAGAGACTGTGGACTCTGAGAAACAACCTGAGGGTTCTGGAGGGGAGGGGAGTGGGGGGTTGGGTGAGCCTGGTGGTGGGTATTATGGAGGGCACGTATTGCATGGAGCACTGGGTGTGGTGTATAAACAATGAATTCTGGAACATTGAAAATAAATTTTTAAAAAATTAAAAAGAATAATACAAAAACTGACATAACTTGTTTCTTCTTCATTCCTGTTGTTTAAGTGGTTTGCAAAAACTGGCAAATCAGCTAAAATAGATACAGATATTAGGTCCTGCTATAGACTAAATTTTGTCCTCCTGACCATCAGATGTTGGAGCCCTGATCCACAATGTGATGGTATTTGGAGATGGCGCCTTTGTGACATTAATAAGTTTCCAGGAGTCATGAGGGTGGGGTGCCTATGATGGGATAGTATCCTTTTAAGAAGAGGAAAATAGGAAGAGATCTCTCTCTGTGCCATGTGACTACACAGTGACAAGGCAACCACCTACAAGCTAGCAGGAGGGCTCGCACCAGGAACTCAGTCTGCTGTACCTTAATCTTGGTCTTTCCAGCCTCCAAAACTGTGAGAAAAAAAATATCTGAGATCGCGTGTTTAAGCTATACCTTATGCCTGCCTGCACCATCAGAGAAAAGAACAGATTCTGTCCCTGTCTGAGGATGTTTGCAAATATGAAATCCTATAAAATTACCTTGTTATGCACCATGGCATCATTTATATGTCAGGGAAAGTTACTTGAACTTCAAACTAAAATATCCACCATACTGAATATAGGTGTTAAATTAGCTCCTAAGAACGTAGCATCATAATATTTATGCATATTGAAAAGCTTTGAAGTTATAAAGAGGAAGCACATTTGATGCTTTCAAAGTAATAGTTCATTGCCCATCAATTTTTTACTACTCAGCATCTGGTCACTGAAACATACTCCTTGATTTAATGTGGAGTTTAAATATATCTCTATCTATCTGTCTCTATATAGATAGCTGTATAGAATATGTATAAAGATTCACATGTCACCATGCACAGGGATCTGAAAGTGTGAAGACTTCTGGAAAGCTTTTCTGATTTGGCGTGCTAAAGATGAAACCAGTCGTTCAGTTGTTAATATTGAATTATGCAATGCAAAAATTGCCGTGGGGTTTTGAGGCTACAAAGAAGAGGCAGCATCATTTCATATAAACATTGTCTCATCCTCCTCTGCTGCTTTCATGAACATATTTTTCTGCATATTTAAAGTTTATAGCAGAGCACAAGGTTCATAGTTTCTTTCCTTATTCCAACTTTATAGCAAAGCCACAACTACGTATTAATATAGCAGCTATAATGTATTTCTAGTTAAGCTGTCATAAAGTCTAGGGCTTTCCACATCATCACTTTTGAAGGTCGGTGCCACAGAGAAAAAAGCCATTTGTACTGGATCGCCGTGGTGGTTTGTAATATACATGGTAGTAAATATCACAATATATTTCATTTTTATATGTTTTTGATGAAGAGGTAAAAGTGCATCTTCTACAGTTGCTTTTCAGAAATTGCTCATCTGTTTGGAACGAGGGTAAAAGACACTGAAGCTAAACATTATTTATCGAGACATCACCGCTCTTCACTCACACCACGGCTGAAATGAGAAGAGGATGCCAATGATATTTCACTTACAGTATTGATTTCCAGAGCTCGCCCCGTGGAAGCACTGCATGTGTATGCAAGATAAATGTGAGAAAATGGAGATATTCTGACAAGCACCGTTTCCATTGTTTTTCATTTTTATCATTCTGATAATTTACATCCTTTCGAAGTGTAATTGGAAATGTCTTTCAGAAGTCACTTCACCGTTTCCACATGGTGCCTGATATTTGTGAGTGCATAAGAAACATTTAAGTGCTCTCGGTTATCAGTGTGTATATACATGTATATGTGTGTGCATATATACACACATACACAAACTATACATACATATGTATATACATATGTACATGTATATGCATGTATAGTTTCTTACAGTAAAAAAGATTTCAGTGAGCAATGCTGTTGTGTTCAGCTACGAAGGTTGATCTAAGAGGGGTGTAAATATGTGTCTCCTCCCTTACTTTCCTTCTGTTTGGCTCCCATTTGGTTTTCTTCCTTCAATCAGTGGCTAACTGCACTCATCTGTATCTATTAGCTAAACGAATCCTCTTCCTTCTTATGTCCTGCCCATGACAACTTCTTTTACAAAATCACTGCCAATCTCCTATTTTATTTTTCGTTGCCATGAACATCTACCAGGATGAGAAGAGGGATCTTCAGAAGGGAGACAGTGGTGAACATTCAAATGAGCTGTGTGTGCAGGAGCAGACAGAGTGGGAGGGAGGGAGGTGTGCTCCTTCTCCTGTGTGCTTTATCTGCTCTCCCTTCTCTGAGCCAGATCAAAGGGCTCCCAACGCCCTCCTTCCTCTGCTCTCATGTTCCACAGTGTGAAGCCTCCATGTGCAGGGACCTTAGTGAGGTCATCATTCTGATCTCTTGCCCCTTCTGCTTTTTCCTTCTTAATTCCCAAACTAGGTGCTTGCACTTAACGTTTCTTGTTTCTAAGTTTTAAGGGTTTCTTTCTTTTATTAAGAGTGATAGACAGTGAGCAGCCATGGCCTTACCATTAAAAAGTATCAAGAAGTCCAGACAGGCTTACATAGAGTTTCCACAATTATCCAGATACTGTCCCGTAAAACAGAAGTGAATGCTGCGGATAGATTAAGGCACATCACCACTGATTTCAGCAATGTCTGGGGAACTTTGGGATATTCCATTAATTTCCAATTAGCACAGTCCATTCGTGCCTCCCTATGGATATGTACTAACACAAAAACAAGGGAGTCCTAAAGATGGAAATAACTATACTTCTGACCTATAATTTTAGAAATAGTGTGGGGTTTTCAGCAAAGATGTTTATAACATAACACTATATACTTCAAATTGTTTTTTGAGTATGGTTGACACACAATATTGCATTAGTTTCAGGTGTACAATGCAGTGATTCAACAAGTTTATACATTATACTATGCTCACCACAAGTGTAACTACCACATGTCACCATACGATGCTATTATAATAACATTAACTATACAAGAGTATATATTTTTAATAAGTAGGATTTTAGAAATATAGAATTGAGTTCCACTAGTTTGTGGAATGAGTGATTTTCGGTAAAATAGGTCTATGCTTATGTATATGGGCATGTGTGTTAGCATTTGTGTATATTGAGAAAGAATACACAAGAGATACATTTTCACCTTTCCAGTACAAAAGCTCTATTGGTGTTATTTTCAAAGTTGGAATTACTCAGTGTTACTTTAGAATGTATCACAAGACACAGGATGGATACAACCAAATTCAGTTTCTGAAGATCAAGGCAGGACCTACTCCAGAGGTGCAAAATTAACGAAATGGAAAATTAAATCTATTACAGCTCATTGATGTGATTAGCTTTATGATGTATGTAGTTTTCAGTATAATTTTGAACACTGCTTACATATAGTAGGATTCTATTTTTAGAAAAGCATCTAAAATGCACCTTAGTAAAAACTTCAGAGGCAATCCACAAGAGACAATTTACCTGCTGAATTTTTATAGATCATTTCTTTCATTAAAAATGTTTTTAAATAAAAAATGTTTCTTTTCAGTTTTATTGAGAAATAATTGACATACATCACTGTATAAGTTTAGAGGGTCGTGATATATGAGTTACATATAGTGTAAAATGATTACTACAGTAGACTTAGTCTTTATTTATGTATCAGATGAATGTAGAGTTTGGCAAGTGAAGAGGGATAAACTGGGGGTAGTCAGAAATTCTAGAGAAACTTCCCTATAGGTTGTTAGTTGATTTGTGTTAGAATAATAGTTAGTTAATTGATTATTTTATTAGTATTTTCTGTTCAATCATTATTGGTATGTTTCAATTATAACATGTTTCTTATGCTATATTCAGAAGGCGTGATTTACCAATACCATTTACTAAAGAAAACAAAATGAATCAAAGCCCTATTCACACTATTCAAATACCTGAATTCAAACAGGGAAGGGGTCAATTAGGGATTTGGGCTGTACGTCTCTCTCTCACAGTTTAATGATATTAGGCTCTACCAGTTGACTTATAAGTAAACTTATATTGCTCAGTTCAAATCTCCTCTTACCACTGTATCTAGAACTTCCAGTGCTATGTTAAATAGAAGTGGTGAGAGTACATACCTTTGTTTTGCCTCTGTTTCTAAGCAGAAAATATGCATTCTTTGATGATTACCTGTGATGTTAGCTGTAGGCTTTCAATAGATCCTGTTTTCAGTTTGAAACAGTTCTTTTCATTCTTGTTTGCTGAGTCTTTATCATGACGATTGTGAAATTTTGTCCAGTGTATTATTGTCCTTCATCTAATAAGGCAGTCAAATAACTTTTAATTTTAATACCACAATTTGGTAAATCCCACTGATGGATTTTCAAATGTTAAACCAACTTTACATTTGGGAGATAAATTCTAATTGGTCAGGAGATATTACTTTTAAAAAATCCATTTCTCAATTTCATTTGCTAAAAATTTTTAAAGATTTTTGTGACTCTATTTATTGTAGATAGTAGTCTGAGCTTTTGTTACTTTTTTTTTTTTTTCTGATTTTGGTATCAAGGTAATGCTCTCCTCTTAAAATGAGTTGAGGAATGTTTCCTCCTATTCTGGTTCCTGGATAAATTTGTGTAGAATTACAATTATTTCTTTTATAAATGTTTGGCAGAATTCAACAGTGAAGCCCGTGAGCCTAGAATTTTCTTTCTGGGAGGATTTTAAACCACAAGTTCATTTAAAACAATATTTAGGTTACCTATTTCATCCTACGTGAGTTTTGGTAGTTTGTCTTGAAAGAAATTTGTCCAATTGATCTAAGTTTTCAAATTTAGCAGCATGAAGTTGTTCATGATATTTATAACCTTTTTAATGTCTATATAATCTGAAGTGAGGTCCTCTCTTTTTATTTATGATGTTAGCGCATTAGTTCCTTTTTTCTTTTTCAGAGGTCTTAGTACATGTTTCTCATTTTTAATGATTTTTTTTCCCAAAGAACCAATTTTTGGTTTCGTTGATTTTCCTTATTGCCTTTATATTTTCTATTTCTTTGACTTCTGTCCTTATGTTTGGTATTTCCTTTATTTTACTTCTTTTGGGTTTAATATGACTTTCTTTTCTTATTTTCTTAGGGTGGAAGTTCCTTAGGTCATTGATTTGAAATCTTTTTTATTTTTGTGTAAGCATATGTTGCCGTGATTTCCAACAAATTTTAATGTATTGTGGTTTCATTTTCTTCTATTTTGAAGTATTTTTTCTTTTCCTTGGATTTCTGCCTAATCCATGTCTAATTTAGAAATATGTTCTTTAGTTGCCCTATATGTGGGGATTTTTCCTATATCATTCTATTATTAATTTCATTTCGAGTAAAGAACACACTTTGTATGTTTTTAGTCTTCTTAAATTTATTGAGATTGGTTTTATGGCTCAGTATATGCTCTTGTTTGATGACCATTTTAAGTGTGCTTGAAAGCCCATGTACTGGTATTTTTGGGTGGAGTCAGCAATAACTATGTTAGGTCAAGCTGGTTGATAGAGTTGCTCAAGCCTTTTATATTCTTGTTAATGACTTCTCTACTTTTTCTAGCAGTTACTGAGAGAGGAGTGTTGAAATATTGAATGAAAATTGTTGATTAGGGGAGTCACAAAGATGGCAGTGAAGTAGGGGACACTATTTCAACTGGTTCCCTGAATTGGGCTAGATATATACCAGACCACTCTGAACACCCGTGAGATCAGCCTGAGATATAAGAAGATATATCTTGATCACTACAAACAGAATATCTCTGGTGGTTGCTCTCAAGGCATGAAGTGGGGAGCCGTGATTCTGTGGGCAGATATGGGAAGATAAACGGAAGGGGAAGGGAGCCTCCAGGATCCTGCACCACCAGTGTGCAAAAGCCTGTAGACGGGTAAGCAGTGGGAAAAAGACTTTAGGGCAGCCCCCTAGACTGAAACCTGGAGCTGCGGGGGTATGGTGCGAACTGGGGGCAGCTGGTGGTTTTAGAAGCACATAGAGCAGAGATATGCCTAGACCTGGAAGTGAGGGCTCAGAATATTGTTGTGGGGTGCACAACCCAGGACACTGTGGTTTTTAACAGCACAGACAGAAATGGAGTCACTGTGGCCTGGAAAACTCATCATAGGAACAGACTATGATCTCTCTGTTCTGAGACAAAGGTTTGGATATGGTCACTTCTGCTCTGACTCTTGGAAGAGATGCAGAGGGCTGCCAGAGAAAGCAACCAGAGAACAAAAGCCCCCCAAAACTGGTTTTCACTGAGTCTATCCCCCCCACTTCCCCGGCCCACAGAAGGCAGGGCAACACTGCCCAAACAGGGCTGCCCGTGTAACAGTGCAGCAGGCCCCTCCCCCAGAAGATAGGCTAGAAGAATAAGAGGCTGACAACTCTAAGGTCTCTAAAACAGGTTGGGTTTTGGTCAATAATTTGCACTCTGTATATCCCCTCAAACACCCCCCAACAGAATGACTAAGAGGAGGAGCCCCCCAAAATAGGAAAGATTCAGAAACTCTGACCTCTGCCACATATAATGGATATATGGATATAAATAAGATGTCAAAAATAGACTTTGGGGTAACAGTTATGAAGTCAATAGCTGGGTTGGAGAAAACCATTAATGGGAGCATAGGTTCTCTAAGGGCAGAAATAAGAGCTGATCTGGCAGAATTTAAAAATGCTATCAATGAGATCCAATCTAATCGAGATACTCTAACAGCTAGGGTAAATGAGACAGAAGAATGAATTAGTAATCTAGAAGACAAACTGATAGAAAGGAAGGATCGGGAAGAGGCCTGGAACAAACAGCTTAAAATCCATGAAAACAGAATTAAATAAATAAATGACACCATGAAACATTCCAGTGTCAGAATTATTAGGATCCCTGAGGGGAGGGTGGAGAGAGAGAGCGGACTAGAAGTTATATTTGAGCAAATCGTAGCTAAGAACTTCCCTTACTTGGGGAATGAAACAAGCATTCATGTCCTAGAGGCAGAGAGGACCTCTCCTAAGATCAAGAACTGACCAATGACCTGACATGTAATAGTAAAACTGGCAAATCTTAGAACCAAGGAAACCATCTTTAGGGCAGTGAAGGGGAAGGGATCCCTTATGTACAGAGGGAGGAACATCAAAGTAATGTCAGACCTGTTCACAGAGACCTGGCAAGCCAGAAAGGGCTGGCAAGACGTATTTAGGATACTAAATAAAAAGAACATGCAGCCAACAATACTTTATCTGGCAAGGCTGTCATTAAGAATGGATGGAGAGAAAAAGAGCTTCCTGGATGGGCAGAAGCTGAAGGAATATGTGACTGGCTTAGTGAAGCCAGCCCTGTAAGAAATATTAAGAGGGGTACTATAAAGGGAGAAAGAACCCAAGAGTGATATAGAACAGAAGTTACAGAGACAGTCTGTAGAAACAAGGACTTCATAGGCAACATGGTGACAATAAAATCATATCTTTCAATAATCACCCTCAATGTGAACAAACTAAAATGTTTCCATAAAATGGCACAGGGTTGCAGATTGCATAAAAAGACAGGACACACCCATATGCTCTCTACAAGAGACTCATTTTTAACCTAAAGGTACATCCAGACTGAAAGTGAAGGGATGGAGAACCATCTTTCATGCCAGTGGACCTCAGAAGAAAGCTGGGGCAGCAATTCTCATATCAGACAAATTAGATTTTAAGCAAAAGACTATAGTTCGAGATACAGAAGGACAATGTATTATTCTTAAAGGGTCTATCCAACAAGAAGATCTAACAATTGTAAATATCTATGACCTGACATGGAGCAGCCAACTACATAAGCCAAATGTTAACCAAAATAAAGAGACATATTGATAATAATATATTAATAGTAGAAGACCTCAACACTCCACTGTCAGCAATAGATAGATTATCTTAACAGAAAATCAACAAAGAAACAAGAGCTTTGAATGACACAGTGGATCAGATTGACCTCATAGGTATATACAGAACATTCCACCCTAAAACAACAGAATACTCATTCTTCTTGAGTGCGCAGGGGACTTTCTCCAGAATAGACCACATACTGGCTCACAAATCAGGTCTCAACTGATACCAAAAGATTGAGATTATTCCCTACATATTTTCAGACCACAATGCTTTGAAACTGGAACTCAATCATAAGAAATAGTTTGGAAGAAATTCAAATACTTGGAAGCTAAAGAACATCCTGCTCAAGAATGTCTGGGTCAACCAAGAAATCAAAGAAGAACTTAAACAATTCATGGAAACCAAGAGAATGAAAACACATCAGTCCAAAACCTATGGGATACAGCAAAGGCAGTCTTAAGGGGGAAATACATGGCCATCCAAGCCTCACTCAAAAATATAGAAAAATTTCAAATACACAAACTGTCTTTACACCTTAAAGGACTGGAGTATGAACAACAAACTAAACCTAATCCACACATGAGGAGGAAAATAAGGTTAGAGGAGAGATCAATGAATTAGAAACCATAAATACAGTAGAACACATCAACAAAACTAGAAACCGGTTCTTTGAAAGAATTAATCAAATTGATAAACCACTGGTCAGACATATCTAAAAGAAAAGAGAAAGGAACAAAATAAATAAAATTATGAATGAAAGGGGAGAGATCATGACTAACATCAAGGAAATAGAAACAATTATCGGAAATTATTGTCAAGAACTATATTAAGCAACCTGGAAGAAATGGATGCATTCCTGGAAACCGATAAACTACCAAGACTGAAACAGGGAGAAATTGACAACCTGAATAGACTAAACCAGTAACAAGATCAAAGCAGTGATCAAAAACGTCCCCAAAAACAAGAGTGCAGGGCCTGATGGATTCCCTGGGGAATTCTACCAAACATTCAAAGAAGAAATAATACCTGTTCTCCTGAAGCTGTTTCAAAAATAGAAACTGAAGGAAAACTTCCAGTCTCATTCTATGAGGCCAGCATTACTTTGATCTCAAAACCAGACAAAGACCCCATCAAAAAGGAGTCTTTCAGACTAATTATCCCTGATGAATATGGATGCCAAAATTCTCAAAAAGACCCTAGCTAAAAGGATCTAATAGTATATTAAAAGGATTATCCACCACGACTAGGTGGGATTTATCCCTGAGGTGCAAGGGTAGTTCAACATTCACAAATCAGTCAGTGTGATAGAACACATTAATAAGAGGAGAGGGAAGAACCATATGGTCCTCTGAATTGATACAGAAAAAGCACTTGACAAAATGCAGTATCCTTTCCTGATTAAAACTCTGCAGCATATAGGAATAGAGGGAATATTCCTCAATTTCATAAACTCTATGGAAAACCCACAGCAAATATCATTCTAAATGGGGAAAAGCTGAGAGAATTTCCCTTAAGATCAGGAACACAGCAAGGTTGCCCACTTATGCCATATTTGTTCAACATAGTACTAGAAGCCCTAGCAACAACAATCAGACAACAAAAAGAAATAAATTTATTCAGATTGGCAGAGAAGAAGTCAAACTCTCTCTCTCTTCACAGATGACATGATACTTTATGTGGAAAACCCAAAAGACTCCACCCCCAAATTAGTAGAACTCATACAGCAGTCCAGTAATGTGGCAGGATATCAAATCAATGCACAGAAATCAGTTGCTTTCTTATACACTAACAATGTAACTGTAGAGAGAGAAATTAGAGAATTGATTCAATTTACAATAGCACCAAAAACCATAAGATAACTTGGAATAAACCTAACCAAATAGGTAAAGGATCTATACTATAGGAACTACAGAATACTCATGAAAGAAATTGAAGAAGACACAAAAAGATGGAAAAACATTCCATGCTCATAGATCAGAAGAATAAACATTGTTAAAATGTCTGTGATGCCTAGAGCAATCTGTACTTTCAAAGCCCTCCCAATCAAAATACCAAGGCATTTTTCAAAGTGCTGGAACAAACAACCTTAAAATTTGTGTGGAAACTCTCTCTTGCAGATGACATGATACTTTTTATGGAAAACCCAAAAGACTCCACCCCCAAACTACTAGAACTCATACAGCAATTCAGTATTGTGGCAGGATACAAAAATCAATGTACAGAAATCAGTTGCTTTCTTATACACTAACAATGAAAATACAAAAAGGGAAGCGAGAGAATTGATTCCATTTGCTAAGGCAGCAAGAACCACAAGATAACTGGAAATAAACCTAACCAAAGAGGTAAATGATCTGTACTCAAGGAACTACAGAACACTCATGAAAGAAATTGAAGAAAACACAAAAAGATGGAAGACCATTCCATGCTCATGGATTGGAAGAATAAACATTGTTAAAATGTCTATACTGCCTAGAGCAATCTATACTTTCAATGCCATTCAGATCAAAATTCCACCAGCATTTTTCAAAGAGCTGGAGAAAACAATCCTAAAATTTGTATGGAATCAGAAGAGACCCTGAATTGCTAAAGAAATGTTGAAAATGAAAAATAAAACTGGGGGCATCATGTTGCCTGATTTCAAGCTTTACTAAGAAGCTGTGATCACCAAGACAACACAGTACTGGCACAAAAATAGACACATAGACCAGCGGAACAGAGTAGAGAGCCTAGATATAGATCCTCAACTGTATGGTCAACTAATCTTCGATAAAGCAGGAAAAAATATACAGTGGAAAAAAGACAGTCTCTTCAATAAATGGTGCTGGGATAATCGGACAGCTACATGTAGAAGAATGAAACTGGACCATTCTTTTACACCATGCACAAAGATAAACTCAAAATGGATAAAAGACCTCAACATGTGGCAGGAATCCATCAGAATCCTAGAGGAGAACATAGGCAGTAACCTCTTCAACACTGGCCACAGCAACTTATTTCAAGATATGTCTCCAAAGGCAAAGGAAACAAAAGCAAAAATGAACAATTGAGACTTCATCAAGATCAAAAGCAAAGGAAACAGTCAGCAAAACGAAGTGGCAACCCACAGAATGGGAGAAGATATTTGCAAATGGCACTACAGACAAAGGGCTGATATCCAAGATCTATAAAGAACTCCTCAAACTCAACACACACAAAACAGATTATCATGTCAAAAAATGGGCAGAAGACATGGACACTTCTCCAAAGAAGACATATGAATGGCTAAAAGACACATGAAAAAATGTTCATCATCCCTAGCCATCAGGAAAATTCAAATCAAAACCACACTGAGATACCACTTTACAACAGTTAGAATGGCAAAAATTGACAAGGCAAGAAACAACAAGTGTTGGAGACGTTGTGGAGAAGGAGAATCCTCTTACACTGTTGGTGGGAATGCAAGGTGGTACAGCCACTTTGGAAAACAGAGTGGAGATTCTCAGAAGTTAAAAATAGAGCTACCCTATGACCCAGCAATTGGACAACTGGGTATTTACCCCAAGGATACAGATGTAGTGAAAAGAAGGGCCACATGCAGCCCAATGTTCATAACAGCAATGTCCGCAATAGCCAAACTGTGGAAAGAGCCGAGATGCCCCTCAACAGACAAATGAATAAAGAAGATGTGGTCCATATATACCTTGGAATATTACTCAGCCATCAGAAAGGATGAATACCCAACTTTTGCATTTACGTGGATGGGACTGGAGGAGATTATGCTAAGTGGAATAAGTCAAGCAGAGAAAGTCAATTATTATATGGTTTCACTTATTTGTGGAACATAAGGAATAGCATGGAGTACATTAGGAGAAGGAAGGGAAAAATGAGGGGGCAAAAAAAGGGGGAGATGAACCATGAGAGACTATGGACTCTGGGAAATAAACTGAGGGTTTCAGAGAGGAGGGGCGTGGCGGAATGGGTTAGCCAGATGATGAGTATTAGGGAGGGCATGTATTGCGTGTTATACACAAACAATGAATCACAGAACACTACATGAAAAACTAATGATGTACTGTATGATGACTAATGTAACATAATAAAAAAAAAAAAGAAAAGAGAAAAAGAAAATTGTTGCTTAGTCTAGTTCTCTGTTAAGCTCCACCAGTTTTTTTCCTCATTTATTCTGTAGCTGTGTTTTTGGATGCATCCACATTTGTGATTTTTGTATCCTCCTGCTGATTCAATCTCTTTATCATTATAAAATATCACTCTTCATCCCTAGTAATATTTCTTTTTAAAATCTACCTCATTTTACATTAATTTAATAGCATTTTTTACTTTTATCCTTATTGCATCCTTGTATATAAAATTTGGTCTTTCTCCCAAAATATTGAGATACAATTAACATACACCAGTGTGTACGTTTAAGGTTACAGCAAAATGATTTGACTTACGTTATTAGGAAATGATCACCACAATAAGTTTGGTTAATGGTCATCATCTTATATAGATTTTTTAAAAAGGGAAGAACTTTTTATTCTTGTAATGAGAACTCTTAGGATCTAGTCTCTTAACAATTTTTTCTAAATATACAGACAGTAGTGTAACTTTTGTTTCTTACAGAAAACATACAGTTGTTTTTGGCTTTTTAATTCTGTCTAAAATTTTTGATTTTTTTATTCACGTTTAGACCATATATATTTTATGTTAACTTGTTTAGTTAATCAATTTAAGTCTCTGAGCTTATTGTTTATACCTGCCCCATATGCTCTTTGTTCCAATTTTTTTGTCTTCTCTTGTATTAACTAAGTTTGTTCTTAGGATTTCATTGTATTTCCACTTTGTGTTTTATCAACTATACTCATTGTTTTCTTTTATTAAAGTAGTTTCTTTGGGGATTTTAATACACATTTTTAACTTCTGAGTCTACTTTCAAATAGTTTGTATCAGTCCATGGCTGTGTAAGAAATCTGCACAAAATTACTCTGATTTCTCCCTCCCATCCTTTATGCTATTGTTGTCACGCATTTTGCTTCTGAATATGCTAAAAGACCCACTATACATCATCATCATCACTATTACTATTTTTTAAAATATTTATTTATTTATTTATTTGAGAGAGAAAGAAAGAGCATGGGGGCTAGGGGGCAGGGAGAGGCTGAAGGAGAGGGAGATAAGCAGAGTCCTGGCTAAGTAGGAGGCTGACTGGGACTAGATCCCAGGACCCTGAGATCATGACTGAGCCAGAATCAAGAGTCAGATGCTTAACAGCCTGAGCCACCCAGGGACCCCACATTGTTATTATTTTAGTTTTAATTAGTAGGATTTTAAGTTGTGTTTGTAAGTTTTGGGGGTTGGTCTACTTTTCATTTTTCTGAAGTCAAACAAATACATTCTCAGTAACTGGCTTTGTACTTGACTGGACAGTAAGTATCCAGACAAGACAACCCCATTTTCTCTAAATGTTCATTTGTTTCTATTTTCTAATTTAGATCTTTGGTATTAATTTAATAACTGATTTGATAATTGAGTCACTCATTTGAATATTATCTGTGAAGCTATTTGTTGTTTAGATATATATGCATTTTGTTCTTCTGAAGGTCCTTCTAGAATTGCTTATCTTCCCTGTATTTCACAAATGTTCGCTTAGTTATAATATGGTTAGTTTAATATGGTTATAATAATAATTTTACAGCATGGTTAATTTTACCATACTCTACATAAGTTTAGTTATAGACTAAAACCTAATCAAATGCCATCTACACATTTTTTTCCTAATCTTCTGATGCTCAGTTTGACTTACTCCTATTAGGTTGTTGAAATATTTCAACAATGACCATTTTTGAGCAGTTGTGTTTCTATTGCTATAAGAGCATAACCAGAATGTACAAAGAATTGGACTAGAACAAAATTAATAATATACTAATTACTAAGTATTAATTACTGCTATTGGATAAGTATCACAGAGTAGGTATTTTAGGAATTTAATGCTTGAGTGTAAATGTATATGATTTTACCTCTATGAAAAGTGAATTAGTTTCTTCAAAAGTGCTGAGCACATTGATTTGAAAATTTGTACTTTATCCACCAGCAGCTGCAGTAAAACACTTCATTGTATAAAAGTCAAGAAAAACATTACCTGAAACTATGTTTAAATGAGGTAATTTTTCATTCAAACTATAGCCTGGCCATAAAAATCCAGGGGTCACATTTACAGTAGGACTTGAGATCAGAATTTAGTTCAAATAAAGATCCTAGTTATATCTGGGCATCTTGCTGAAACTGACTGTGATAAATGTAAACCTGTTATTTTCAATATTTAGTATTTCTAAGGTAAATTATTTCCAGAGCATTATGAGCTAGTATGGCAGCAGGAACATCAACATTTCATGGAATATAATACAAGGATTAATTCTATTAATCTGAATCTGATTCTCTAAGGTACATGAAAATCACATAGAGATGGCTCCATGCTTTCAGGTTCATAAAATTGCTATAGGGGGTCATAAATTGGCTCTGTGAAGTTCACTTTGCCCCCAGGAGAAACCATGAAGAGCAACATGATTCGAACTATGCTGTGTTTGGTAGAGAGAATTAATGCGGCAGGAAAAAAATTCCACTTTCAGCTTGAATTTAGTTTCACAGTAGTAAAGAGTACAATGCATGAATAGAAATTGGACATCCACGGTGACTGAAAATATGACTGTCAGTCTCTCCATGGATAACTATCAGCCTAAGAAGCAATTAAAAATGCAAAGGAACTGGGTGATGGGCATTAAGGAAGGCATGTGTTGTGATGAGCACTGTAACACATAACTGATGAATTATTGAACACTACCTCTGAAACTAATGATGTACTATATGTTGGCTAACTGAATTTAAATAAAAGTAAAGACTAAGTAGGAGGTCATATCAAAAAAATACAAAGGAAGAGTAACATTTTCTTCAAAATTTAAATATAATATTTGGGAATCTTTAGAGAGCAAATGGAGGAGAAAACCCCTCAAACCTTGTCTCTTTGCTTGTATTTGACTAATTCCTCATTAGAAATTTTTTCTGCTTCTGGGGACCTCACAGGAGGACCTAAGGGATAGATAGCACTTTTGACCATTCATGTTCTAATAAATGGGAAGGAAGGACAATGCAGCAATTTTCTTCTAAATTGATGATTGAACTTTGGTATTGTTGAGTTAAGAAAACTGTGTGTTCAATTTATCGGCTATCATGAAAAGTTTCTTGGACACTATCAAAAGCTGTCAGATTTCCTTTTTATTTTAAGGATTAGAAATACATAATTATTCAGTCTTTTCTTTAAACTAAGTACAATTTGGTGATGTAGTTTTTAACTCTTCAGTTTCCTGTAAAAACCCTTTGAACGGACTCATTCTGCCACAAATAATGTACAAATTTCCTGACTTTCAAGGCCTCTGTGTTGTGTTATTTCCATCTGCAGTCTTCTTTTTAACTACTTTTCTTCCTGTGCGCTGAGTTTCAGCAAAGGTGAATCATGTTCCCTAAGCTTCTCCCTCTTTATACTTCTGCTTCTTATATGCCTGCCTTTAAAGACTTTTCTGCCCTGTTCAGAATCCTTCATGGAGTCCTTCCTAATGCCTTCAGACGTAAGGAAATTCTCTTCCTAACTCTGCAAGGCACATATTTGTGACATTATTCTTTTTTTAAAAAAGATTTTTTTAAGATTACTTATTTATTTGAGAGAGAAAGAGAACGTGCATGCAAGCAAGGAGAGGGGCAGACTCTGTTCTGAGCAGCTGAGCGGGGAGCCCAATGCCAGGCTCACCAGCCCAATGCCATGATCACTCTGAGATCGTGACCTGAGCTGAAACCAAGAATTGGACAGTTAACTTACTTAGCCTCCAGGTGCCATATGACATACTATTACAACTCTGATTTCAGTCGAAGAGGAACTCTGTTAGTGTAACTGCCACAGTGTTTAACATATAGTATGAACTCAATGAATATATTTTGAGTGAATGCTAAGAAAGTTGATAAAATAACACACATTAAAAAATAACCTTAAGTTTAAAAATGAGACCAAGAAAAACCTTAGGATTATATGGACAGAAGCTACTTCTTACAAGTTTTTGGTTATTTTTTTAACTAGCATTAATTTTTTTCTTCAATGCAAAACATGATGCCATAAAACCTAGTTAAATATGTAAATGGTTCTGGTTCATTTCTGAAAGGTTATTGTCTTAGTCCATTTGTACTACTATAAGAAAATATCACAGACTAGGGAGCTTATAAACAACAGAAATTTATTTCTCATAGTTCTGAGACTGGAAGTCTGAGATCAGCATGTTAGCATGGTCACATTCTGGTAAGGGTCCTCTTCCTGGTTCATAGTTGGTGTCTTCTCACTATATCCTCCTGTGGTCGAAGGAGCTCAGGAGCTGTCAGGTCAATTTTTTTAAGGCACTGCTGCCATTCATGAGGGCTCTGCCCTCATCAACTAATCAGTTCAAAAAGTCCCAGCTCCTAATACCATCGTATTTGGAGGTTAGGATTTCAACGTATGAATTTGGGGAAACACAAACTATCAGATCATACCAGGAATGAACATTTAAACCGAAAAGCCGTAACAAAATTCTAAATGGAAAAGTGTACTTGCATGCATGAAAAATGTCAAGAATTATTTATATTCAAATATAAACAAAATAAGGAAAACCAAAGCAGATTGGGAGATATTAGCAATAAATATGATAATGAGATAATATCCTTCATAGAGAAAGCATTCACACAGTTGACTTTACTCCTGAAACTATTACTGTGGCCATGGATAGGGATGTACACTGATTGGGCACCCCTTTGGGGCTCAAAGAGACATCTGCTTTCCCAGAAATACATGTATTCAAAAATAAAACCAGAGGTTTTTAAGAAGTAGGAATGGATTCTGAAAATAAAATCAATAATTTCCCACTACATTGGGACTGAGATTGATTTTTATTATTTTTCCTGTTCTTTTCCAGGTTTCCAGATTTTAATAACCATGAATTATTACTTCTGTGATCAAAAATAGAATTCTGTGAGTATGTATTATATTTAAGAAATGAAATAAGCTCATTGAATGTGAGCCAGCTATAAGAGCCTCTGTAAGAAGGGGAGAGTTATTCTCTTAGCTATAATAGAGACCAAAACAAGGTGGCCTCAGGGCTCCCAACTGAGGACTATTAAATCGAACTGAGGGTCTCCCAGTCTCTGATACCTGTTCTGAAGTGTCACCCATTTTCTTGTTCCTCTTGATAAGCAGTTCTTGACAAAACTATTTCTTAGAGATACATTTTAGGACAGAAAATGCAGGCAAACTGTAAGCTAGAATATAGGGATCTTTCTCCTTGAAAGAAACACCTTCAAATAACAAAAATCAGATATGGAGAATCCTCACATATCATTTGAAAAAAATTTTGCTTTTGTAAAGAACACGGGACATTTTCTGTATCGTTAGCCGGTAGTACGTGTACATTTGTGCATGCTTGGACCATTCGACTCTGTGACCTTAATTTCTTCCTTTGTACAAATAGTTATGTTAGATAATTTTTGAGGTGGGTCCTCTTCAGCTCTCACATTTCTAGAATTCTAAATCATATGGTACCTTCCTTCTCTGGGTTTCCCCTGTGATTAATAATGAGTAGATAGAGGAGAAGACTTAATTTTGGCTCAACTATTGATAATTTTGCTAGGATGGTTAATCTCTGTTAAAGTCATCTTTCCTTGAACTCGTCACTGAATCAATAGCAAAATAATTAAGAGTTTCTAATTTTCAATTTTTGAGTGTTTGAGCCTGCAAGCCTCTGAGTAAAATTAGCAGTTTTCAGAGAATAGGCAAAAATTAGCTTTCCAAAACAAAAATCAGGCAACGTTTTAAGGATTGCTTTCTCTGGTCTACACTGTGACCTTGTTTCGCGCTAACCAGACAGTGCTGGCACCATTTCATTGGAATGCCTACTCCTGAAGCCCATGACCTCAGGGTAGCTGGTGCTCTTGGAGAAGATTTAATGAACCTTTTTGACCAAACCTTAATATTTAGGTAGCCATAATATAGTTTTTTTTGAACCTTCATTTTATAATAATATAGGTATTGATATACCTACTCAAGTGTTATACTGCAGCATTATTAAATTAAAAAAATCACCTCGATACACTGGGAATCATAACTGAGCACTACTGTCTTGAAGCAACTTTATAATTTTTTTCAGCCCATTTAAAGAAAAGTAGTAAGAAGTTTAAGAAAATGACCCTAACTCCAGAATGATCTTGAAAAATAAATGTGATTCTCTGTAATCACTGATGTGTGGGAAAGACGTCTTTGATAAAGGTTGGTCAATGTTTTCATCTTCTTTGTTTAGGGCGGGATTTCTCAAACTTCAGTTTGTTCTCCTTCATTTTTATAATTACCTTCGTAATATTTGCCATAGTCTCATTCCATTGATATTTTAGTATTTTTAAACTATTTTCTTACTTTTTATGTAAATAACAAACTTTATAGTTCCGTGAATAAAATAACTACTTACCTGTGATATATATATGTAGGGTAACCATAAAAATGTGTATGTACCCAAAACATTTCATAACCAAATACGAACATGTAACCCAACTGGACCATTGACTTTAAAATTTTTTAAAAAGTAAGCAAAACAGAGCAATAATGCATGTCATTGATCTACAAAATTACTGAGTTGCAAAATAGGGTTTGCTAGTCACAACTAATTACACAGTGCATCGCCACTTTATTTGAGATGAAAATGGGGTTTAAAGTTAATTATTCACAGCTATTTAAAAATTTTAACATCAGTCAACATATCTCTGTAGTAGGAAAACATCAAAGATATTTAGCCATTCCTCCAATAGTAAAAATTAATTTTTTATCAATCAAAATGATATAAGTGGCTTTTCTTCAACCAGCTTTTATTTCAAGAAGCCATCTGAGAGGTTGTTCTCGATCTTCTCTTCAGAACATGTCTTTATTTAATAATTCCCAGTTTTGTAAGCATCAATTCTTAATGTTTAGGATATTTTCAGCAACTTTTTTCCTGGTAAGCTAATAACTGGGTAATTCAGACAATTATATGTGTTGATTTGAGGACTTAATGAGCAAATTGAGAGAGTTTCCAACCAGCGTTCTGTCTTTTTATTTTTATTTTTTTAAGCCAGACACTCAGACACCACTCACAACCTCCTAGGTTAGAGCTCTTACGCATACCATGTAATTGAACACAACCTCCTAGGTTAGAGCTCTTACGCATACTGTGTAATTGAATCCCAGAGAAGTGATGTGATACATGGAGACTCACATAACTGTTGAGTCTCAGCCAAGCCCAGAATATACTTCTAATAGACTCCTTATGTTCAACTCAGCTACCTCTGGGGGAATTTGGAATGGACTAACGACTTTAGCTTTGCTTTTATCTTCTTCAAGCGCTTGATCCTTGGTTCCAGCAGTGTCTGACAGGAGCTAACCTTGCTTAGGTGGGGGGCTATTCCTCTGGTTTCTGGTTATCTAACCTCAGCTGGGCCACCCCTGCTCTAAAAACTCTAAAGCAGGAGTGTGGGCAAGAACCTGGCACAAGTTTAGAATATGTGTACGCATTCTGAGTCAGGATAAGTCACAAAAACAACCTCCAATAGCCTCTATACTTTCTTCCCATACCTGTCCCCTCCCTTCATTCTTATCTATTTTCCCTTCACTGCCTTTTTTCCCACCTTGGCCCTATCTTTGGCCCTATCAGGGCTCTCTCCCTCTCCCAGTCCATCAGTGTGCCACCTGCTATCAAGTCACACAGTGATACCTCAACCAGACTTCAGCAAACAGCCACCATGTTAAAAATTTGGTTTCTAATAAAAACAAATTTAAAAATTAGTTTGTAAATTTGGGGACTGACAGTATTTATTGCATCTTCATTCTTTTCATTATATAAATTTGACCATTTTCCTCTTAAATATACTAGTTTCATTCCATAAAGAAACTGTGGAAGGATGACATTACAGATATTTCATGACTTGTTAATAGCTTTGGATATAAAATAAATTAGTAGATGAAGGAAAAGAGAGAAGATTGAGATTCATAGTCAGCCTGGGGATTGGGACGATGCCAAGTTTTATCTGTCTCTGCTGACCCAGGTCTTTGCTAATAGGAACAATAAGGAATGTGCTTTATTTATGAGCCTGAAGGGTCAGGGTCAGATCAGTTCAGCAGTATTTTAAAACATCACTTTTCAACTTATGGCTTTTCTCTCATACATCACAAGTCCTTCCCACTCAACCATTTCATCCCTAACAGTGAATACACATGTTCTGGAAACAACCATCTTCAAATGAATAAAACCCAGCCAAAGAAAAAACAAAATCTCAAACGTCCTTTGACTTCACAAAGCCTACAGCTAACACCACATATTTCTTCCCTGTCTTATAGAAAAATATCTCTTAAAAATTGTGACCTATCTTCTCTGCCTCCAACTCCTTCTTTCCCTCCTCCAGACTGACTCTTCCAATCTGACTTTGATTCCACTTCTCAGATACTCTTGAAAAAGTCATCACATTTGTCCATGTTGCCTAATTGTATGGAAATTTTTTCACAAATTTTCTCACTTCTCAGTAATATTTAATCCAGTCCACCAATCCATCTTTCTGTAAACACTTATTTATTGGTTTTTGTGACACCACACTCAGGTTCCTAATGTCATATTGGCTGCTTCTTTTCAGTCTTTTTTCATGATCCTTTTTCTATCAGACTTTTAAAATTTGGAATTTCCAGGGGCCAGCCCTAGTCCTTCTTTTCTTCTTTGATTATTTGGCCTCTTAGGTGATATCTTGTCTCAGGGTCTTAAATACCTTTGATTACTGATAATTCAAATTTATTTATTTCCCACTCATATCACCTACCAATATGAAGCTTTAATCAACTGTCTAATCTTCTAACAATGGAATCACCCTCAACAAAAACTTGTTCCTTTCCAAGGCTCCTGTATGGCTCCTCTAGCCCTCTGTATCCAATTCATTATCAGGTCCAAGTCTTTATACTTTTAAAATATTTCTCAAATCCATTGACTTGCCTCCAGTTTGGGAACTTCTACCTGAATCCAGCTAGCATCATCTCTCCCCCAGAAAACTAAATTAACCTCATATCTTGTCTTCCATTTTCTTCTCTTGCTCCTCATCTATCTGTTGTTTACACATCAGCCAGAGGGATCTTATGCAAGAGTAGAAGAAATCTTATTCCTGCCTAGTTTTACAGCCCTTCATTGACTTCCAATTCTTCTTAGGAAAAATCCAAATATTTTCAATGTCATTTAAGCTCCTTAGTGATATATATGTTCCTCCAACTTTATCTCATACCACTCTCCCTCTCCAGTTATCTCCAGACAGCTCTTCTCCTTTTGGCTCCTTCAGCATAAAAGGCCTTTTCATCTGTCAGAGACTTGTACTTGCTGTCCTCTCTATGGTCTTCCCTCAGCTCATGTCTCTCTTACTCCGTTCTCTCTTACTCATCATATTATTCTGGAAACAGATATCCTCTCTGAAGGGATTCCTTTACTGGTGACTGCAAAGTTGGCCTCTCCTACTACTTTATATCACATCTTATTTTTCTTTATAGCACTTAACAAAATTTGAAAATATATATTGTTTATATTATTTTTGTCTTGCTGTGATCATAACAGGCAGACTCCTTGTCTCCATAATGCCTGAAACATAGTAGGCATTAGTTAATTATTTGCTGAATCCTGAATCATAAGGACTTATACGTTCTTTTGAGAAATCAGGACATTTGAAAATGTCCATCTTAGCTCAAAAGGAACATGGTGTAATACTACAAAGGAGTACCTAATTTAATTCTATCTGAAATTATCAGCAAGGAGTACTATAGGCATTTGAAAAAAGTAGAAAATATTTGTAAAAGGAAAGGATATATGGGTATTAAGAAGAGGGAGCTAAAGAAAGCCAAGTTATATTAGGGAAATGCAAGAGTATAAATATCTGAATTAAGGAAACAGTTTGCCTTGATGCACAATTCGTAGATGAAAGGGCTGCACATTAGGATTAGGGAATATTTCTTAAAGTTTTAAATTTGCTAGGTTGAGAAATTTAGACTTTTTATGAAATGAGTAAAGAATCAGTGGAATTTGGGTCTAAGGAGCAGTAGTTGACGTGATAGTAAATTGGTATAATTTAATGAAGGTGTCAATTATGAATGAAAAAAGGAAGAGAGGATATAGGAGGAATGACTAATGATGATACTGGTCCCCACAAGGTCTGATGAGAAACACAGTGGCAGGGGCTGTGGAAAGGGAAATGAAGGAATGTGTGTGGAAGACATTTCAAGGAGTAACAGAAGAATAGTTGGTTATATATGAATTGAATAAGGATTAGAATGAGTGAAATATTATTGGGAGATTATTGTTGACATTGGAAAAAAAAGACAATTTAGGTAAAAATACACACATACACACACACATAAATATACTTCAAAAGAAAAAGTATCATTATTCACAGGTGACATGGTTGTATACCTAAAACAGAATTAAAAAGTGAATTTAGTAAGTGTACTGGATGTAAATTCAATATAAAAGAATCAAATTTAAAATATACCAGCAAACAACAGTAGTAAATAAGATTTTTTTAAGATTTAGTTAATAATAGCATCTACAAACATCAAATACCTAGGAAAAAGTTGAATGAAAACTGTTGAAATCTTCAACACAAAAACTTTAAAACTTTTTTAGAGAGGGATTAAATAAATGAAGTGATATTATATGGTCCTAAATTGTTATATTGTAAAGATGTCAGTTCTCCCCAGAATAATGTATAGATTTAATGCAATCCCAATCAAAATCAATTTGTGGGAATTGATAAGCTAATTCTGAAATTCATCTGCAAAGAGGCACATGAGCCCAAAATAGGCAGGGTGATATGGATAAAGAAAGTTGGAGGATTCATACCACAAGATACTAATTTCCATTATGAAGCTATAGTAATGAAAACAGTGTGGACATTCATATAAAGGTGGATAAAAAGACTAATGAAATAGATAAAAAGACTAATGAAATAGAAAGTCTAAAGCATACACACATTAATGACAACTGTTGCTAAATTTGATATATAACTATATGTTGCTTTTATGTTTACTTAGATTTATATTTGCATATGTATTAAAGGAATCTAAACTTCATAAAGGAAATTTCTGTAGCTCCAAATGTAGATGTGTTATGCACATAGTATAAAATCAATAAAAATTTTATTATGTTAAAGAAGTTTCATTCTGTTATTCAACAAATATTTATCAAGGGCTTATTATGGGCCTAGCACTGTTCTAGGAGATTGTGATAGGTTGAATATATCAACAGCCTCCCTTCCTTTCACCTCTGTCTCCAAAGCCTTTGATAGTACCCCTGCACACTGACTCTGAACTTGGCCAATGTGACTTGATTTGACCAACAAAACAACTGCAAAGTTAATGTTAATAAAGGGTTTTTTAAATGCTTGCACATTTCTGTTCCTTTTTATAGAATCTTGCCACTACCATGAGAACAAACCCAGTCTAACCTGCTCTAGGGATGTGAAAGACATACAGAGAGGAGCCAAGGCATTGCAGCTAAGGCCATCCTAGACCAACAAGCCTTCAGCTACCAGCCAGCTGGTCAAAGACTCATGAATGGAATTGGCCAGGATCAGCCAAACATTGCACAGATCTCTTAGGGGAACTTCCTACAGACCCATAAACATATGAAGAAATAATGAATGACTATTAGTTAAAGCTACTAGGTTTTAGAGTGGTTTGTTGATCAACAGTAGCTAACTGATCTAATGAAGGAAATAAAGCATTAAATAAAACACACAGAAACTTCACTTTCATGGTAATTATTTTCCACTAATAAATATACATTATGCCAGATGGGGATAAATGCTATGGGGAGATTTGCTTCAACATAGTTAAATGATGTGCAGCCAATAAACATTACCTGTTTAAATAACAAATGAAAAATAAACAGTTTACACAATTTTTTCTTTCTAAAAATAAATTTTTACTTGAGAACAGTTTCAGATTTAAAGAAAAAAATTGTGAAGATATTATAGACCTCTATATATCTGACACTCAGTTTTACTTATATGAACATTTTATTATAGAAGCCTACAGATAATTGAGGAAACATTATTGATAACTCAGTGTTCAGTCCACACTTTATTCAGACTTCCTTAGTTGTTAACTAATGTTCTTTATCTGTTCTGGCATTTCATCCAGGGTGTCATTTACATCTAGTAGTCGTGTCTCCTTGGGATCCTCTTTGATCTGGCAATTTCTTTTTTTTTTTTAATTATTTTTATTAACATATAATGTATTATTTGCCACAGGGGTACAGGTCTGTGAATCATCAGGCTTACACACTTCACAGCACTCACCATAGCACATACCCTCCCCAATATCCATAACCCAACCACCCTATACCTAATCCCCCAACTGCCAGCAACCCTCAGTTTGTTTTCTGAGATTAAGAGTCTCTTATGGTTTGCCTCCCTCCGGCTCCCATCTTGTTTCATTTTTTTCCTTCCCTACCCCCCAACCCCCCCACTTTGCCTCTCAAATTCCTCATATCAGGGAGATCATATGATATTGTCTTTCTCTGATTGACTTATTTCACTCAGGATAATATCCTCTAGTTCCACCCACATCGTTGCAAATGACAAGATTTCATTTCTTTTGATGGCTACATAGTATTCCATTCTACATATATACCACTTCTTCTTATCCATTCATCTGTTGACGGACATCTAGGTTCTTCCCATAGTTTGGATATTGTGGACAGCTGTTATAAACATTCAGGAGTACATGCCCCTTCGGATCACTGCATTTGTATCTTTAGGGTAAATACCCAACAGTGCAGTTGCTGGGTTGTAGGGTAGCTCTATTTGCACCTTTTTGAGGAACCTCCATGCTGTTTTCCAGAGTGGCTGCACCAGCTTGCATTCCCACCAACAGTGTAAGAGGGTTCCCCTTTCTCCGCATCCTCTCCAACATCTGTCGTTTCCCGACTTGTTAATTTTAGCCATTCTGTCTGGTGTGAGGTGGTATCTCATTGTGGTTTTGATTTGTATTTCCCTGATGCCGAATGATGTTGAGCACTTTTTTATGTGTCTGTTGGCCATCTGAATGTCTTCTTTGCAGAAATGTCTTTCATGTCCTCTGCCCATTTCTTGATTGGATTTTTTGTTCTTTGGGTGTTGAGTTTGATACGTTCTTTATAGAGTTTGGATATAGCCCTTTATCTGATATGTCATTTGCAAATATCTTCTCCCATTCTGTCAGTTGTCTTTGGTTTTGTTGACTGTTTCCTTTGCTGTGCAAAAGCTTTTGATCTTGATGAAGTCCCAATAGTTCATTTTTGCCCTTGCTTCCCTTGCCTTTGGTGATGTTCTTAGGAAGAAGAAGCTGTGTTCTCCTCAAGGATTTTGATGGATTCATGTCTCACACTGAAGTCTTTCATCCATTTGGAGTTTATTTTTGTGTGTGGTGTAAGGAAATGGTCCAGTTTCATTCTTCTGCATATGGCTGTCCAATTTTTCCCAATGTCATTTGTTGAAGAGACTTTTTTCCATAGGAAATTCTTTCCTGTTTTGTCAAAGATTAGTTGACCATAGAGTTGAGGGTCTATTTCTTGGTTCTCTGTTCTGTTCCATTGATCTGTCTTCTCATTTTTCTTTTTTTTTTTTTTTAAGATTTATTTATTTATTTATTTATTTGACGGACAGAGATCACAAGCAGGCAGAGAGGCAGGCAGATAGAGAAGGAGGGGAAGCAGGCTCCCCGCTGAGCAGAGAGCCTGATGCGGGGCTCAATCCCAGGACCCTGGGATCATGACCTGAGCTGAAGGCAGAGGCTTTAACCCACTGAGCCACCCTGCCCCAATGTATGTCTTCTTTTATGCCAGTACCATACTATCTTGATGATTATAGCTTTGTAATAGAGCTTGAAGTCTGGAATTGTGATGCCACCAACTTTGGCTTTCTTTTTCAACATTCCTCTGGCTATTCGGGGTCTCTTCTGGTTCCATATAAATTTTAGGATTATTTGTTCCATTTCTTTGGAAAAAAAGGATGATTTTTGATAGGGATTGCATTGAATGTGTAGGTTGCTTTAGATAGCATAGACATTTTCACAATATTTGTTCTTCTAATCCATGAACGTGGCATGCTTTTCCATTTCTTTGTGTCTTCCTCAATTTCTTTCATGAGTACTTTATAGTTTTCTGAGTACAGATTCTTTGCCTCTTGGGTTATTTTTATTCCTAGGTATCTTATGGTTTTGCATGCAATTGTAAATGGGATCAACTCCTGAATTTCTCTTTCTTGTCTTGTTGTTGGTGTATAGAAAAGCAACTGATTTCTGTGCATTGATTTTATATCCTGACACTTGACTGAATTCCTGTAAAAGTTCTAGCAGATTTGGAGTGGATTCTTCTGGGTTTTTCACATTAAGTATCACCTCATCTGCAAAGAGTGAGAGTTTGACTTCTTTGCTGATTTGGATGCTTTTAATTTCTTTTTGTTGTCTGCTGAGGCTAGGACTTATAGTACTATGTTGAATAGCAGTGGTGATAGTGGACATCTGTGCCATGTTCCTGACCTTAGGGGAAAAGCTCTCAATTCTTCCCCATTAAGAATGATATTTGCTGTGGGTTTTTCATAGATGGGTTTGGTGATATGGAGTTACGTACCCTATGTCCCTACACTTTGAAGAGTTTCGATCAAGAAAGGATGCTGTACTTTGTCAAATGCTTTTCCAGCATCTATTGAGAGTATCATATGGTTCTTATTCTTTCTTTTATTAATGTATTGTATCACATTGATTGATTTGGGAATGTTAACCAAGCTTGCAGCCCAGGAATAAATGCCACTTGGTCGTGGTGAATAATCCTTTTAGTGTACTGTTGGGTCCTATTGGCTAGTATTTTGGTGAGAATTTTCACACCTGTGTTCATCAAGGATATTAGTCTCTAATTCTCCTTTTTGAGCTCTCTCTCCTTTTTGGTTTCTGTCTGGTTTTGGGACCAAGGTAATGCTGGCCTCGTAAAATGAGTTTGGAAGTTTTCCTTCTATTTCTATTTTTTGGAACAGTTTCAGGAGAATAAGTATTGATTCTTCTTTAAATGTTTCATGGAATTCCCCTGGGCTCTTGTTTGTTGGAAGATTTTTGATGACTGCTTCAATCTCCTTACTGGTTATGAGTGTTCAGGTTTTCAGTTCAGTTTTAGTAGTTTATATGTCTCTAGGAATGCATCCATTTCTTTCAGACTGTCAAATTTGCTGGCATGTAGTAGCTCATAATATGTTCTTAAATTGTTTGTATTTCTTTGGTGTTGGTTGTGATCTCTCCTCTTTCATTCATGATTTTATTTATTTGGGTCCTTTCTGTTTTCTTTTTGATAAGTCTGGCCAGAGGTTCATCAATCTTATTAATACTTTCAAAGAACCAGCTCTAGTTTTGTTGATTTGTTCTACTGGTCTTTTGGTGTCAATTTAATTGATTTTTGCTCTGATCTTCATGATTTCTCTTCTCCTGCTGGTTTAGGCTTTCTTTGCTGTTCTTTCTCCAGCTCCTTTAGATGTAGGGTTAGGTTGTGTACTTGAGACCTTTCTTGTTTCTTGAGAAAGGCTTATAACGCAATATACTTTCGTCTCAGGACTGCCTTTGCTATGTCCCACAGATTGTGAACCATTGTGTTTTCATTTTCATTTGTTTCCATGAATTTTTTCAGTTCTTCTTTAATTTCCTGGTTGACCCATTCATTCTTTCATAGGATGCTTTTTAGCCTCCATGTATTTGTGTTCTTCCCAACTTTTGTCTTGTGATTGAGTTCTAGCTTCAGAGAATTATGGTCTGAAAATAGGGAGGGAATGATCCCAATCTTTGGTACCAGTTGAGACCTGATTTGTGACCCACTATGTGAGGTATTCTGGAGAATGTTCCATGTGAGCTAGAGAAGAATGTGAATTCTGTTGCTTTGGGATGGAATGTTCTGAATATATCTGTGATGTCCATCTGGTCCAGTGTGTCATTTAAGGCCTTTATTTCCTTGTTGATCTTTTGTTTGGATGATCTGTCCATTTCAGTGAGGGGAGTGTTAAAGTCCCCTACTATTATTGTATTATTGTTGATGTGTTTCTTTGATTTTGTTATTAATTGGTTTATATAATTGGCTGCTCCCAAGTTAGGGGCATAGATATTTAAAATTGTTAGATCTTCTTGTTGTACAGACCCTTCGAGTATGATATAGTGTCCTTCCTCATTGCTTATTATAGTCTTTGGCTTAAAATCTAATTTTTCTGATATAAGGATTTCCACCCCTGCTTTCTTCTGATGTCCATTAGCATGGTAAATTGTTTTCCACCCCCTCACTTTAAATCTGGAGATGTCTTCGGGTCTAAAATGAGTTTCTTGTAGGCAACATATAGATGGGTTTTATTTTTTTATCCATTCTGATACCCTGTGTCTTTTGATTGGGGCATTTAGCCCATTAACATTCAGGGTAACTTTGAGAGATATTAATTTAGTGCCATTATATTGCCTGTAGGGTGACTCTTACTGTATATTGTCTATGTTCCTTTCTGGTCTACTACTTTTAGGCTCTCTCTTTGCTTAGAGGACACCTTTCAGTATTTCCTGTAGAGCTGGTTTGGTGTTTACAAATTCTTTATTTTTTGTTTGTCCTGGAAGCTTTTTATCTCTCCTCCTATTTTCAATGATAGCCTAGCTGGATATAGTATTCTTGGCTGCATGTTTATCTCATTTAGTGTTCTGAATATATCATGCCAGTTCTTTCTGGCCTGCCAGGTCTCTGTGGATAAGTCTGCTGCCAGTCTAATATTTGTATGTTACAGACGTCTTTTCCCGGGATGCTTTCAGGATTTTCTCTTTGTCACTAAGATTTGTAAATTTTACTATTAGATCATGGGGTGTGGACCTATTCTTGTTGATTTTGAGGAGGGTTCTCTGCACCTCCTGGATTTTGATGCTTGTTCCCTTTGCCATATTAGGGAAATTCTCTACTATAATTTGCTCTAGTATACCTTCTGCCCCTCTCCCACTTTCATCTTCTTCTGGAATCCCAATTATTCTAATACTATTTCATCTTATGGTATCATTTATCTCTTGAATTCTCCCCTCATGGGCTAGTAGTTGTTTATCTCTCTTTTGCTCAACTTTTTATTCTCTGTCATTTGGTCTTCTATATTACTAATTCTCTCTTCTGCTTCATTTATCCTAGCAGTAAGAGCCTCCATATTTTATTGCACCTCATGAGTAGCTTTTTTTATTTTAACTTGGTTAGATTTTAGTTCTTTTCTTTCTCCAGAAAGGGCTTTTATTTCTCCAGACAGGGTTTCTCCAACATCTTCCATGCCTTTTTCGAGCCCACATAGCACCTTCAGAATTGTCATTCTGAATTCTAGTTCTGATATATTACCAATATTCATATTGGTTAGGTCCCTAGATGTTGGTATTGCCTCTTGTCTTTCTTTTTTTGTGGTGAGTTTGTCTGTCTTGTCATTTTATCCAAATAAGAATATATGGACGAGAGAATAAAATAGTAAAAGGGTGACAGATATCCCAGAAAAATGTATTCTAACCAAATCAGAAGAGATCCAAAACTGTGGGGAGAAGAAAGGGGGAAAAAGAATTAATTATATATATAATTAATTCTTTATTATATACACATATATGTATATAATACTTATATATTTATTATATATAATTGTAATTATATATATAATATAGAAATTATACATATTATATATATAAATATATATATATATATTTATATATATATATATTTATTTATATTAGACTGGTGAATAGAATGGAGCCACCCACTTGATTTTGGGTGTATTTTGGTCTCTTAGAAGAAACTACCTCCAAAGATTTTAAAGATAGACAAACTTATGTATTTACAATAATAAGGGTAAACATGATGAAGGGATGGAATATGACTATAAAGATGAAAATTTTTTAAAAATTCTAAAAAAGGAATTGATAAGATAATTTGTTTGGAAAAAGAAAAAAAAAAGGAGGGAATGTGTTCAGGTTGGAGTCTAGAACAAAGCCATGTGCTAGATTAGGGTATATTTGATCTATTAGAAGAAATTGTATCCCAAAATTTTTTTAGAAAAAAAAAATAACCCTATATTTATACAAAAAATAAGGTTAAATACAATGAAGGGATAAAGTATAACAATGAAGGTTTAAAAAGATTTTTTTAGAAAGGTATTTTTAAACTCGTTAAAATATGTTAAAAGAAGAAAGATGAAAAGTTCAAAAAATAGAATAAAAAATTTAAAAAAATTTAACTTTGCAAAACTAAAGGATCATGGGGAAAAAGCTATGAATTCTATGCATTGCTTTCCTCTAGTTCTGGAGTTCAGCCGTTCTCATTGATTTGTGAGCTTGGTCTTGGCTGGATGTTCTTGCTAATCTTCTGTGGGAGGGGTCTGTCACAGTGATTCTCAAATGTCTTTGCCCGAGACAGAATTGCACCACCCTTGCCAGGGACTGGGCTAAGTAATCTGCTCGGTTTTGCTCTCAGAGCTTTTGTTCTCTGAACACTTTGGAAGTCGGGAATGAAAATGGCGGCCTCCCAAACTCTTGCCCAAAGGAGCTGAGAGCTCAGGGCCCCACTCCTCAGTGTGCCCTCAGAGAAAAGCAGTCAATCACTCCTGTCTCCCTGGTTTCTGGCCACACTCCAAGCTCACCTGGCCTGTGATTGAGCGTTTCTATCTCTGGCACACAGCACCATTTGGAATCTTCAAACCCAGCACAGTCCTCCCACGCTGCTCCTCCCAGAGGAGGAAGGTGAGTCTCCTGGATCTGCCACTTGTGGGGTCTCTGCTAGAAGAACAGTGGCCTGACTGTGCCTTGGATCATGGTTTAAGGTAAACCTGATCTGGAAACTCACTCCTTGGCTCTGTCTCTGTAGTGTGCTTCCCTGCTCCGATACCTGGCAGCTCTACCACACTCAGACATCCCGGTCTTTCTGTCATCCCGTGGGACCTGAGACCACACTGTCCCCATGAGGGCTCCATCCCTGCTTAGCCTCTGAATCGATGTCCCTCAGTGGACAGACTTCTAAAAGTTCTGATTTTGTGCTCTGCTGCTCCGTGGCTTGCCAGGAGCCAGCCCTTCTCCCCACGGTCTATCTTCCCGTCACTTTGGATTCACTTCTCTACACGTTCTACTTTTCAGAAAGTGGACAGTTTTCTGTTCCTAGAATTGCTGCTCTTCTTTTCTTCTATCTCCTGTTGAGTTTGTAGGTGTTCGGAATGGTTTGATACCTATCTAGCTGAACTCCTGGGATCTGATGTCATTTCAGTCTGCTATTCTTCCACCATCTTGGCGCACCCCACTTCCCCCACCTATCTGGCAGTTTCTCAGATTATCTTTGTTTTTGATGACCTTGACAATGTTGAGGTATATTGGTTTTGTACTTTGTACGGTGTTATTCATTTTAGATTTGTCTGTTTCTTCATCATTAAACTGGGATTATGTGTTCTTGGGCAGAAGCCCACAAAAGTAGAATGCCATTTTATTCATATCATATTAAAGGTTCATACTATTGACAGGACTTGACTGTTGATGTTGACCTTGATCAGCTGACTGAAATAGTGTTTGTCAGGTTTCTCCATTATAAGGTTACTCTTTCCCCTCTTTGTCTTCTGTAATTTTTGGGAGAAAGTTACTGTGACCAGCCCAGAATTAAGGAGTAGGGAGTGATGCTCAGCCTCACTGAAGGTAGAGTATCTATATAAATTATTTGGCATCCTTCTGAATTGGACATTTGTCACTTTCCCCCCATTTGTTATTCAATTATTTTTTATATCAGTATAGAGTCATGGGTATCTATTTTATATTTTGGTTATAATTCAATCCTACCTTGTTTTGTTACTCAAATTGTTCCAGCTCTGACAACTGAGAACTCTTTCAGTTGGTGCCTATCTGTCTTTGACATACTCTCATTTTGTGTTTGTGTGTGTGTGTGTGTGTGTGTGTGCATGCGTGTGTGTGCGTGTGTGTCCATCTGTCTATGTACTTGGACATTGCCTTCATTTCTGGTTCTACAAGACGATCAGGATTATCTTGTGTATTTCCTGCCACTATTCTAGACTCAGACATTTTTCCAAGTTGTGGAATTTTGGTTCCTTTTCTTTTCTTTTTAAAGATTTATTTATTTTAGAGAAAGAGAGAGAGAGAGTTAGCACAAGTGGGAAGGGTAGGAAGAGGGAGAGAAAATCTCAAGCAGACTGTGCAACACAGGGCTTGCTCTCCTGACCCATAGATCATGACCTGAGCCCAAACAGAGTCAAACCCTCAACCAAATGCACCATCCAGTGGTGCCCCTCTTAGTTCCCTTTTTTGAAGAATGTTATTAGGAACTAAGATCTTTGTGGTAGATATGCTCATTGCTACTAGGGTGTTGTTACTCCTTGGTTTTCTCAACTAACAGAGCAAAGATCATGTGTACACAATTGCCTTTTCAGGAACTAAAACACTGTCTATATATTGATTAATATAATTAACATATACTTACCTGAGTAGTTGTTCATTATCTTCTTAAAATACATAGCCTATGTAGGTTTGTTATTCTGATTCCTGGTAACTGGAAAGATATTTTATATCTTTAAGAAGTAATCCCTAACATTCTACATTTAGAAGAAATAATTTTCTTTCCTATGCATTGTCTTTATTAGTGCTTTGTTACTGAATTATTGCCTGGTAATGGTAATTAAGGTACAGTTGAATATTGGAAAATCTTTCAGCAATATTGTGATTTGAAAATCACATGTTCTTTTGGTTCAAACTCTTTTTAAAAAATCTGCTGAGGAAGCTACTTTAAGTAAGCAAGACCATCCCATGCTATTTAAAAAAAATATAATCACTTTTATAGATAAGTGAGGAGTCTTAGAAAATTTGGAGAATACAAATATATTCACATATGTTTTAAATAATGTTGAATACTTAAAAAATTACAATAAACTAAAACTCCATTTGGCAAATAAAACATGAAATATTTTACAGGATTGTCTCAAATAACAGGAAGCCCTATAGGGATTCAAATATTCAAGCTTAAGAGCTTAATTTTTTTTTCTCTCTGAAATATATTTAAAATGTCTTTAGAATCGTGTTGGCTAACTGAACATAATTTTTTTTTTTAAATGTGAAAAAAAATAAAATGCCTTTAGAATCGTCAATAGACATCTGACCTAAATTTAATTTTTCTATTTTGTATCAACTTTGTAATTATTATTATATACATGATTTTTTTTTCAGTATGTAAAATGTTGATAAATTTAGAGATACTAAGTGGTATAATTCATTCTTTGCCCCTATTAAATTGGCCCTGCATATCATGTTGCAGGAGTTAAAGTGCCTATTTTTTTAAGTGCCTGTTTTTATGATTATGAATTATTTTAGGTACACAAAAATCTATACGGTAATATCATGAACATATTTGCAGCCAACATAGAGTTTAAGAAGAAAAGAGTTATTACAGAAATAGTTGGTACCTCTTGTTTTCCCTCATCCTATAAGCTTTCTTTCTAGAATAACAACCACCATGAATTTCTGTTTATCACTCTTCCGCATACTCTTATAATTTTAGGATATGTGTGTTGATCCATAAACACTATATAGTAAAATGTTGCATCTTTTTTTACTTTAATAAATATATGGCATCGTCTTGTGTATATCATTTAACAACCTAATTTTTTTCATTCCAAATCATTTTTTTGAGGCTCATCTATGTTTTCTACCTAACTGTACATCAGGGATTAGTAATCTCCAGCCTGCAGGCTAGAGCTGTATCACTGCCTGTCTTTGTAAAATTGTATTGGAATATTAGCCATGGGATGTGGTATGACTTATATATTGTCTATTCTGCTTTCTTGCCATACAACAGAGTTGGGTAGTTGCGACAGAAGCTCTATGAATTACAGAGCCTAAGATATTTACTACCTGGTCCCTTACAGGAGAAGTTAGTTGATTCCTGCTTTAGATCATTCAGCCTATTTGGTATGTAGCATTCTATTATATGAATATAATGTAATTATAAACATTAGTTTTTCTCTGCTAGGTAACTATACTTTTTTCAATGTAAATGTTTCTAGCTTTTTTGTTTTTCCCTGTGATTTCTTTCTTTCACAGATTGACTAGTCTGAGGATTCTACTCTTGCATGGAATGGAAAGTTATCAATGAGGCTTATCAACACAGTGTGTAAAATGTAAGTATGAGAATATTGAATGAAAGTTTTGGAAATTCCTCTAAATATTCCATGTGTTAATTGTTAGCTTGCATTACAGCATGGAGGTCTTTTCTCTTGATTTCTATTGCTCAGCTATACCCTTGCTCATTAAAGTTTCTTTTGGGACAGTGAGGTGTTCCTGTATTTATATGCAACCCAATGTAGCAGAGGCCATGGAAAATGTGAAACCAAAGAAATATAGGTTGATCCCTCAGCGCATAACCCATTGCTCTTGGCAAAATCTCAACTCTGTTATAGGAAAAATAGAAAGGTGTGACCTTCAAAAGAAACCAATGAAATGCTCACTGAGACAGACGCCCAACAAAAACACTGCCTCAAATGAATTACAGATTGATGATGGAATTGAAAAGAGAGAAGTTAATGCTGAAAAAATCCTTCAACTGTTCTTTAAAGGATCAAGGGAATGAAATACACCTGCCTGCTGGTAAACATGCATAGCAAGACATTTCCATCTATCATTTCATGTTCTGAAAGGCAGCAATGCTATTCTGATTTCAGAATCTTGAATTTCCTTAACGAGTTCTCTGCTGGAATATCACAAGCTGTTCTATTAAATCAGTTTCAGGAGACTTAAGCAGGATTTGTATTAAAGTCATTGTATATCTATCATTTTGGTAGAAGAAAAAGCAAGACTGGCTAAAGGAGAATGCATTGTGGCATCCCCACACCTGAATTTGTTCTATTTTTCAACTTTCTCCTCACACAAGTGTTTCCTAATGTGGGCTGAAGCCATCCATTTAAGCATGACTTATTCATGCTCAAAAAGTGATTGATTTACGCAGCCAATGAAATGCTGAACTCTCTATTCCTACTGCTTGACATACTTGCACTACAGATACTGATGGTTTAAAGCAGCAAGATTGACTGAATGGAGGAACAGCGGAAATGCCAAGATGGATCAGTGACAGCCACCGTGACTTTAAATGCAGTTATAACCATAAAAGTGCCTGGCTGGAAACGGTACCATGGAAGTCCTTCTATCCCTCACAGTGGCTTCTATAGAGGATCCCGTGGAGTTTTTAAGCCACATGTGCATGCTGCTTTATTACCAGTGGGTTAGCAAAAGTTATACTGGTACTAGTATATTGAAGTCCATCTTAAGTATCACCACTAGATACAAGGGATTAGCAAATATTCAAGCACATGCAAGGGTGTTAGGAGAAAACAAAGCTGGTTTTCCAAACCCATACAATTAAGACATCATTTCTAGGGATTAAAAATGTTTTCCATCTTTAACCACAAATTTATCCTAACACCAAATCCTAAGGTGTTGTTAAAATGGTGTTCTCTTTGTAAAGAAAAGTTAACTTTTTAAAAGATTTTCTTTCTTTCTTTCTTTCTTGGACAGACAGAGATCGCAAGTAGGCAGAGAGACAGGCAGAGAGAGAGGGGAAGCAGGCTCCCCGCTGAGCAAGGAGCCCGATGTGGGGCTCGATCCCAGGACCCTGAGACCATGACCTGAGCCGAAGGCAGAGGCTTAACCCACTGAGCCACCCAGGTGCCCCTAACCTTTTTTTAAACAAGAACTTTAACTATAGCAATCAATCCATAGGCAACATTTACCTCCTGAAAAGGAAATTTAAAAATATGTTTATTTGAGAGAGAGAGAGAGAGAGAGAGACGAGCATGGGGTGGGGGGTGAGGGTCAGAGGGAGAAGCAGATTCCCTGCTAAGAAGAGAACCCAATATAGGACTCTACCTTGATATTCTAGGATCATGACCTGAACCGAAGATAGTTGCTTAACCAATTGAGCCAACCAGGCACCTGGAAAAAAATTTCTTTTCTAGTAGGCTCCCTGCCCAGTGTGGAGCCCCGTGCAGGCCTTGAACTCATGACCCTGAGATCAAGACCAACCAGCTGAGCCACCCAGGAGCCCCTGAAAAAAAAGAAATTTTAAAAAAGCTTTTTGCTTGCTTCCTTTGGAAGACTTCCATATGGAAGTTTATATATCAGCCAAACATTTTAGAATTGTGGAGGAAGTCTCATTTCACTCTCCCTCTTTCCCTCCTTTCTTTCACATTTATTTCATTATTTATTGGACACCAGTAAATAGACACTAGGCACTAGAGGGACTGATAGTCATATGTATTGTGCAATGATATGTGTCCAGCATCTTTTCTAACTGGTTTATTCCTGTGTTTTGTCAATGGCCAAATGTTCTACCACCACTGATACTAGATGTATTAATCCATAATTTATTCAACATATGTCATTTCTGCCCTCATGGAGTTTGTGTCTGGTGATTTTTTCCAGGAATTTTCTACTTAAATAAGTGGCACAGGGAATTATTTTAAGGAGAGTAAGCAGTTCCTAAATAATAATTTGAAAAGCCAGCTGAGAAGCTAAGCAGCATAAGTTTTTCATCCTGTATGTCTTGGATCTGTTAGGACACCTTCAGTGTCTTCAGAAGTATGTGCTAAATTGTTATTCTCAACATCACAAGTTGTGCAAGACACAAAGGATACCAAGGGCTGTCTCTATTTTACAAGATATAGAAGTATTTGAGAAGAGAAACCTTAAAAAAGTAAATGAAAATATGACAATTTGCTAGTAAGGATTGGGCAAGCTATGTTACAATTGGAACTAAATATAGTTACAGCAGTTATAATTCTAAGCCAATTTATTTATCTGAAAGATAGGGTTAACAATATACCAACTTCCATATAGTATTAAATAAAATATCCATACAAAATGCTTATCATAGTGTCTATCTAATGGTAAGTACTCCAAGAAAGTTATGTACTACTGGTCTATAGTTACCATCACTCTGATCACCATCCAACAAATGGAATTGAAGAGTAGCTTCAAACAGAGTATAATATAGAATTAAGGAAATCAGTAATAACCTAGATGTCCATTTTCCACTTTTATGTGCTGGTTGATTGCTTTCCATCCTAAGTCAATCAGGCAATTCTGATTTCTATAAAATGGTTATACCAGGCATCCTATAATTTTTATAATCTTGACTGATGGTTTAATGGGGTTAACAGGAAGAATCATGTCCCACAACACACAAAATTTTACTAAAAACATCCCCATAAATATTTTTATATCCCCAATTCTGTGCTGCTTCTTTGTCACTAATGATTCTTTCTCCTCCTACTCTACCCTGTGCCCACACTGTGTGCTTCCCTCTTCATATCTGTGTAGAACAACCTTGCTCTGGACACAAATTTGAATATGACACTCATCTGAATTTTCTATCCAGCAATCTATCTTATAATCAGCAGAATATTCTCAGCTTCAAAGAAGCTTATGTTGTTAACTCTGGTTATTAAGTATTACATGAAAATAGAGTTGATGGTATTTTCACTAAGATAATTTCTAAGCCAAGAGGATACAATTTTCTCCATATCATTGTACCAAATACAAGAAATTTTAAAAGGAGTTGATCAGTTGTGGTGACTGCCATTTAGGAGTTTTGAACTGAGAAAATGCTATTGAATTTGGTGAGGAGATAGCTGATCTTTGGCAGAATAATTTCAGCAATAATCCTGGAGCTGAAAAACCAGATCGTGTAATTCCTTCAGCAAAAAGAAAAAGTGTCTTTACCGCTTTCAAATATATGTGATTATACTGCAATTTTAGAGCCAAAAAGGAAAATGGTTAAGGAATGAACAGATGGTAATTAAATGGAGACAGGAGCCAAAATTACTCTTTCAAAAAGTTTATTAGTGAGGAAAAATAGTGGACCAAAGATTATGCAATATCAAGGAATAGCTTTTTTTTTTTTTTAAGAAAGATGAATAGAAATGATTATATTGAAGATGAGAAAGAGAACTGTGAAATGGAAAGCAAAAGGGAAAAAACTCTGGAAAATATTTCTTATATTTATCTAGAAGGGAAAAACATAAGAAAGGATAACTATGTGGAGAAACTTCGGGGATGGTACAAATGGTGGAGTTATGGAGAAATATTGAGGTGTCAAGAGAGCTGAAAGAAATTGGACCAAGTTTTCTACTTTTTCCAGACTTTAAAGGGAGTGGGGGAAACTTTTTTAAAAATTTGGTGTGAAGAATAAAATCTAGTGCGAAGGAAGTTATATTGGTTGCTCTTGGTGCTCCATCAGCATCCCCTTTACTGGTAGTGTACCCAACCCTGACTGCTGTGAATATTGGCTGCTAATTTCTCACAGCTGTACCCCCTTTAGAATATGACCACCCTCAGCTGGAGACCCCAGCCAGACATTGACAGAGAAGTACAAAAACACCAACTGCCTTGACTCAAGGTGGGACCATCTCTGTGGGTGCAATTCATGATCCAGAGCTTTGCAGTGGAACAGAATAGGCTCCAGGTGGAACACATTCCTCCTTGCATTTTCTCCCCATTCCCTAGCCTGCTTCCTCATGACCTTACTCCTCAGGGCATTAAATTTAATAAACCACTGGGACAAGAATCCCCATATCGGTCCCAGCTTTAGGGGACAGGAATGTATAAAGAATCAGGGAGCTGCAGAGAGGGTTTGATGGATGTCAAGCAAGCTAATTTGTGGTGGAGTCTATGAGAGTATCATGGTGGTTGGATTTTTGCTTGTTTTACCTTATTTTTTAGCTGTCCTCAGCAGTCCCAAATGGAAGAAGTAGAAGCAGCCAGTAGGTTGATAGAGTAAAATGAAAAGTAATTGGTGGTTCTAGAGAAGGAAACTCTGGAAAATCAGACGATGAGCTCTAAAGTGGGAGGGGATATGTAAAATCCAACGGTAGAGCTATTAGGTAAGAGTGATAAAATGAGAAAGCATAAACTCTTTCCTTCACATCAGTTATATTTGCTCTTTGCCTTTGCCTATGGGTGCTCTGTAGTTCTTCAGATTCCGACCTCACCCTCAGATGATCCTGGATAGCCCAGAGAAGCAAGGTCATCCCTTTGGGATATGACAGTCTCAGTTGTCTTTGACAAATTTAATGACCATCCCTTACCCCAGGAAAGATGAAGTTGCATGTTACATGATGTAAATATATTGGAAAACATCTGGCAGTTAACTGGACAAGTTACCAGAACATAAGAAAATATCAGCATCAATTCTTGCTTATTCTTTTTTCTTGTCTATTATATTAAAGGTTTGATGATTGAACTAATATCCTTCCATTGGGTTGAGTTCCTTAGACACTCCAGTGGACTCCACCCAAAGTATAGGTTATTTTAAAATATATTCTGCCCACTCTCTCACCTCTCAAGTCAGGGCTTTTTTAGGAGAAAAAAATGGATTGGGTTTGACTGAGGAATAATAGTACTTCCAAAAACTTTTGTCAAAATGAGGTCCATATTCTCATATCTCAATATCTGTATAAAGATCATTTTCCTTTTATTGTTAAGAACACTGATGCAGGGGCGCCTGGGTGGCTCAGTGGGTTAAAGCCTCTGCCTTCTGCTTGGGTCATGATCCCAGGGTCCTGGGATCGAGCCCCGCATTGGGCTCTCTGCTCGGTGTGGAGCCTGCTTCCTCCTCTCTCTCTGCCTGCCTCTCCACCTACTTATCTGTCTGTCAAATAAATAAATAAAAATCTAAAAAAAAAACACTGATGCATAAGATTATTCACTGTGATATGGAAATTCTGAAAGCATATTAGAATGGGAATATGGATCACAAGGTTTTAGTCTCAGCCTAGAAGAGTTCTCGTTCAGTGACGACATCGTCATAACTGTTGGGCATTGCCCATTCATCTGTTACAGTCAGTGTAAATAAAAGATAGAGATGTGTAGTTCCTATTGAATTATATTTCTCATTGTGATTTTTTGATTGATATAAAACTGGGTAACAAGTATTTATCATAAAACACAATTGCAATCTTCTCTTTTTTAATGCACTTCTGTAGGTACACATTTTACTTACTGCATTCAGGAAATAAAGGCTTTCATTTTTACTCTAAGGGCTGGGTCATACTGTTTGTTAGATTTTTTTTTTTTTTTTTATAAATAGGAACTCTATTGCTAAAATGATATCAAACAGCCGTGGAACAAAAAAATAATTAACATTTGGAGACAAAAAAGGAAGTGATGCAGAAACGTTTTTTATTTGTTTTACACATGCTTACATCTAGGAATTCAAAAGAGCTTGAGACACAAAATTGTGTCCTCCAAATTTACATCACTGAATGAATATCCATGTTGTAGGATCTATAAGGAAAATGTCAAAAAGGTAGAATGTATTGGGGCACCTGGGTGGCTCCGTGCATTAAAGCCTCTGCTTTCGGCTCAGGTCATGGTCCCAGGGTCCTGGGATTGAGCCCCACATCGAGCTCCACATCGGGCTCTCTGCTCAGTGGGGAGCCTGCTTCTCTTTCTGCCTGCCTCTCTGCCTACTTGTGATCTCTGTCAGATAAATAACATCTTTAAAAAAAAAAAGTAGGATGTATTTAAATGATCCCAAAGAGAATTCTACCTTTCCACGTTTTGAATATGATGCAGTTTTGGTAAGAATAAAAAGTTAAGTCCATTCAAATTATAACAGGTAGAGTGAAGCAAACAGATTGAGGAGAACATTATTGTCCTTGATGCATTGATGAGCTAACTCAGGAAGACAAAGAGTCAAATAATAAATGCTACATTTTGAGTATATGTAATTAATACTACAGAAACACAGGAAAAGGACTTCATGGGACTAGAATAGTCAGCAAGCCTTCAGAAAAGAATTTCATTATTTTAGGGTTGTTAAGGAGCATGACTTTGTTGGATGAAATGGAGAGCAACACTGGATAAATACACTGCTATCAGGACTGAAAATGATGGGACACCGGGGTGGCTCAGTAAGTTAAGTGGCTACCATTGGCTCATTCAGCTCAGGTCATGATTCCAGGGTTCTGTGATTGAGCCTCATGTTGGGCTCACCACTCAGCAGTGAGTCTGTTTTATCCCACTTCCTCTGCCCCTTGGCCTGCTTGTACTTTCTGTCTCTCAAACAAGTAAATAAAGTCTTAAAAAAAAAAAGGATTGTAAAAGGAGGTGTAAACAAAGAAAGACTTCACATTCTAAAGGTTAGGATTTCACAGACGACAACAGCTGCCACCATGTATCCCTTAATGTGTGCTATGACTAGTGTTACGGTTATTTGTTTTAATCCTCATAATATGCTTATTATTACTCCCACTTTTCAGGTGGAGAAACAGAGGTTCAGAAAGTGTTTGAGTTGTTTTAGATCTCACAGCTAAGAAGTGATAAAGCCAGCATGTCATTCTAAATCTTTCTGGCTCCATTCTTATTTATTTTTTATTCTATGGTTCCTCTTTGAAGATTTTTTTTTAAATTTATTTTCAGCATAACAGTATTCATTGTTTTTGTACCACACCCAGTGCTCCATGCAGTCCGTACCCTGTCTAATACCCACCACCTGGTTCCCCCAACCTCCCACCCCCCCACCTCTTCAAACCCTTCAGATTGTTTTTCAGAGTCTATAGTCTCTCATTGTTCACTCCCCTTCCAATTTCCCCCAACTGCCTTCTCCTAACTCCCCATGTCTCCCATGCTATTTGTTATGCTCCACAAATAAGTGAAACCATATGATAATTGACTCTCTCTGCTTGACTTATTTCACTCAGCATAATCTCTTCCAGTCCCATCCATGTTGCTACAAAAGTTGGGTATTCATCCTTTCTGATGGAGGCTTAATACTCCATAGTGTATATCATCACTAGCCATCAGGGAGATTCAAATTAAAACCACATTGAGATACCACCTTACACTAGTTAGAATGGCCAAAATTAGCAAGATAGGAAACAACATGTGTTGGAGGGGATGTGGAGACAGGGGAACCCTCTTACACTGTTGGTGGGAATGCAAGTTGGTGCAGCCTCTTTGGAGAACAGTGTGGAGATTCCTCAAGAAATTAAAAATGGAACTTCCCTATGACCCTGCAATTGCACTACTGAGTATTTACCCCAAAGATACAGATGTAGTGAAAAGAAGGGCCATCTGTACCCCAATGTTTATAGCAGCAATGGCCACGGTTGCCAAACTGTGGAAAGAACCAAGATGCCCTTCAACGGACGAATGGATAAGGAAGAAGATTTTTTTTTTTAGCTTTTTTTCTTAATTATTTTTATTAACATATAATGTATTATTTGTCCTAGGGGTACAGGTCTGTGAATCGTCAGGCTTACACATGTCACAGCACTCACCATAGCACATACCCTCCCCAATGTCCATAACCCAACCACCCTCTCCATACCCATCTACACCCCAGCAACCCTCAGTCTGTTTTGTAAAATTAAGAGTCGCTTATGGTTTGTCTCCCTCCTGATCCCATTTCGTTTCATTTTTTCTTTCCCTACCTCCCAAACCCCCAACTCTGCCTCTCAAATTCCTCAAATCAGGGAGGTCATGTGATATTGTCTTTCTCTGATTGACTTATTTCACTCAGCATAATACCCTCTAGTTCCATCCACATCGTTAAAAATGGCAAGATTTCATTTCTTTTGATGGCTGCATAGTATTCCATTATACCTATATACATATGTATATATATATATTCCACATATACCACATATCTTTTATTCATTCATCTGTTGATGGACATCCAGGTTCTTCCCATAGTGTTTGGCTATTGTGGACATTGCTGCTATAAACATTTGGGAGCATGTACCCCTTTGGGTCACTGCATTTGTATCTTTAAGGTAAATACCCAGTAGTGTGATTGCTGGGTCATAGGGTAGCTCTATTTACAACTTTTTAAGGAACCTCCATGCAGTTTTCCAGAGTGGCTGCACCAGCTTGCATTCCCACCAACAGTGTAGGAGGGTTCTCCTTTCTCTGCATCCTCTCCAACATCTGTTGTTTCCCGACTTGTTCATTTTAGCCATTCTGACTGGTGTGAGGTGGTATTTCATTGTTGTTTTGATTTGTATTTCCCTGATGCCAAGTGACGTGGAGCACTTTTTCATGTGTCTGTTGGCCATCTGGATGTCTTCTTTGCAGAAATGTCTTTCATGTCCTCTGCCCATTTCTTGATTGGATTCTTTGTTCTTTGGGTGTTGAGTTTGATACATTCTTTATAGATTTTGGATATAGCCCTTTATCTGATATGTCATTTGTGAATATCTTCTCCCATTCTGTCAGTTGTGTTTTGGTTTTGTTAACTGTTTCCTTTGCTGTGCAAAAGCTTTTGATCTTGATGAAGTCCCAATAGTTCATTTTTGCCCTTGCTTCCCTTGCCTTTGGTGATATTTCTAGGAAGAAGAAGCTGTGGCTGAGGTCAGAGAGGTTGCTACCTGGTTCTCCTCAAGGATTTTGATGGATTCTTGTCTCACACTAAGGTCTTTCATCCATTTCGAGCCTATTTTTGTGTGTGATGTAGGAAATGGTCCAGTTTCATTCTTCTGCATGTGGCTGTCCAGTTTTTCCCAACACCATTTGTTGAAGAGACTGTCTTTTTTCCATTGGACATTCTTTCCTGTTTTGTCAAAAATTAGTTGACCATAGAGTTGAGGGTCTATTTCTGGGCTTTGTATTCAGTTCCATTGATCTATGTGTCTGCCTTTGTGCCAGTACCATACTGTCTTGATAATGACAGCTTTGTAATAGAGCTTGAAGTCCGGAAATATGACGCCACCAACTTTGGCTTTCTTTTTCAATATTCCTCTGGCTATTCGGGTTCTTTTCTGGTTCCATATAAATTTTAGGATTATTTGTTCCATTTCTTTGAAAAAAAAATGGATGGTATTTTGATAGGAATTGCATTAAATGTGTAGATTGCTTTAGGTAGTGTAGACATTTTCACAATATTTATTCTTTCAATCCATGAGCATGGAATGCTTTTCCATTTGTTTGTGTCTTCCTCAGTTTCTTTCATGAAGACTTTGTAGTTTTCTGAGTACGGATTCTTTGCCTCTTTGGTTAGGTTTATTCCTAGGTATCTTATTGTTTTGGGTGCAATTGTAAATGGGACTGACTCCTTAATTTCTCTTTCTTCTGTCTTATTATGGTGTATAGAAATGCAACTGATTTCTGTGCATTGATTTTATATCCTGACACTTGACTGAATTCCTGTATGAGTTCTAGCAGTTTTGGAGTGGATTCTTCTGGGTTTTCCACATAAATTATCATATCATCTGCCAAGAGTGAGAGTTTGACTTCTTTGCCGATTGGGATGCCTTTTATTTCTTTTTGTTGTCTGATTGCTGAGGCTAGGACTTATAGTACTATGTTGAATAGCAGTGGTGATAGTAGACATCCATGCCATGTTCCTGACCTTAGGGGAAAAGCTCTCAATTCTTCCCCATTAAGAATGATATTCGCTGTGGGTTTTTCTTAGAGGCTTTGATGATATTGAGGTGTGTGCCCTCTGTACAGTTTGAGGAGTTTTGATCAAGAAAGGATGCTGTACTTTGTCAAATGCTTTTTCAGCATCTATTGAGAGTATCATATGGTTCTTGTTGTTTCTTTTATTACTGTATTGTATCACATTGATTGATTTGGGAATGTTGAACCAAGCTTTCAGTCCAGGAATAAATCCCACTTGGTCGTGGTGAATAATCCTTTTCATGTACTGTTGGGTCCTATTAGCTAGTATTTTGGTAAGAATTTTCACATCTGTGTTCATCAAGGATATTGGTCTCTAATTCTTCATTTTGGTGAGGTCTTTGTCTGGTTTTGGGATCAAGGTAATGCTGGCCTCACAAAACGAGTTTGAAAGTTTTCCTTCCATTTCTATTTTTTGGAAGTTTCAGGAAAATAGGTATTAATTCTTTAAATGTTTTGGTAGAATTCCCCTGGGAAGACGTCTGGCTCTGGGCTCTTGTTTTTTGGTATATTTTTGATGACTGCTTCAATCTCCTTGCTGGTTATGGGTCTGTTCAGGTTTTCTATTTCTTTTTGGTTCAGTTTTGGTAGTTTATATGTCTCTAGGAATGCATCCATTTCTTCCAGATTGTCAAATTTGCTGGCGTATAGTTGCTCATAACATGTTCTTATAATTGTTTGTATTTCTTGGGTGTTGGTGGTGATCTCTCCTCTTTCATTCATGATTTTATTCATTTGGGTCATTTCTCTTTTCTTTTTGATAAGTCTGGCCAGGGGTTTATCAATCTTATTAATTCTTTCAAAGAACCAGCTCCTAGTTTCATTGATCTGTTTTGCTGTTCTTTTGGTTTCTATTTCATTGATTTCTGCCCTGATCTTTATGATTTCTATTCTCCTGCTGGGTTTGGGCTTTCTCCACCTCCTTTAGGTGTAGGGTTAGGTTGTGTATTTGAGACCTTTCTTGTTTCTTGAGAAAAGCTTGTATCAATATATACTTTCCTCTCAGGACCGCCTTTGATGTGACTCACAGATTTCAAACAGTTGTGTTTTCATTTTCATTTGTTTCCATGAATTTTTAAAATTCTTCTTTAATTTCCCCAATGACCCATTCATTCTTCAGTAGGAGACACTTTTTAGCCTCCCTGTATTTGGGTTCTTTCCAACTTTCCTCTTGTGATTGAGTTCTAGCTTTAGAGCATTGTGATTTGAAAATAGGCAGGGAATGATCCCAATCTTTTGGTATCAGTTAAGACTTTATTTGTGACCCAGGATGTGATCTATTCTGGAGAATGTCCAATGTAGCACTAGAGAAGAATGTATATTCTGTTGCTTTGGGATGGAGTGTTCTGAATATATCTGTGATGTCCATCTGGTCCAGTGTGTCATTTAAGGCCTTTATTTCCTTGTTGATCTTTTGCTTGGATTATCTATTTTAGTGAGGAGGCTGTTAAAGTCCCTGACTATTACTGTTTTATTGTTGATGTGTTTCTTTGATTTTGTTATTAATTGATTTATGTAATTGGCTGCTCCCGTGTTAGGAGCATAGATATTTAAAATTGTTAGATCTTCTTGTTGGACAGACCCTTTAAGTATGATATAGTGTCCTTCCTCATCTCTTACTTTTTTAAAAGATTTTATTTATTTATTTGTTTGTTAGGGAGAGAGAGAGAGAGCATGAGCACAGGCAGACAGAGTGGCAGGCAGAGGCAGAGGGAGAAGCAGGCTCCTTGCTGAGCAAGGATATTGATGTGGGACTCGATCCCAGGATGCTGGGACCATGACCCAAGCTGAAGGCAGCCGCTCAACCAACTGAGCCACCCATCTCATGAGTGTCACATCTCATCTCTTATTATAGTCTTTGGCTTAAAATCTAATTTACCTGTTATAAGGATTGCCACCCCAGCTTTTTTTTGATGGCTATTAGCATGGTAAATTGTTCTCCACCCCTTCACTTTATATCTGGAGGTGTCTTTAGGTCTAAAATGAATTTCTTATAGACAACATATTGATAGGTTTTGGTTTTTTATCCATTCTGATGCCCTATGTCTTTTGATTGGGGCATTTAGCCCATTTACATTCAGGGTAACTATTGAAAGATATGAATTTAGTGCAATTGTATTGCCTCTAAGGTGACTGCTACTGTATATTGTCTCTGTTCCTTTCTGGTCTACTACTTTTAGGCTCTCTCTTTGCTTCAAGGACCCCTTTCAGTACTTCCTGTAGGGCAGGTTTGATGTTTGCAAATTCTTTTAGTTTTTGTTTGGAAGCTTTTTCTCTCTCCTTCTATTTTCAATGATAGACTAGTTGGACATAGTATTCTTGGCTACATGTTTTTCTCATGTTTTTAGTGCTCTGACTGTATCATGACAGTCCTTTCTGGCCTGCCAGATCTCTGTGGATAAGTCTGCTGCCAATCTAATATTTCTAGCATTGTATGTTACAGACTTCTTGTCCCAAGCTGCTTTCAGGATTTTCTCTTTGTCATTAAGACCTGTGAGTTTTACTCTTAGATGATGGGGTGTGGACCTATTTATTTATTTATTTATTTATTTATTTTATTTTGAGGGGGTTCTCTGTGCCTCCTGGATTTTGATGTTTGTTCCCTTTGCCATATTAGGGAAATTTTCTACTATAATTCGCTCCAATATACCTTCTGCCCCTCTCTCATTTCCTTCTTCTTCTGGAATCCCAATTATTCTAATATTGTTTCGTCTTATGGTATCACTTTTCTCTCAAATTCTCCCTTCATTGTCCAGTAGTTGCTTGTCTCTCTTTTGCTCAGCATCTTTATTCTCTATCATTTGGTCTTCTATGTTACGAATTCTCTCTTCTGCCTCATTTATCCTAGCAGTAAGAGCCTCCATTTTTTAATTGTACCTCATTAATAGCTCTTTTTATTCCAATTTTAGATTTTTATTCTTTGATTTCTCCAGAAAGGGATTTTATTTTTCCATAAATGTTTTCTCTAATATCTTCCATGCCTTTTTTGAGCCCAGCTAGCACCTTGAGAATCATCATTCTGAACTTTAGTTCTGACATATTACCAATGTCCATATTGATTATGTTCCTTAGCCATTGGTACTGCCTCTTATTTATTTATTTATTTTTTTT
>NW_022630996.1:2663394-3076825 GCF_010015895.1 Lontra canadensis | reverse complement strand
AAAGAAAAAGAAAAAAATATATATATAATTTTTTTCTTTTTCTTTCTATATATATATATAAATTTTTTTCTCTATATATTTTCTTATCTATATATTTTATATATATATATAAATTTATATGACTAGTCAATAGAACAGAGCCACCTACTTGATTTTGGATGTATTTCAGTCTCTTAGAAGAAATTACCTCCCAAAATTTTAAAGAAAGAAAAACTTATATGTATATGAAAATAAGGGTAAACACAATGAAGGGATGGAATATGACTATAAAGATGAAAATTTTTTTAAAAAGTCTAAAAAAGGAATTGATAAGTTGGTTGGAAAAAGAAACAAAAAGAGGAGGGAATGTGCTCATGTGCTAGATTAGGGTATATTTGATCTATTATAAGAAACTGTATTCCAAAATCTTTATGGAAAAAAAAAGCCTATATTTATACCAAAAATAAGGTTAAATACAATGAAGGGATAAAATATGACCATAACAATGGAGGTTTTATAATGTCTTTTTTTATTTTTTAAGTTATTGTTAAGATCAACTAGTTTAAAAATGCTAGAAGAGGAAAGAGGAAAAGTTCAAAAAAATAGAATAAGAAAAAAATAAAATTAAAAAAATTTAACTTTGCAAGGCTGAAGGATCATGGGAATAAAGCCATGAATTCTATGTGTTGCTTTTCCCTAGCTCTGGAGCTTGGCCATTCTCATTAATTTGTGAGCTTGGTCTTGGCTTGGATGGATGAGCTTGTTGCAGTGATTCTTAAATGTCTTTGCTTGAGGTGGAATTGCACCGCCCCTGTCAGGGGTGGAGCTAAGAAATCTGCTGAGGTTTCCTCTTGGAGATTTTGTTCTCTGAACACTTTGCGTAGAGCTTTGAAGGATGGGAAAAAAAATGGCGGCCTCTCAATATCGTGGCCAGAGGAGCTGAGAGCTAGGGTCCCCACTCCTTAGTGCGCCCTCAGAGAAAAGTAGTTAATCACTCCTGTCTCCCTGGTCTCTGGCCACACTCTGCTCACCCAGCCTGTGCCCCAGTGTTTCTATCTCTGACGCACGGCCCTCTTTGTAGTCTCCATACCCATCCACGCTGCTCCTCCTGGAGCAGGAAGGTAAGTTTCCCCAGATCTGCCACTTGTGGGGTCCCTGCTCAAAGAGCAGTGGTCTGACTGTGCCTTGGATCATGGTTTAAGGTAACCCTGATCTAAAAGCTCACTCCTTGGCTCTGTCTCTGTAGTTGACTTCCCTGCTCCAATACCTGGCAGCTCTGCCACACTCAGAAAATCCTGATCTTTCTGTGACTCTGCAGGACCTGAGACCACACTGTCCCCACGAGGGCTCCACCCCTTCTTGGCTTCTGGAGCAATGTCCTCAGTGGAGCAAACTTCTAAAAGTTCTGATTTTGTGGTCCACTGCTCTGTGGCTTGCCAGGAGCTGGCCCCTTCGCCTGCCATCTGTCTTTCCATTGCTTTGGATTCACTTCTCTGCATGCCCTACCTTTCAGAAAGTGGTCAATTTTCTGTTCCTAGAATTGGTGCTCTTCTTCTCTTCTATCTCCTCTTGAGTTTGTAGGTGTTTGGAATGGTTTGATACATATCTGCCTGAACTCCTGGGATCTGATGTCGTTTCAGTCTGCTACTCCTCTGCCATCTTGCTTCTCTCCTTCTTTGAAGATTCTTAACTAGAGTAGAGCTATGATGTATTTTTTGATAGTTAGGAATGATTACTTTTTCAGTAGCATGGATGGTGAATTAGAAGAGGAAAAAATCCCCTAAAGATAAGGATATTGAAGAGAACAATGTGGCTAGCTTTCCAGCACTTCCACTTAATTCCTTCTTATAATTTCCATCACTCTGCTAAAATTACCTCCTAATCTCACTGGTAGTCTACCTTTCCCATTAGAATCTTTAATGTATTAATCATAGTTATTTTAAATTCCCTGTCTCATAATTACAATGTCTGTGTCATCTAAATCTCATTCTGATGATTGCTTTATGTATTCAGACTGTATTTTCTTGCCTTTTTGCATGCCTTGGAATGTTTTGTTTGGCATGTATAGGGAAGCAGATAGTGTGGTAAATAGGCTTCTAGGTATTTACCCAAAGGATACAAAAATACAGATTCAGGGGCACCTGGGTGACTCAGTGGGTTAAGTCTCTACCTTTGGCTCAGGTCATGGTCTCAGGGTCCTGGGATTGAGCCCGCATCAGGCTCTCTGCTCAGCAGGGAGCCTGCTTCCCCCTCTCTCTCTCTGCCTGCTGCTCTGCCTACTTGTGATCTCTCTCTCTGTGTCAAATAAATAAATAAAATCTTTTTTAAAAAATCTTCCCTCATGGTCTTTTTGCTATTTTGTCACAGTTTATAAGTCTATAGACATTATAAATCCAGCAACTTATTATTATTTTTTTGCTGTAGGCAGTTTTCTTTTAAAGATATTTAAGTAATAAGAAAAGACCTTATATGTTTATCCATATTATTATCCATTCTTATGTTCTTCACTCCTTTGTTCTATTTTAGAACATCATTTTCATTTTCCTTCTGTCTGATGAGCCTCCTTTAACATCTGTTGCTTTTTAGTTGGCTTCTGATGAATTCTCTCAGCCTTTGGTAGTCTTAAAAGGACACTATTTCACTTCATTTTTGAGACCTATGTTCCTGGGTATGAGATTCTAAGTTAACAGGTTTTTAAAATTTCTTTTAGTGCTTTTAAGATCCTCTTTCATTGTGTATTTCTTACACTGTTGAGAGAATTTACTGTTATCTTTATTTTTGTTGGTTTTTTTTTTTTTTGCATGCAGAGCCTTATTTTTGATGGCTGTTTCAAAGTTTTTTCTTTGTCACTGGTTTTAAACAATTTGATTATGAAGTGTCTTGGTGTTACTTTCCTCAGATATCTTATGCTTGGGGTTAGCTGGACTTCTTTGATTTGTGCAATCATAATATTCATCAAATTTGGAAAAAATTGACCATTATTTCTTTGAATATTTTTCTATACTCCCTTTACACTCCTCTCTTTTTAATATTCCAATTTAATGTCTACCTTACAACTTCCAGCCACTTCAGACACTTTAAATTCAGTACACTGTTTAGAATTTTCCTCCCTGTTCCAAGGTCCAGAATGTACTCTGGGCATAAAGTTGGGCCAAATATAGGGCTCCCTTTTTTTGCTTTCCTTCCACAGAAATCACAGCTCTGTGCTGGGTTGTTTTCCTGAAGTCTGAAAACAGTAGTCTCATATATTTTGTATAGTTTTTATTTATGTGTGGCCTTAGAGCAATTCTGGCATATGTTTTTTCATCATAGTCAGACATGGAATTAAAAACAAATAAAAAAGTTTTTAAAAATTATACTTCTCCAAATCAAAATTTATTAAATTTGAAAAGAAATTTTAAAGTACACATATTTATTTCTTTATGGATAATTATAGTCCCATGTTTTCCCAACCTTTAGTATTTTACCAATAACTGATATTAAAAAAAATTCTAACCTTCTCACCTAATTATTTTTCTAATATAGGCACATGAAGTAATACATTTATCTTTAGGTCATCTCATGTATTTTGATATGTTATAGTTTTCATTATTATTCAATTCACACTATTTTTTAATATCCTTTGTAATTGCTTTATTGGTCCTTCAGCTATATAGGGATTTTCTAGGTCCTTACTGATTTCTAACTTAGTGCTGTTTTCATCAGAAAACCTAATCTGTATGATTTCAATCATTTTAAAATGATTTAGACATGTATTTGGCCCAGCAAATGATCTCTTCTAGTGAATACAGTACATTTGAGAAAAATAGGCTTTCTGTGGTTGCCAAGTATAATGCTCTCCAAGTGTCTGTCAATGAGGTCAACCTGGTTTTTAGCAATCCTCAAATTGTCTATATCCTTCCTGATATTTTTTTATTGCTTTATCAATTTTTGGACAAATGGATGAAAATCTCTAATTATGATTGTGATTTTTTTTCCTATTTCCCTATCATTTTTCCCCCTAAAACTTCCTATAAATTTTTACCTAATGTATTTGGGAGTTTTCTTATTGGGTTGGTTGACTCTTCTGAGATCCTTCTTTAACTCTGGTATTATTGTTCACCTTGAAGGCTATTTTGTCTGATATTAGTGTAGCCATACAGGCTTTCACACACCTCCTGTTGGCATGGTATCTTTTGCCACTGTGTTGTACTTATTAGTTGCACAGCGTTGGAAGGGTGTCTCTCGGGTCCCATGTTGTACTTGCAGACTCAGGCTGGTCCTGAGAGCCTTTCAAGTGAGTCAGGTCTCTATGCTCTTTGCTGATTCCCAGCGGTTGACGGTGGTTGTCTTGTACTCACTGTGGTGCCTAGAGTGTGGGAGGTTTTCTCTTAAATTCCTGCGTGGACCTCAACACTAGGCAAGCCATCTGTAGCTGGAGTTTCTGAGACCATGTCTGAGCACTTGTGGTTCATCTCATGCCAGCTGCCTCACACACAGTGGTGGCCGGGGTGTGAGAGCATTTTCCTTGGGTTTCTAAGTCTGCCTGGAGGCACAAGCAGGCCTGGCACCCTTGAGTCTTAGAACCAACCTCTCAGATCTTATTGCCCTACACCAGTCTTTCTTGGGAGCGCTCAGTAAGGGCCCATGAAATAGAATTGGCACAGCGTGCAGACTTTCCTCTCTGTGGAGCCCCCAGGCTTGTAAACTGACAGGCAAGTTTATAACTGGTCTTTAAAAATGTGTTTAAAAGTTAGGTTGCTTTCTTTTCCTCCAATTCTCCTGTGACTTCCTCCTCCTTTGCCAGCTCTGCCAAACATGAAATAGTTCTGCATTCCATTTTTTTCCTAGGCGGGCTGTCACTTTTCTGATTTTAGTTCATTTGTTTACTTTGTGACATCACCTCAATGAGGGGCTCAGAATAATCATGACCTTGTGGGTTTTCTAGCCCGTTCTTGTCAGAGTGAGAACGATTTTCTTCTGTGAATTTCTACATAGCAAGTGGGAGCAGATCTCCTCAATCACTCTATTAACTGTCCAGTCATTAACCTATTACCCTGTCAATCTCTACTACATAGGCATCTGTTTGAAGATTGCTTCTCTCAGTATATCTTCCCAGATCACAAGGAGCACTGTTGATTTATTCACCTGTTCATCAATCCAGCAAATTTTATCATGTGCCAAGGCTCTATGGGTACAGTGCTAATCGAGACAAACAAATAGGCAGTTCAATCAATATTAAGCACTGTGACTGGGCAATCTGTGGATACTGGTAGAACAATCTAGAACTCGACAGAAACAACACATAACTCAAAACATTTTATGTCAGGTGTGACTTTATGGAGGAAATTTCATGTAATTAACTGAGTAGAAATTACTCAATGAGAAGGGAGGGGGTACAGTCTCCCAGAACATTTAAGAGCATTGCTAAAGCCTGGAAGTAGGAAAAGATAGGACTGTTTCCAAAGAGAAATGAAATTTAGTTGGAGTAAAGCACATTTGCAAAAGGAGAAGAGCAAATGGTAGCAAAAGATTGGACTAATTTTGTAAACAGAGCCCAAATCAGAAAAGGGGCAGTTAAGCCAAGTTTTAAAAGTTGGGTTGAGTGAAAAGAGGGTGCATTTGAACTCTGGCAGCCATCCTATCTGAGCCTAGTTTTTCTTGTTTTCTCTTCTCTCGTCCTTACCCTGCTTCTGATATGAATTCACGGTGACTTTTCCTTCCAAATGAGAAATGCTTTCAACTGGGAAAACAGATCAGAGTGCTGCTCCAAGCTTAGGAAAAAAGTATGTGGGAAATATTTAGGGTTTTCAAATGACACATTACTGCAGTGACCCTTAGAGGATAGAATATATGGGGGGACTATTGTACAATGAAATTGGAAAAATTGGCTAGAGAAAGCTTATAGAGGGATTCTTCCAAATTGTGGTAAGAAACACATGAATTAAATTTACCCTATGAATGATTTTTAAGTATACAGTTCAGTTGGTGTTATGTCTATTCATACGGTTTTCAATTTTTGTCTTGCACATCAGAAACTCTGTGCCCATTAAACAGCAGCTCTTCCTTTCTTCCTCTTCCTCCTCCTAGCCCCTGAAGACCCCCATTCTGTTTTCTGCTTCAATGAATTATTACTGTGTTAGAATTCTCATATAATTGGAATTACACAGTACTTGTCATTTTGTGACTGGCTTATTCCACTTAGCATGGTGTCCTCAAGTTTCAATCATGCTGTAGCACGTGACAGGATTTCTGTCCTTTTTTAAGGACAGATAATATTCCATTGTATGTACCACATTTTTGCTTATCCCTTCATCCGTCAGTGGAGATTGGTGTTGCTTCCACCTCTTGGTTTTTAAGAAAAGTGTTGTTCTGAACTTGAATTGATGACTATTTCTCTGAGAGCTGGCTTTCAATTCTCTTGGATAAACACCCATAATTAAGATTGCTAGATCATGTGGTAGTTCTGTTTTTAATTTTTCAAGACCCTTCATGCTGTTTTCTGTGTGGTTTGAATTATTTTGCCATCTCATCAATAGGGCACAAGGGTTTCAATTTCTCTATATTCTGTCTGCATTTATTACTTCCTTGATATTTTTGATACTGAATATGCAAATGTTATAAAGTGATATATCTTTGCAGTTTTGATTTACATTTCTCTTATGCATAGTGATATTTAGCATTTTTTATATACTTGTTGGCTATTTGTATATCATCTTTGGAGAAATGTCTATTTAAGTCCTTTGCGCATTTAAAAAATTAGATTATTTGATTTTTGTTGTTGTTGAAGTGTAAGAGTTCTTCTTTATAGTTATGATTTTTCTTTAATAATTTATACTTATTATTCTTATATAATATATAATATTAATTGCTTATTTAGATATATGATTTGCAAATGTTTTCTCCCATTCTGTAGGTTGCCTTTTCTCTCTCATTCTCTCTCTCTCTATATATATTTTGCAATCATCACTTTTTTTGAGAAAAGGAGAGTGTATGCACAAGAGAGGGGAGAAGGGCAGAGGAAGAGAGAGAGAAAGAATCTTAAATAGGCTCCAAGCTTTGCACAAAGCTAGACACAGCGGTTGATCTCACGACCCTGAGATCATAACCTGAGCTGAAATCAAGAGTCAGATGCTCAACTGACCAAATGACCCAGCACCCTGCCTTTTCTCTCTTGTTTTGTCCTTTTGGACATAAATGTTTTTCAGTTTCAGTTGCCCTATTTAGTTATATTTATTTGTCTGTGCTTTTATTGTCCTATCTGCAAAATCATTGTCAAGTCCAATATTACAAAGCTTTCCCCTATTTTCTTGTAGGAGGTTTAGAATTATTTGTTTTAAATTTAAAATCTTTAAAGTCTTTATTTTCAATTTTTGTATGTGGTGTAAGATAAAGGTTCAATTTCATTTGTTGTTGTTGTTGGTTTTTTTTTTTTTTGGGGGGGGGTTTTGGTTTTTTTTTTTTTTTTTTTTTTGCAGGCAGATATCCAGTTTTCCTAACACTATTTGTTGAAGACACTGTCCTTTCCCAATTGAGTAATCTTAGCATAATTGTCAGATTATTCGACCATTTAAATGGAGGTTTATTTTCAGACTCTCTGTAGTATTTCATTGGTTTTTGTCTTTCTGACAGTACTATACTATTTTGATTACTGTAGTTTTGAAATATATTTTGAAATGGGGAAGTGTGAATCCTCCAGCTTTTTCTTATTCAAAATTGTTTTGGCAATTCAAGGTCCTTTGAAAGTCCACATGAATTTTAAAATGAATTTTTCTATTTCTGCAAAATATGCCACTGGGAATTTGATAGCAATTGCATTCAATATGTAGATCGCTTTAGGTTGTATATTAATTTCTTCCAATCCATGAGCTCAGGATGTCCTTCCATCTATATTTTTCTTCTTTTAATTTCTTTCATCACTGTTTTAGTTTAGTCCTTTACCTCCTCAGTTAGATTTATTCCTAAGTATTTTATTCCTTTGGTGTTAGTTTAATTTTTTTTAATTTCTTTTTTTGGATTGTTAATTGTTAGTATATAAAAATGCAAGTGACTTTTGTATGTTGTTTTGTATCCTGTAACTTTGCTGAATTTATTAGTTCTAAGTTGTGTGTGTGTGTTTGGAGTTCTAAAAGTTTGCTACCAAAAGGTCATGTCATCTGTGAATAGAGATCATTTTACTTCTTACTTTCCAATTTGGATGCTTTTCTTTCTTTCTTTCTTTTCTTTTCTTTTTCTTTTTTTTTTTTTTTTTTTTTTTTTTTTTTTCTCTTTTTTGCCTAATGGTCCTGGCTAGGACTTCTAGTATTTTATAGTATAGAAGTGTTGAAAGTGGTGAAACTACTTGTCAAGTTCCAGATCTTAGAGTTCACAGTATTTCACCAGTAAGTATGGTGTTACCTCTGGGATTTTCATATATGGCTTTTATTATGCTTGCTTAGTTTGCTTCTGTTCCTAGTATGTTGAATGTTTTTAATCATGAAAAGGTGTTGAATCTTATCAAATTTTTTTTGTGTGTCACTTGAGAAAGTCATGTGGTTTTTGTTTTTCATTTTGTTAATGTGGAGTATTACATTGATGGATTTTTGCACGTTGAGCCATTCTTGCATGCCAGGGTAAATCCCACATGATTATAGTGTGTATTCCTTCTAATATGCTGTTGATTTCAGTTTGCTACCTTTTATTGAGGATTTTTGTATCAATATTCACCATGATTATTGGTCTGTAGTTTTCTCATAATGACTTTGTCTGATTTTGGTATCAAGGTAATGCTGTCCTCATGGATGGAGCATAGACATGTTCCCTCCTTTTCAATTTTTTAAAAAGAATTTTGGGAAGATTCTTGTTAATTCTTCTATAAATGTTTGGTAGAATCCTACATCTGCTCTGGGTGTTTCTTTGTTGGCAGGTTTTTGACTACTGATTTAACGTACTTATTTCTTGTTCAGATTTTATATTTCTTTGTGATTCTGTCTTGGTAGGCTGTGTTTCTAGGGATGTGAACATTTCTTCTAGGTTTTCCAAGTTTTGGGATGCAATTATTCATAGTATTCTTTTATAATCCTTTTAATTTCTGTAGCATTGATTGTAATGTCCCTTCTTTTTTTGTTTCTGATTAGTTATTTGTTAATCTGCTAAATTTTTTTCTTAATCTAGCTAAAGATTTGTCAATTTTCCAATCTTTAAAAAAAAAAACAACCTTAGGTTCCTATGGTTTTGTTGATTTTTTTCTTTAAAATTTTTTTTTCTCTGATTTTTTTATTACTTCCTTCCTTCTGCTAGTTTGGGTTAGGTTTGTTCCTCTTTTTTCAGTTTATTGAGGTGTTAAGTCAGGTTGGTAATATGAGATCTTCCTTTTTTTTTTTTTTTTAAAGATTTTATTTATTTATTTGAGAGAATGAGAGAGAGCACATGAGCTGGCGGGAGAAAGAAAGAGAATCCAAAGCAGACTCTGCACTGTTTGCAGAGCCCAACATGGGGCTCGATCTTGAGATCATGAGATCATGACCTGAACTAAAACCAAGAGCTGGACATTCAACTGATTGAACCACCAACGTGCCCTGAGAGCTTTCTTTTTATTAATATACATATTTACAACCATACAATTCCCTCTTAGCAGTGCTTTTACTGAATTCCATCAGTTTTGGTATTTTGTGTTTTCATTTTTGCTTATCCTAAGGTAGTTTCTAATTTTCCTTGTGATGTCTGTTTTGATCCATTTGTTGTTTAATAGTATGTTGTTTAATTTCCACGTATTTGTGGATTTTTCTGGTTTTCCTTGAGCTATTGATTTTTAGTTTCATTTTATTGTGATCAGAAAAGATACTTTGTATGATTCCAACCTTCTTGTTAGGACTTGTTTTGTGAGCTAACATGTAGTCTATCCTGAAGAGTGTTTTATATGCATTTGAGAAGAATATATTTTCTGCTGTTGTTGGATGAAGTATTGTGTAAATGACTTTTAAGTTCAATTGGCTTATGGCATTGTTCAAGTCTTGTATTTCCTCATTGATATACTGTCTGGCTTTCTATCCATCACTGGCAGTGGGATATTGAATTCTCCTACTACCATTTTGTTGCTGTTTACTTTTCCCTCTAACTCTGTCAAAGTTTGCTCCATGTAAGTTTGGAGGTTTTTTACTTAGTTATAATTATTATATCTTCTTTGTGAATTGACCCATTTGTCACAAATAATAACCTTCTTTATCTCTTGTAGCAGTTTTTTATGTAAATCTATTTTGTCTCATATTAGTGTAGGTATTCCTGGTCTCTTGGTTACCATTTGCACAGAGTGTCATTTTCTGTCCCTTCATTTTCAGGTTACCTGTATATTTAGATCTAAAGTGAGTCTCTTTAGTACTAGTACAGATAGTACGTAGTTGGATCCTATATTTTTAATCCATGCAGCCAGTTAATGTCTTTCATTGACTACTGTATTCAGTAGTCAACCCTTATCTGTAGTTTTGTTTTCCATGGTTTTAGTTACCTATGGTCTGGAAGCATATGCTCCACCTTATGACCTATTCTCAAAAGGTCAGTAGTAGCTGAACACCATGTCACCATTCCTACATCATTCACTTTACTTCATTTCATCATGTAGGCATTTTATCATCTAATGTCATCATGAGAAGAGTACAGTAATACAATACAGTAATACAATAATATATTTTAAGAGACTGCATTTATGAGTATAATTGTTGTATTTTTATTAACTATTGTTGTTAATAAATTATGCCTAATTTATAAATTAAACTTTAACTTCAGTATATATGTATAGGAAAGATATATAGTATATATAAGGTTTGGTACTCTTTCAGGCATACACTGGAGGTCTTGGAGTATATCCCTATGCATAAGGGGTGACTACTGTACATGGAAATAATTACTGAAAAGGAAGAACCGACTATTGCCATTTTATTAATTGTTTTCTCTATATTTTGCACCTTTCTTTCTTTCTTTCTTTTTCTTTCTTCTTCTTTTTTTTTTTTTTTTTTTAACAAAGCCCCTTTCTTCTCTTGGGGCTTTCCTTTGTGTTTTGTTGATTTTTGGCAGTGATGTGTTTTGGTTCCCTTCCCATTTCCTTTTGTGAATATTCTCTAGATATTTTCTTTGTGATTACCATTGTAGTTATGTAGAACATTGTAAAGGAATATCACCTATTTTAAACTGATACCGATTTCAATTACATATAAGAACTGTACTTACAGTTCCACTTCCCTCTTTTATGTTATTGATTCACAAATTATATCTTTATGTTTTATACCCATGAGCATTGGTTTATGTTTCAGTTTGTCATTTAAATTCTATGCACCAAAATTATAATGCTACAAGTTACTCTTTTTGCCCCTGTAATTTCCTTTACTGAAGAAACATATTTTTGTATGGCTTTTGTTTTGCTGTTTACCGTCCTTCCATTACAACTTGAAGAACTCCCTTTTGCATTTCTTGTAGAGCAGATCTAGTGGTTTTTGTTTTTGTTTATCTCAGTTCTTGTTTATCTAGGACAGTGTTAATTTTTCCTTCATTTTTGAAGGACAGTTTTGCCAAATACAGTATTCTTGGCTGAAATTTTTTTTTCTTTCAGTATTTTGAATAAATCATCATATTTCTCTGTGGCCTGCAGAGTTAAGGGCAGAAATCTGCTGAAAGTCCCCTGATAATCTTATGGAAACTCTTCTGTATGCAATGAGTAGTTTTCTTTTGTTGCTCTTAAGATTTGCTCTTTGTCTTTGACTTTATATAGTTTGATTATAATAATGTATCTCAGCATGATTTTCTTTGGACTTATTCTGGTTGAAGTTTTTTGAGTTTCTTGAATATATATGTCCATTTCTTTCCTCAGATTTGGGATATTTTCTAGCATTGATTGTTTCTTCAGATAAATTCTTTTTCCCATTTCTCTCTCTTACTCATCTCCAATCCTCATAATGCATATATTCATCCCCTTGATAATATTCCATAAATTCCTTAGTCACACTTCAATTTTCCTTATTCTTTTTTTGTTTTTGTTCTTCTGAGTCAATAATTTAAAATGACTTTTCTTCAAGTTTGCAGACTTTTTCTTTTGCCTGACTAAGTCGGATATTTAATCCCTCTGATGAATTTTTCCATTCAGTTATTGTCTTTCTCAGTAACAGAATTTGTTTGGTTAATTTTTATAGAGTCTATTTCTTTGATTATGTTTTCATTTTGCTCTTGCATTGTTTCCCTGATTTCCCTTAGTTTTGTGTCTGTGTTCTTTTTTACGTTGAGCATTTTTATGACAGTTATTTTAAATTCTTTGTCAGTTCACTGATCTGTATTTCTTTAGCATTGTTTTCTGGAGTTTCAATTTTTTCCTTTAATTGGGCTATGTTTCTTTGTATGCCTTATATTTTTGGCAAGGGTTGATGTGGGCATTTGAGAAAACAACCACCTATCTCAGTCTGCATACTGGCTTCATATAGGGAAGACATTTACCAATTAGCAGACTAGAAGGTCCAGGGTCTGTCAAACTTTTCTGTTCTATACCTCCCTCTCATGCTTGCTTATGGGACTGCAGGCAACTGTTTCTAGTGGTATTCAAACTCTGGTGCTGACCCATTAGTGCTGAGTCAGATGAGGTAGAGATCATTTCCTGGGCAGCCCTCACACAAGTATGAATGTTGGATTTAGGGTTCACTCGTTTGTTCCTGTCATAAAGAGGATCCCCAGTATGGGGACTTCTTCCTGGTTCCTCCACTGTGCCACATAAGTGAAGGGGCATAAAGGGTATGTTGTAACCTGCGAATTTTCTTACCCCTTTCATTGGAATCCCTTCTTGGTTTTAGAACAGCCAAGGTATTATAGCTTTTCAACTGATCTCTAGAATTCTCACATATTCTGGTCCATATATTATTAACTTGGTGTCTCTGTCCGGGGAAAGATGGTCTATAGGTTCTTTATTTTGCTCTTACTAATGTCCTCAGACAGACTTTTATACGTTAAGTAAAGAAGCTGAGTCTTGTTCCCGTGAAAATAAAGGATCAGGAGAAGGTCCTATAAAATGAAGTAAAAAGATGCAATCATAATTACAGAATGAGAGGGGCACCTGAGTGACTCAGTCAGTAGAGTATCTGACTCTTGATCTCAGAGTTGTGAGTTCAAGTCCTGTGTTGGACATGGAGCATACTTAAAAAAAAAAAAAAGAGAGAGAGAGAGAATTCTAGCTCAACACTCAAATTTTAGATAAGAATATGAAGGAAATTAATTGACTTCTCCAAAATGGTTAGTGGCAGAAATAGGCGTGCAACTTGAGTGCTCTTGTTTTTCTTTCTTTCATAGCATATTATATAGTGATCTAAATAATGCCTTGTGTAGTGATTATACTAAGTGGTCTATAAGTTTAAGAAAACTTTGGAGCTTTCATTACTTATTCAAAACACTCTGTTAATTATGATGATCATATATTTAAATTACATACTGTATCTCATATTATTTGCATCTCTAGAAATCCCTCTATAGAATCATCTCAACAATTGTAGATATTAGATTTTCCATTTAAAAAATGCATCTCCTAGTTTATTTTAATGACTTCTCTAAGACATTTGGGACTCCTCTTACTGATATATTTAATATTCCTTGGTGTTCGTTACGGATAACTGAAAGGCATAGGGTTGAATTCTAAGGTGCAGAATTATCATCAGATGATTAGAACTCTAACAACATTTTTTCAAAGCCTCTTTTACATAGGAAAACTGAAAATCTTTTACACAACAGTCACTTCAAGCATGAAAAGTCATGGTATAGTGAATAGAGGCTTGTAGGGGCAAGATAGGATAGCAGACATTTGGAAAATCCTAACAATCACATGTTAAAAAAGTTATATGTTAGCAGTATAGTTGATAAATAATAAGGCTTATCTAAGTCCTGAGAAGGTGATTTGCATTCAGGAAAATTTATATATTTGTTTATTAAAATATTTTATTTATTCGACATATAGAGAAAGAGAGAGGCAGGGAGAGGGAGAAACAGGCTCCCCACTGAACAGAAAGCCCATTGCAGGGCTTGAACCCAGGTTTCTGGATCATGACCTGAGCCGAAGGCAGACACTTAACTGACAGCCACCCAGGTGTCCCCCCAAATACTAGTATTTATTTTTATTGTATTTGTAGGGTAGACAGCTCTTGTAGTCATTCAGAAAAAGCATGATGTGAATCTAAATTAGGATTTTGGAAATGGAATTCAGGAGCTTGGATGGATGTGAAAATTGTTTTTAATTGTGTCATTGATTTGCATTATGATACAAACAAATTCTCTTTCCTCTATTTTATCTCAATCTATTAATTTGTATAATGTATATAATCATAATACCATGATTCAATTTGTAATATACAAAATTTCAATGGTTTTATATGCTGAGATCTCTTATAAGTTTATAAAACTAAAGCATAATTATAAATGACAATACTCTAAAGCTATAAAGTATAGGCACTTACTAGTGATGCTATCACTACTCTTCTAAATATGGCAAAACAAATATGTCTATCTTGAATGAAGATTAAAAAATAGTATTTCTAGGGGCACCTGGGTGCCTTGGTGGGTTAAGCATCTGACTCTTGATTTCCACACATCATGACTTCAGGGTCATGAGATTGAACCCCATGTTGGGCTCCATGCTGGGTGTGGATCCTAAGACTTTCTCCCTTCCTCTCCATATACTCCTCCCTCACTTCTAAAAAAAAAAGAAATAATATTTCTAGCTATATAACAAATGTTTAATTCCAGATATAGTTAAACATACTGTAGCTGGCTTTTGATAGAAATTTTCTTTTATATGTTCTAGTTTATTGAAGGATTTCTCAGTATTTGTTTCATTGTAGAGTTAATAGTAGCTCAGCTGGATGTAGTTTGGTGTGATTTGGGGAAATACAATTACAAACAAAAATCTCCTCCCAAGCCAGAAAATTTCTCCATAAAGGCAGAAGGGAAGGAAAACAATTTTTATTATTGAATAAGCATTAAACCAAAATGTGACACACATCATAGGCAATCCATCACAAAGATCTAAAAGTTAGAGCTCTAATTTTGTTAATATAGTCAAGCAGGTGCACCCATTGTATGCATTTTCTGAAGATAAACAAAACTAGTCCTCAAATAAGACTTGTCAGCACTATTTGTTCATTATAAATGTATTTAATATTTGAAGGGAACTTCTGTGTTAGTTAATTGACAATATTTGCAGGGAAAATAAATTTTTCCTATCTTTATGATCATTTTGCATTTTAGAGAGGCAGCCTGCAGCTGAAGCTAGGCTCCTTGTTCCCATGGGACAAGGAGATCTCTTCCCTGATAATTGCATTTCAAAGAGGATGGTTTCCATGTATGCCAGAAAGGCAGTCGGAAATTGTGATGCTGGTAAGAGGCTTATTTAGCTTTTAAAATGATTTACATACATTTCAAAGGGACAGAGAAAGAATTTACAAGTTTTCTAAAGTTAAGTGTTCTAAAAGAAAAGGAGGGGGAGGGCTCATAGAGTCTCTTCTTTTATTTTTAACAGGGAGAATTAAGCCTCTTATTTTTAATTTTTATTTACCCTTAACCTCTCCACATGTTAAAATTTTGTTTTGCAACAAATTTATAGCTAGTTTTTGGGTAAGTATCAGGAAAAGTAAAATCTTACTGTGAAACAGTTATGAAATGGAACAGAAAGACCTATATGTATAAGATTTCAAAGTCATCTAACTGCTTACCTAAATTGCTTCACAGTGGGGTTATTATCACTCAAATGAAAGGAGGATATTTAAAGTACAATGAAAACAGATATTAGTTATATTTCTAAAGACATTTTAACCTGGTACCTATCAACATTATCTATATTCTTGTCAAAATACGTATTTTAAAATCAAGGCAGTTCCCAGGTAATGAAAAATAGGGTTACTTGGATCGACTCTCTCACTAAAAACAACAAAAGATGCCAAAAGAAATATATTTTTAAAAACTAATTTTATAAACAATGAGGAGTTGAGAGACAATGGGGGGGAATTCCAAGATGAAATATTTAAATAAAACCTGTTAGCAGAGATATAAATACTTAGTCTATTTTTGCCTTAGGAACATTTGCTGATACATTTATCTTGGGCTGTGATTTGATGCCATTAACATACAAGAGAGACAGTAGCTAAGGCCCAGAATCTGACCACCGCTCAGAGTCCTGTAAGATTCTCTTTCCCAATTAAATTGGGAACTCAAAGATTCACATCCTGGGGTGCCTGGGTAGCTCAGTTGGTTAAGGATCTGCCTTTGGCTCAGGTCATGATCCCCATTTAGGGCTGCCTCCTCAGTGGGGAGCCTGCTTCTCCCTCTCCCTCTGCATCTCCCCCTGCTTGTGCTCTCTCTATCTCTGTCAAATAAATAAATAAATAAAATCTTGAAAAAAAAAAAAAGAGGGGCACCTGGGTGGTTCTGTCAGTTAAGCGTCTGCCTTTGGCTCAGGTCATGATCTCGGCGTCCTGGGATCAAGACCTACATCAGGCTCTCTGCTCAGGGGGGAGTTTGCTTCTCCCTCTCACACTCTCTCTGTGCTCTCTCTCTCAAATAAGTGAAAAAAATTTTTTTAAAATCTCTTTTAAAAAAAGGTCCACATCCTTTGGATAATGGTATGCCAGATTTAATCTCACTCTAGCTATACCCCATTCTGAATCCCCAGGAACCTCAGAGACATCTGGCATGGCTCTGAGCCAGGCAGGAGAATAAACTGGAAAGGAGAAAATGAGAACTTAAAGCCAAGGACCTGAGTACACTTAGCCTGGGATGACCAAGGAGTCTTAACACAAGAACTTTTTCGAAGGGGATCCATGACTCGTAACTGTGCATCTGGCAGAAGCACAAGAAAAGTTTTTTGAGAAAGGATTCATGCATCTTAGGACCAATGGATGCTCACAAATAATATTTCAAATCCATTGGCTCTTTAATTTTTAAAATATTAACTAATCACACTTAGAAACAAAGTGTCATGAATGTGAACCAGCAGTATAAAACAAATTATAAACCTTGGACATAAATTTTAACATAACTCTGCTTACTCTGTTTAAGTATAGAATGTCAAACAGCAAATCAGCTGCAGATAAGATTTTATAAATGTGACATACTAGGTTTGAAAAATAAGCAAAATAATTTTTAAATGAATATCAAGAAGACCTAAATTAAAAACTTTATGGTTGTGTATTAAGAGAATGAATACAGCAGCGGAGAGAATTGGAAACTGGAAGAAAATAAAAATATGAAATTATCCAGATACAGCACAGAGAGAAGAAAGATGGAAAATTCAAAAGAGAGGGTCAGAGGCAGAAAACACAAAATCTGATTCCTGGAGCAACAACATCAGCATCACCTGAGTATTTGCTTAAAATACAAATATATATATTTTTGCTTCTTGAAACATGCTTCTAAAATTGTGGTCCCAAGGTTACAGCATCAGCATTACTCAGAAACTTATTAGAAATGCAAATTCTCTGGCCCCTACCTCAGACCTACTGAATCAGAAACTGGGAATTCCCATGGATATATACTCCATTCCTATGAGATCATTTCAGGGAAATAAATAGCTGTGGCTAACAATTCAGTCTACTCTATAAAAATAATGAGAAGTTGAAAGTAAAGATTCTAGAGAGAGATATTGGGCAAGTATTCATTCAAAAAGCTGGTGTAGTTATATTAATGTAGAACAAAAATAGATTTCAATTTCAAGTCATGAATCTAGAAACAAAGTTCAATTTGCTTGGAACATATAACAATTCGAAGTTTGCATACTTTAATAACATAGCCTCAAGTTTACAAGAATCAAGGTATTGGGTTTTTTAGTAGGAGACTGAATATGATATTTCTGCAGAGTTATGAAACATGACACACAATTTATCATCCATCCACTTATTCATTCATCAATCATTCTATAAACACTATATGCCAGGCATCATTCTAAATGTTAGAGACATAAAGATGAATACATGATTTCTATCAGTAAGGAGTTCATTGTTATGTGAATTATTATTTTTTGCTTTTGGTAAAGCATAAAAAAATCTTAATATTTTAAAGCCAGATTATTGCCTCTTTCCACCTACCTTCCAGAATCCCCAGTAAATAGTGGCAAATCCTTGGCTAGTAGGTAGTATAGAGACAGTAACTTGTTTCAGTGTGCCCAGGTATGGATATATGAATTCAAGAAAGAAGTTGCCTAAATAGGAATGGAGAACTGTAGGTACAGTTCTCTGTGAGAAATGGCTAAGCCCTTCTGACTCTAAATATGACTATTCTTATGCTAGAGTCAACTTCTGAAGGGTTTGAAGAGAGTATTCTCAAAGATGGATTGGAATGCATGTAAACCTGGTGATAGCTTTCCATTATTACCTCAAGAAGGGAAGAAGTGACTGTTCTTTTCCATTGGGATATTCTTTCCTGCTTTTTTGAAGATTAACTGACCATATAGCTTTGGAACATCCAATGGGAAAAGGACAATCTCTTCAACAAATGGTGTTGGTAAAACTGGACAGAAACATGCCAAAGAATGAAACTGGATTACTTTCTTATACCAAATATAAAAATAAATTCAGAATGGATGAATGATCTAAATGTGAAACAGGAAACCATCAAACTCTTAGAGAAGAGCACAGGCAGTAAACTTTCTGACATTGGGCACAGCAACTTCTTACTATATATGTCTCCTGTGGCAAAGGAAATAAAATAAAAAATAAATTATTGGGACCACATCAAAATTAAAAGCTTCTGAACAATGAAGTAACCAATCAACAAAACTGAAAGTCAACCTGTGGAAAGGGAGAATATATTTGCTAATGACATATGTGATAAAGAGTTACTATCTAAAATCTATAAAGAACTTATTAAACCCAACACCCCAAAACCAAGTAATCCAGTTAAAAAATGGGCAGAAAACATCAATAGATATTTTTCTAAAGAAGACATAAAGATGGCCAATAGATACATGTGGAGATACTCAACATTACTGATCATCTGGGCAACACAAATTAAAACTAAAGTGAGATATCACCCCACACCTGTCAGAATGGCTAAAACCAATGACACAAGAAACAATACGTATTGGCGAGGATGTGGAGAAAGGGGAACCACTGTGCACTGTTGGTGGGAATTCAAACTGATACAGCCACTCTAGAAAACAGTATGGAGTTTCCTCAAAAAGTTAAAAATAGAGCTACCCTATGATTCAGCAATTGCACTGCTAAGTATGTACCTAAGGAGTACAAAAATACTGAGTTGAAGGGATGCATCTCTATATTTATAGCATTATCATCTACAAGAACCAAATTATGGAAGCAGCCCAAGTATCCACTGATAGATGAATGGATAAAGAATAAATATATATGTAATGGAATATTACTCAGACAAAGAAAAGAATGACATCTTGCCACTTGCAACAACATGGATGGAGCCAGAGAGTATTAAGCTAAGTGAAACAAGTCAGAGAAAGACAAACACCGTATGATTTCACACATATGTGGAATTTAAGAAACAAAATAAATGGGCAAATGGGAAAGAGAGAGAGAGAGGCAAACCAAGAAACAGACTCTTAATTATAGAGAACAACCACATGGTTACCAGAAGGGAGGTGGGTGGTGAGGATAAGAGAAATAGGTGATGGGGATAAGGAGTGTATTTGTTGTGATGAGCACTGAGTGATGCATAGAAGTGTTGAATCACTGTATTGTACACCTGAATAGTGTAATATTACACTACATGTTAACTAACTGGAATTTAATTAAAGACTTTGGAAAAAGAAGTGAAGAAGTAGGGTGTATACCTTGAAACATGAAATTCAATGAAACAACATATATTGCCCAATCTGTTACTTCTCATAAGTCAAGTACTAGCAACAACAGATGACTAGCAAGTAGTGCTTCAGAGTGTTTATTATTATTATTTCAATGATAGGCACTGCTCTCAGGTAGCAATCCTAATTTCTTACCCTGTGTGTGTTTGTGTGTGTGTGTGATGGGTTTTGCAGTCATATTTGTAAGAGACATTGGTCTATAGTTTTCTATCTTTGTTAGGTTTTTATTTGCTTTTGGTATCAGAGTAATACTGGCCTTATCAAAAGACTAGGGAAGTATTCCCTCCTCTTCAATGTTTTAGAAGAGTCTAGAGAGAATTAGTATTAATTTTTAAGCATCTGGTAGAATCCACCAGTGAAGTCATCTGCCTGAGTTTTGTCTTATACATTTGTTTCTTTGTGATAAGTTTTGATTACTAAATAATCTCTTTACTTGTAATTCTATTTGGATTGTCTACTTCTTCTAGGGGTCAGTTGGATACTTTTTGTCTTTCTAAGAATATGTTCATTTCATGTAAGTTATGCAAGATATTGGCATACAATTATTCCCGGTATTCCTTTTTTATTTCTGTGAGGCTGATAGTTGTGCACCTTCTTTTATTCTAATTCTAGTAATCTGACTCTTCTCATTTTTTAGTCAATGTACTTAAAGCTTTGTCAATTTTACTGATTTTCAAGGGAAGCAGCTTTGGGTTTAAAACAATTTTCTCTATTGTTTTTCTGTTCTTTATTTCATTAATTTCATTCCTAATCTTTATTATTTCCTAATCTATATTATTTATTATTTCCTAATCTGTATTATTTCCTTCTGTCTACTCCCTTCAGGTTAAATTTTCTCTTCTTTATCCAGTATCTCATGATGGAAGTTTAAGTTCTTGATTTGAGATCTTTCTCCACTCCTCCAAATATGGTTTGGAGACCATATTTTATATTCACCACCATACTGAAATAAATAATGATTGAAAACTTCCCAAATTTATTGGTAAGCCTTAATTACATGTTTAGGAAATAGTAAACGCCAAGCAAGATCAAAGCAAAGAGATCCACAAACCTATATATCTCAGTAAAAATGCTGGAAGACAAAGACCAAAGAGAAAATCTTGAAAGCAGTAAAAGGAAAATAAATAATCACTTACAAGGAATGAGAGCAAAATAAAGGCATTTCCATATAAACAAAAACTGGGAAAATTTGTAGAACAAGTAGGCAGAAGACCAAAAAGGAAGTGGAAGACAAGAAGAACACTATACAACCAACTAGATCTAACAGAGATCCTTAGAACACTACACTTAACCACAGGAAAATAGATCTTTTTGTCACGTGTACATTAACTACTCACCAGGATAGACTAGATGCTAGGCCTTTAAACAAATGTCAGTACATTTGAACTGGTATTGACTTTCTGCCTAAGAAAATTGTATGATTTCCATTTTGTTCAAATATTGTATTAAGTGTTTAGTATTGCTTTAAAAATTTCTTCATGTATAATTTACATTCTTGTTAAGTTTGTTCCTAGATATTTTATGTTTGGGGTTGTCACTGTAAGTAGTCTTTTCTCCCTTTGTGTCTTCTTTTAAAAATCTCCTTACTGTACTTTTATAGTAATATTTTTTCAGTATATTCTTGCCTTTTCTGGGTTACAGTCATCTTCTGAAACTAGAAATTTCTAAATAACTTCTCATTTCTAACTGTATTGGCTAATTCCTATAGTACAATATGAAGTAGTATAGGTTTTTTTTCCCTTGTATTTTGGATATAAATGCCTCTATTATTTTATATATGCATACATATATAATATATAATTATAAATAAAATTATATGTTAATATATAAATAACTTCAAAGTTCTGTTTTCCCTATATCATTGAATGATTTTTGTGTAGAATGAGTTTTCAATGTTGTCAAGTACCTTTTCTGTATCTGTGAAGGTAGTCACATAATTTTGTGTTAGCTCTATCAGTAAGGAAAATAATATTTTAATCTTTCTTTTCTCCCCCAATATTTTACTTACTTATTTTGAGAGAGAGAGAGAAAGAATCTCAAGCAGACTCCACACTGAGTGCAGAGCCTGATGCGAGGCTCAATCCCATGACCATGAAATCATGACCTGAACTGAAATCAAGAGTTGGTCACTTAACCAACTGAGTCACTCAAGTACCCTACTTTTCTTAAAACTAGCTCATCCTTGAAATCTGGGAATAAATTCTGAATACTCGTGATTTTTTAACATATTGCTGATTTTTGCTCAGAAATATTTAGTGTTTTTGGATCAATATTTTTAAAAGATTTTATTTATTTATTTGAGAGAGAGAGAGAGTGAGAGAGAGCATGAGAGGGGAGAATGTCAGAGGGAGAAGCAGACTCTCTTCAGAGCTGGGAACCCAATGCGGGACTCAAGTATGGGATTCTGGGATCATGACCTGAGCCAAAGGCATTGGTTTAACTAACTGAGCTACCCAGGCACCCATTGCATCAATATTTGTAAGTATGATTAGTTTATCACTCCTTTTGTGTGTGAGCATCTTGCCTAAAATTTAATAAATCTAAAACCACAACCGAATACACATGCATACCCACACCTGTTTAAAAAATAATTCAAAAAATTGATTTCTTGATAAGGACTGAGTAGTGGAACAGAGTTATTTACTTTAAGACTTTGTTTAGGGGGCTTGGTGGTTGTATGAAGGGAAGCTTAGAGCCTATTTTAGAGTGAGTGGCAAGGAGATGGATGGGAGTTTGAAACTTGTAGGGTAAAGGAAGGGAAGAGAGGACAGGGTCTTGATTTATTAAGTCAAAGGATGTCTAGTCTGAAGGAAAATTCTGGTTGGCTATTTGTTTGGTAACTGGGAAAAACAGACATACCTAACACAGCTTTAATTCAATTAGCTCCCTTTGCTGCAATAACTAGCACTCCCTCCTCCACAGTGCCTAACCTTTCCTGGTACGCTGATGCAGCAGCCTGCCATTGGTTATATGGTAAACTAAGGCAGGAAAGTGGGGAGAAGTGCAGCGCCATCCACTAGACCCACTTTGCAAATGTTCTACCTTGTAGGAGAATTCCAGAGCAAGATCAGGCATGAAGGGGAGCCCGGGACAGAGAGCCACATTTAGGAGTTAGGAATAGGTGTGTGAGCTGGCTTACGAGGGTCTGTTTCACACTGATTCCTGTCTTGAAATGCTGTATGAAGGTGACACTTGGAAGGTAAAGAGGCACAAATGTAGCAGTATGATAATCAGTCTTCTCTTGCATAGCATTTAAAATTGGAATGTCACATTCATATGCATAATTTCATTTGAACTTTATAGGGATTTGGTGTGTTAGGTAGAGCAAGCCATATCATTACTTTCTAGATGAATACTGGGAGAGGTGTGTTCCTAGCGCAAGGTCGCACAGCTAGTAAGAGGTGGAATCAGGTTACATCTAGGTCTCCTGAACATCTTCAGTTTATTCTTAATAATAATTTAGGCATAAACCACACATGCCTGAGACAACTCTTCTGCAATCACCTTTGCCTCTAGCCTGAAGTGGGATGTGTTTGGCTGTATTCAGGTATTATTAAATTAATGCAATTCTTTGAGATCCTCCTAATGGTTACTGAGCAGTGCCTGCTGAACACTTAAATTAAGGAGTGGAATTGATCTACAAGAAAGAAGTTGGATTTTGATTTACTAAAGCTCTGATTACTGGTAAAATGCCATTTCTGTGCAAATCTAATGCCCTTCAAAGTATTTTCAACTGCAATCAAAATATATTCACTTGCTTTGAAAAATGATGACATTGCTAAAAGTAATTAGGTAAAGATCTCTGATCATTGCCAGTTTGAAAGGTGTGGATCAAAGTACACTTCTTTTAGAGAAAGTAAGTTGCTCAATGATTCAGTAAGCTGAACTTTAAAATGTGCTACTAGTAGTCTGTTTGTATAATGCTATGCATGGATGACACCTTAGATTTCCACTTGGCTGCTTGCAAAGATTAATGACCAGTGTCACAGTCATGAGAGAAAAATTGTACTGATTCTGGGTAAATGCAGAGCACACCATATAGTTTCCCTAAATAGCACTTAAGTTTTTTTTTTCCTTGTGTAAAGCTATATATTTTTTTTGCAAAGCTATATTTTTAATCCTCCCAATAAGTGAGAGCATACTCTAGATTCTTGAAGAGCTTATCAAAAATATAATGTGCTCTTACATTATGTTTTGTCTCAGTAAGCCCCATCCTCCTTTTTAAATTAAGATTAACATCTTGCATTCCAAAATGCTTTACTCATTTACAAGGGGCCATACTTGACAAATGTAGCCTTGACATATTATCACAAATAATTCTAGAGTGCAAGTTTAAACTTTCTGATTATGGAAGAAGAAGAATATTCAAAAACTTAATGGGCCTTTGAGAAGACTCAGTAACATCCTCTGAAATCTACCAGTCTTTTGGGTAGCATAGTCTTATGAATAACGTATGTTTTTTTTTTCTGTTTAATCTATTTTCTTTTTTTTTAATTTAATTTTTTTTAATTTTTTATAAACATATAATGTATTTTTATCCCCAGGGGTACAGGTCTGTGAATTGCCAGGTTTACACACTTCACAGCACTCACCATAGCACATACCCTCCCCAATGTCCATAACCTAACCACCCTCTTCTGACTCCCCTCCCCCCAGCAATCCTCAGTTTGTTTTGTGAGATTAAGAGTCACTTATGGTTTGTCTCCCTCCCGATCCCATCTTGTTTCATTTATTCTTTTCCTACCCACCAAACCTCCCACATTGCATCTCCACTTCCTCATATCAGGGAGATCATATGATAGTTGTCTTTCTCCAATTGACTTATTTCACTAAGCGTGATACCCTCTAGTTCCATCCACATCGTCGCAAATGCAAGATTTCATTTCTTTTGATGGCTGCATAGTATTCCATTGTGTATATATATATATATATATACACATCTTCTTTATCCATTCTTCTGTTGATGGACATCTAGGTTCTTTCCATAGTTTTGCTGTTGTAGACATTGCCACAATAAACATTCGGGTGCATGTGCTCCTTCCGATCACTACGTTTGTATCTTTAGGGTAAATACCCAGTAGTGCAATTGCTGGGTCATAGGGTAGTTCTATTTTCAACTTTTTGAGGAACCTCCATGCTGTTTTCCAGAGTGACTGCACCAGCTTGCATTCCCACCAACAGTGTAGGAGAGTTCCCCTTTCTCTGCAGCCTCGCCAGCATCTATCATTTCCTGACTTGTTAATTTTAGCCATTCTGACTCGTGTGAGGTGATATCTCATTGTGGTTTTGATTTGTATTTCCCTGATGCTGAGTGATGTGGAGCACTTTTTCATGTGTCTGTTGGCCATCTGGATGTCTTCTTTGCAGAAATGTCTTTCATGTCCTCTGCCCATTTCTTGATTGGATTCTTTGTTCTTTGGGTGTTGAGTTTGCTAAGTTCTTTATAGATATTGGACACTAGCCCTTTATCTGATATGTTGTTTGCAAATATCTTCTCCCATTCTGTCAGTTGTCTTTTGGTTTTGTTAACTGTTTCCTTTGATGTGCAAAAGCTTTTGATCTTGATGAAGTCCAAGTAGTTCATTTTTGCCCTTGTTTCCCTTGCCTTTGATGATGTTTCTAGGAAGAAGAAGCTGTGGCTGAGGTCACAGAGGTTGCTACCTGTGTTCTCCTCAAGGATTTTGATGGATTCTTGTCTCACACTAAGGTCTTTCATCCATTTCGAGTCTATTTTTATGTGTGGTGTAGGAAATGGTCCAGTTTCGTTTTTCTGCATGTGGTTGTCCAGTTTTTCCCAACACCATTTGTTGAAGAGACTGTCTTTTTTCCATTGGAAATTCTTTCCTGTTTTCTCGAAGATTAGTTGACAGTAGAGTTGAGGGTCTATTTCTGGGCTCTCTATTCTGTTCCATTGATATATGTGTCTGTTTTTGTGCCAGTACCATACTGTCTTGATAATGACAGCTTTGTAATAGAGCTTGAAGTCCTGAATTGTGATGCCACCAACTTTGGCTTTCTTTTTCAATATTCCTTTATCTATATGAGGTCTTTTCTGGTTCCATATAAATTTTAGGATTATTTGTTCCATCTCTTTGAAAAAGATGGGTGGGATTTTGATAGGGATTGCACTAAATGTGTAGATTGCTTTAGGTAGCATAGACATATTCACAATATTTGTTCTTCCAATCCATGAGCGTGGAACATTTTTCCATTGCTTTGTGTCTTCCTCAATTTCTTTCATGAGTACTTTATAGTTTTCTAAGTATAGATCCTTAGCCTCTTTGGTTAGGTTCATTCCTAGGTATCTTATAGTTTTAATAACATATGGTTTTAAGCTGAATAGGCAAATTATCTTTACATAGTCTGACCCTGAATTGCTAGTTCTCCAAGACTTCCTGCAATTAAAATAATGTTTTTCTATTTTTATATATTAGACTATAGTGGTGGGCTTCAGCCAGTGATATAGCCAGTTCAAATGATACAAACTAACATCTGCCTGTGTTAATAACTGAAATATTTGGAGGTTATAGTACAGCAGGATCTATAGGGGTATACTTCCCTAAATTTTTGTGGATGGCCAAACTAAATGACTGCATGCTAATGAACTACACTAAAGAAGGCCAGATGGCTGAAATAGTATTTTCATTCTATGCTAAGAAATGAAGAGATTTTAAGTAGCTCTCCTTATTTATTCTTGAATTAACTTCTCTTCATCAAGGAAATTTCACCCCAATTCAATAAACTCTATATTATAGTTGGTTTACTTAAAAATCAAATCCCGTTGCTGCTAATTAATGAAATATTTTAAAATAACTGTTGTAAAACAAATATAATTGCTTATTTTCATAAAGTATTTTTATTTTTAATGAGAAATTTAAACTCTGTTAAGTTTATATATGAATTAACAGTAAGGCTCTTGAAGGCAGGAACTTTTTGAAAAGTTTCTTGTGATGCTTATGAAGCTTAGAAATGCATTTTGCAGGGGTGCCTGGGTGGCTCAGTTGGTTAAGCGTCTGCCTTCAGCTCAGGTCATGATCAGCAGGTAGCAAAAAGTATCATTCTAGAGGATTAGCTTCTGAGCTTAACTGAAATAAACCTGTCGATAGAATCTTGAGCCCACTCACATTGCCAATGGATCAGGAATCAATTTGACTTCCTTTGGAAAATGTACCTCAGGAATCTTCAGGTCCCTCTGTGCCCGCTGACCTTCAGTCTGTCACCAGATTCTCCCAGTTATGGACTGCTGCAAGGTTTCTTACAGACACCCAGCTTCATGTAACTGGTACCATTATGGCTGGTACTCTGATCATTCTTCCCATTCTTGTTAGCAGCTTTTCCCAGAACAAGATGTCAGTGTCCTATTTCAGTCAGTGGCTGGAGTCCCACTCCAAACTTGGTAAATTGCATGGAAATCTAGCATCTCACTTTTTGATATTTTAAACATTATGACTGATTACACACTCTCACTGATATATTCTGAATGAAGATAGGACTTTCTGAATATGGGCAACAACTTGGGATTTTTATTGTTTTGTTTTGTTTTTAGGTTCACGATACAAAATTGGAAGCAAAGAGCATCTCATAGAAAAGATCCCTTTGGCTACCTTGGTACCATCTCCATGGGAGATACCCAAGTTAGATATTCAGGTAGCAAGTTGACACACAAGTTAGAATTCCTCCTAAACAGGGAGCTGTTGTGATGTGCTGATTTACAACTGTAAGAGGAAAATGGGCCACCTGTAGGACATACCCTGGTGCTATCAATGTCAATATTCAATATTTAAATAGAATCAGAGGAGAAGAACCAATAAGATATGTAAGAGGGGTTTGTTGTCAGACTTTTCCTTTATCTCATTACCTTTGATCTGATTCCTAATAAGAACAAACAATCAAATATAAAGCTAAAGAAACGTTTTTGCTTCTCTAACATTATGTGGATGAGGAGTATGTGTTGTTTATGAAAGATGCCATTAACAACTCCCACTTCTAACAATAGATAACACTCGCAATGTTAACTATGTATCAGGCACTGTTCTAACTGTTCTACACATATTAACTCATTTTATCTTCACAAAAATTTATCAATTAGGCACCATCCATCTTACAGATGAGGAAGGAGAGGTACAATATGGGGTATATTTCTTTTAAGATTTTATTTATTTATCTGACAGAGAGAGACATGGTGAGAGAGGAAACACAAGCAGGGGAAGTGGAGGAGGGAGAAGCAGGCTTCCCATGGAGCAGGGAGCCCGATGTGGGCCTTGATCCCTAGACCTTGGATCATGACCTGAGCCAAAGGCAGACACTTAACGACTGAGCCACCCAGGCACCCCTACTTCTTTTTCTTTTTTAAAAAAGATCTCATTTATTTATTTGAGAGAGAGAGAGAGCATGAGCCAGGAGGAGAGGCAAATGAAGAGCGAGAAGCAGGCTCCCTGCTAAGTAAGGAGCCCGATGTGGGACTCGGTCCCAGGACTCTGGGATCCGGACCTGAGCTAAAGGCAGTCGCTTAACTGACTGAGCCACCCAGGCACCCCTAGTTGGGGCATATTTCTTATAGTCATACTACTGTTAAGTAGCGGAGAAGGGTTTTGATCACAGTGAGTACACAACTGAGGGTCATACTTAGTAATATATTACACTGCCTTGGGAATTTAGTCTACTGGGATTTCATAATCTTTATTCTCAGCTGTAAGATGTTCATTCTCATAACAGGAGGGCATTTACTTGACGCTGAGCCAGCACATGATGGAGCATCTAGCTGGTAGCAGAAAATGATATTTAATTGACATTTCTTATCAGTGTAACGGGAACAAGAAAGCAACAAAATTTGTTGCACAGGGGCACTTAGCTGGCTCAGTCAGTTGAGTGTGCAACTCTTGATCTCAGGGTTGTGAGTTTGAGCCCCACATTAGGTAAAGAGATTACTTAAAGTGTTTAAAAAAAAGTCGCATAAATCATCTTTAATTGAAATTAAAGCCTCTGATGAAACAGCAGCCTTGTTTGGGCCTTAAGGCCCAAAGTTAGCAGTAAATGGGGATAAACTCTTAATATACTCAAAATAATTATGTTGAGTAAATTGATGATACACACACAACCTGCAAAATAATTATGGCAAGTGAAAGAACCCAGACAAAAAAGTAAGCATACTGCATGATTCAAACCATATAAATTAAATTCATATAAAATTTTAGAAATGGCAAGTTACAGTGACAGAGAGCAAATCACTATTTGCTTGGTGACAGGGGGACCGGAGAATGGGGAGGGGATATAAGAAAAGGATTACCAAGGAGCATAAGGAAACTTTCTGGAGCAAAGCATATGTTTGTCATCATGGATGCATACGTCAAACTCACTGTACAATTTGAATATGTGTAATTTAGTGTATATTAATTATAGCTCAATAAACATGCTAAAAATTAAGATAAAAAAAAGAAAAGATATCGAACTCATTGACCAGAATGACCCAGGTTTTTCTGACTTACCTGGACTCTTCTTCCAGAAGCAGACAGCACTAATTCCTTGCAAGTTAGGGACACTATGGGGAGAATCTCAGGAGATAGTCTCTCCAATGAGGGGGCTAAACTACTTGAAATCTTCATGGTCTTTAGGGAGAGGTAGGGAACAGGTAAGGAAAATGTCTGGTCTCTAGACTACATTTATGCCTTTTCTTTCTTTTTTTTTTAATATTTTATTTATTTATTTGACAGATCACAAGTAGGCAGAGAGGCAGGTGGATAGGGGGGAGGCAGGAAGCAGCTCCCCACCGAGCAGAGAGCCTGATGCGGGACTAGATCCCAGGACCCTGGGGTCATGACCTAAGCTGAAGGCAGAGGCTACACCCACTGAGCCATCCAGGCGGCCCCATTATGCCTTTTCTGACTAGCTCCATTCCTGTTCCATAACCCCTTCAAACAGTCCTTTCCTTTATGTGACAGTTCTGGCTAGATGTGCTTTGGTGGATTAGTCCTGGTACCAACAATGAGTATGCAGTGTATATACAGTATAAATGGGCCGGTACAACATGGTCCATTGCTTCTTAATGCTCTATGTCTAGCTGTAATAGGTGCTTAGCAGTAAAGCCTCTGTAAATGATTTGTATCATATCGTTTTTGCTTATTGCACAAGCCTAGCTTACTGTATTTTGTATACTTATGAGTCCAATTCAGGTAAGCAGATCTTTTAGTTTTTAGTCATATGGAGGAGAGCTTCTTAATTTTACTGGTGTTGCTAATGCTATTAACAGCTGTCCTGACAATAGCTTTTATGAGAATAAATGCTTTCTGACAAAAATCTGCTGATTAGCATACTCTGGAGAAACCCTAGAGCAGATCAAACTAAACCAAATTTGTTTTCTGCTTGGTACAGTATCTCCTCCGCAGCCTTATTTACCTACATCTCTTAGGACAGTCTCTTGTTTTTAGTAGTAAGTATTCTGTTCAAGCAATCTTAGTCAAAACTTCCATTCAATTAGACTTAACACCTGCTAGTTCTTACATGCATGCAGAAATACACAGAAGAAAGTGACAAATGCAACCTTTGTCTCTATTATCGTTGGTCATTCTTTCCAAGGCAGAAAAGTGGGCCAGGTATCTTTCCTTACCACTGCTTTATAATGTTCTTTATTGTTTTCTTGACTTCATGGCACATCAAATTATCCATCATTGCAAAAATGGAAAGCCTGTGTTTCTTTCTACCTCCCTCCCCAGCAGGTAGAAGAAAAACTTTATTCTTACCTATTTTTCTTCTAATTCTGGCAAACATAAAAAGCACCTTATTGAAAGTGGGACATTTTTGTTTGCCCTGTGTATTTTCAGCTGTCCTTGAATTCTTTGTTTCCCTTTCTTTAGTTTTGGAAGTTACTAGCGAAGTTATTTCTGAAATATTGTTCATGATTCATTATTCAAACCTATTACAGACCTATTAAGAAAAGTCATGTCAATGTGTGCACTTTATGCATTAAAGGAAAAGGGATGTCAAGATGGGATATTCATAAAGTAGTCCATAATAAATTTTCTCTCACTATAAAATCAATTCATCAAACATACGGTATTGTTTTAAGTACATAAATAAAAATAACCCCCAAATGAGCAGTCATAAACTTCCAATATGGTATAAATTAAGACCCCAAAACAATGAAGGGATGAATAAAATACAGCTAATAAAGTGCAAATATCTGAATAGGAATACAAAAACCAAAAGAAGTAGAAAAATTAACATACTATGAAAAGGCACCAGTTAAAGGTAGAACATTGCAGAAAGATCCCTAGTGAGTACTAGTAAGAGCTCATTAAACCAGATGAATGGAATGTTTTTGAGAATTGCAATAGAGAGTCACCATAGAGTAATGAGTCATTGTCTCTTGGTACCTCTATCACTCCCTGAATTTGAGTAAAGTACTTTTGGAACTGGAATCAATTTTTTAATGCACAGAAACCTCATTAGAGCAATGTTTACTATTCAAAAGTGTTTCAGATGAAGTGGGACATTGTTGGCTTCTTCCAATGGGGTTTAAGTAAGGAAGAAGTGGGAGGCTTTTATTAGGAAGCATTATGACGTATTAAACTATCCCAGGGCATCTATCTCAAGTACAGCTAGTATATTCAGTGGAACCTAGTAAGTTACATCTTTATAATGTGAAACTGTACAAAATAGCCTTAAAATATCATATGTCTCAACATAGAAGTGACAGTTTTGAAGGACATATCCTTTTTATCATGTATTTTAAAAATGTCGCACTTGACCTAACAATCCCCCAAGAAGGCAACTACAGAATAAACCTTATAGAACAAATAACTGTAAGGAATTCTGGGCTGGCAGTTAATTTATTAAATGTTCTGTTCTGTGTTATGGAATATAAATGACAATAATACACCCACACACTAATTCTTGACTTTATAATTTATTATTCTTATTGTACCATCGTCATGTTCTTGCTTTAAATGTCTTGCCACGTAATGATCTTTTGAATGGGAGCATTGTCTTTCTAGACCTGGGTGAACAGAATCATTTTATTAGAACACAACCATTGTTGTTTGTAAATGTGATTCTATTCCTTGTTAATCCCTTCAAGAGGCTTATTGCCTCTATTAATGTCCTTTGGCAATTTTTTTTTTACCTCTGAAAATCTGTTCCTGAACATAGCCTAAAGTAATTCAGTTTTAAGTATTCAAATACTTAAACTTTAATGCAAAATACTTGGAACCCTTTGGAAGTGATTTTGAATGAACCTCCACATTTTCCTAACACTTAATGGTTATTGATGTTAAAATACCATACCATACCATTAATAAGAGATCATAAATAAAAGCTCTTACAGAGGACAGAAGAAATAAAATTAGAAAGGGTTTTCCTTTCTAATTCCTTCAGGAATTGCTGAATGAAAATGATATCTTCTTAAACACATCAGAATTTCCAATGAAAGGTCGGACTTTCTTTCTGTTCCTGAAATTGCTGGATGTGTTAAAGATGCACTTTGTCGGAAGGTTCAGGAGCAGAGGACAGAGGTAGGGCTGTGCAAATTTGACACTTAATAAACAAGTCCATTACCGGGGTGTCTGCCCTTTTTCCTTACCGCCATGCATCTTAGACCTTGCTTGCCTCTCTCGTTTCATCTAAAATTATCTTCCTCTTTTTTCTTTTGTAGAAGAAATAAGTGTAATCTACAATCTCTAGTATGGTTCAAAGCCATTGAAATAGTCCTAAAAATACAGGACATTTTACAGAAGGTTGCTCAGTAACTCTTAGATGTCAAATACATCTTCTCCATCAATACCCACTTCCTTTGAATAGAGTTCAATGTGTCTAAAATGCGAGAGAATGTGATGGATTGTTTGAGGGGATATAACAGGGTCTTTATTTATTTTGCAGATCTCAAGAGTAAATGATATACTTTCTGGATGTCCTTTGAGAGCTAGGGAGCCCCGAAATTAACTTTATATTGTAAGTATAACTTACTCATTTGGAGATAATTAAGAATAACTAATCATGAATTTTCTTCTGTTATTTTTTCCCTTTTGTCCTGAACAGTGTTAGAACACCAAGGTAGTCTTAGTAGGAGTACTACTGGGCTGGACCACTCTGAGGATGTGTTTCAACTGTACAAGTCATGACACATTGCCAGGGCCTCAGTGGACAATCCAGTTATCACTAACTACTGTTACAGCAATAAAAACTTGAAAATCTATTTTGAGATCCCATTCATATGGATGCCTAACTATTAACGAGTCAATTTATGTTCCTATGTGCAGAATGACAGTGCCACTTTTCAAGAGCTTATTTCTCCCTTTTGGACTCTCAAGAAGTCCCCTGAGCTTTAGCACTGATTTAACACAGCCTCTTAGGCTGCTTCCTAAGTGTCTCAGGACTGCTGTCAAGTGTTGCCCTATGAAAGGGGTAGTCAGGCACCTCCCTCCTTCAAAACTGACTTTTAGAGTCAAGTCACAGTAGGGATGCTGCAGTCATAGTTTATATAATGTCTGAGATGAAGATCTGATAGAGTAAAATTAAGATAATTTAGAGTCTCGGTGTTAGGGAAGATCCAACCAAAAAGAGATTCGGTTAGGGTCATTCAGGGAAGACATATACAGTGGATCTTATGACGGAGGTGTGGGCAAGGTGCTAAGGAGCCATAAGAGTGCAGGAACATGGAGTAGCAGCAGTAGGGTTGCTGCCAGTCTTGGGGTCAGAGATGAGAGTGTGGAGATGGAGTCACAGGGGAGCACAGCCTTCATTTACTTGGAGAAGGCCAGCAGCAGGCAATGGCTCAGGGAAGGACTCCGTGGAATATATGGTTGGCAAGTTGAAGAGACTGGACCAGAGACAACAGTGAATGGGATTAATTTTTTGCGTGTGATTTTTTAAAATTATTTTAATTAACCTGTAATATATAATTTGCCCCAGGGGTACAGGTCTGTGAATCATCAGGCTTACGCATTTCACAGTGCTCACCATAGCACATACCCTCCCCAGTGTCCACAACCCAACCGCCCTCTCCACACAACCCCCACCCCCAGCAACCCTCAGTTTGTTTTGTGAGATTGAGTCTCTTATGGTTTGTCTCCCTCCTGACCCCATCTTGTTTCATTTTTTTCCTTCCCTGCACCCCACAACCCCCTGCCCTGCCTCTCAGATTCCTCATATCAGAGAGATTATATGACAATTGTCTATCTCTGATTGACTTATTTCATTCAGCATAATACCCTCTAGTTCCATTCACATCGTTGCAAATGACAAGATTTCATTTTCTTTTGATGGCTGCATAGTATGCCATTGTATTTAAACACCACTTCTTTATCCATTCATCTGCTGATGGAAAGATATCTAGGTTATTTCCATAGTTTGGCTATTATGGACATTGCTGCTATAAACATTCAGGTGCACGTGCCCCTTCAGATCACTACAGAGAATGGGAATAATTAAAGAATAAGTGTTCTTTAAAAGATCGTTCTAGGACTCCTTATTGACTGATCTCAGTTGGAAGCAAGATGGTATGTTGATGTTGTCCATCCTGGTAGGCCTCAGAGGCCCAGAACAGGATGGTTCTGTAGTAGAAATACAAATTTGTGGCACAGCCACCCCTGCCTACTCATGTCTGCCATCTGTCAAGCAGCCAAATAAATTTCTTTTAAAACTGACTGGTAACTGTCACTATTAATTACAGACATTAGAGCATCATAAAAGACTGAATTTCACAGTGATGTCCTTTGACTTCAAAAGAAAATAAAAATGTTATCTCATAAAAGTAATAATGGGTCACACTTTGCATAACACTCAATATTTCTAAGTATTTTAACATGCTTGCCCTCATTTAATAGATATTCATAAAATAATCAATAGTATCCACTGGCCCCGTGCTATATTCTGGGTGCTCTTCTGAGGGATTTAATTCCCGCAATTCCATGAGGCAGTCCACTATACAGATTAGGAACATGAGAAACAGTGAGGTCTCTAACTTGCCAAATAGCAGAGCCTAGAGAGAAATCTCAAAGCCTGCCCTCAAAACCGTAATGATATACTATATCTTTTGATAAGTATGATGCAAATGGACAGTAAATATGGATTAGTACAGTTATTTTGCATCCGAAAAAAACCTGAAGCTTGAAGAAAATAAAATGGAATGTTTTGGATGCTTTTGAGTAAAGAATGTAGCCATGGGATTAGAGTCTACTACTGTAAAGGTAGAGCTTTTTTCATTATTTATCATTTGTAAGAAAGATTTCTTTTACGATGACTTCACGTTTCGAGATCGTATTAGAGCTAAGGCAAAAAAAATCAAATATAAGCAGCTAAACATAAAACAGTGTTTTCTAGTTTTCATTTAACATGCAAAAATATGAATTGGAATTTATTTCATTTAGATATACTTTAGTAGGTATACTAATACCTACTAATACCTCCACATTTCCTGTGATGAGTGACATCATAACACCTTTACATCCAAGGGTGTATAGACCTCTTCTTGCTTTTCTTGGAGAATGAGAAGTGGCACTTTCAAGTAACACAGCTACCTAGTGCTGCAGAATCTGTGGTGTTTAGATGCACTCTGCATTATATTTTTTCATATTCCACTTAAGCAAAATAGTTTCAACCATTTTTATAAGGGCTTCTATTCATTCAAAGTTCATTGTCATCAGCATGACCATGGAACAGCTTGAGTTTAAATTGGGTACATATGTTCTTTACTTATTAATATTCTCTGTCGTCTCTAGCCCAGTATCTTAAAGATTCATTTTCCTTAAGATGTATGTGTATCTTGGGGTCTTACAGACTCAGTGTATATTTTTAAGTCACTTAATTCAGCACATCATGTTTTTACTTTTGTAAATGCCAACCCATCTTGATTTCGTACTATGACTTTTTATGTATTTTAAAAATTGCTATGGTCTCACCTTGTATTGAAAATTAGTATTTATCCTTTCGGATAAAAGTTCACATCCTAATTATGAGCCAATAGATATTGCCCAGCTCTAAAATATTCTGTCCCACCACTCTCCAATTTGTTCACCATGCGTTGCCCTTACTGACTTTCCCTCAGGAATGCAACTAAGTTAAGCTTCTTTACATCTCAGGAATCTTGCACATTCTCTTCCTTTCATTTGAACTACTGGTATCTTTCACAGCTTGGCTAATTTCCCCCTTCATATTTCAGATTGTCTATTAATTATAGCTTCTAAAGATAACTTTCATAAATTCTGGTTTTCATATTGAAATATTTCTTTATAACACCACAAGTGATATTTGGTAATTCAGCAATTTATGAATCTGGGTCAGTTTTTCTCATCATCTGTTGCTCCCATGGACAGTGACTCCTATGACATCAGGGATCATATTTGTTTGTTCAGCACCATCCAGCTGGCACTGAGCACAGGGGTCAGCATGTAGGAGACATTCCATAAGTAATGGCTGAGTGACTGAGTTTGCTCCTCAATTAGATTTCAATATTATCTGTGGCATGAATGGTATTTGGATTCCCCATAATGTCTACCGCATTTTAACTTCATTAATTTCCATTCTGTGTCCTTTTCTGTATCTCTTTATTTTCCCCAAATCTCATCCTGTCTACTTCAGTCCACCTGGTATGTGGGTGCTTTCTTGGACTACACTAAACTGCTCATCTGTTCTATTTTAATCTGCCCTTAAATTTCCCATTTAGTTTATCTTCTTTTTTTCTTCGATCACAATTTAACTTTGTTATTCAAATCCTTCATTGATTCATGCTATTTCCATGGATGTTCCCTCCCTCCCTTCCTGCTTCCCTTACTTTTTTTCCTATTTTCTTTGGTTTGAAGTCTGAGACTTTGCACATATCATCACCCTCCCTTTGCTCCTAGCCCCCATGTTCACTTAACAAGTTACTCTTCACAATTACGCCTTGAAAGTGTTGTGTTCACTTTTATTTAGAATGTGTGTAAATTCATACCATAATGTCAAAATCACCGTTGCTCTCTACAGACCCCCTCCCTCTAGCAAACACAAGTGACAAGTGACCTGTCATCTTCTGTGTACTAAAGAATTGCGGACTTTCTCCAGGATCCATCTTGTATTTACTTTGTTAAAACTAATTGCTCCATATTGTCTGCCTTCTGTGATGGCTTCTATTTTGTAGCCAGAATTTGCCTCTCTCTCTCCCTTTGAATTTGACTCTTTTATTTTACTTTTCTCTCAGCCTCCATCCCCAAATCTTTGATAACTCAGTTTTTCCTTTAACATTCAGTCCCTGCTCTCTAAACCCCAGCCACATCAGAGCTCTGGGTTAGAGCCCTAGGTCTCCTGCATGCCCAAGATAAGAATTTATATCCACAACAGGACAATCTGTATTCTCTGCTAGTGTGTAAATACACATGAATGTGGATAAAATCCATGAAAGATGGGAGAAATTGGTAGAAATGGAAAAACAAAATATAGATTTTGCATGAAACTAATACAGTTCTACAATGTCTGAATATTATAATCAGGCTTAGTAAATTTTCTTCTCCATTATAACTGGGTGACAGTCTTAAATATACATGAAATCATTCCTTTAAGTGAGGATATGTCTGTATAACTTATACAAAATATATATCAATTCATGTTATAAAACATAACCTAAGAAGTTGTGAAGATTTCAACAACTAATCCCAAATAAAATTAATCATTTATTGGGATCAGCAAAGTAGCCTGGAACATGGGTATAAATAGAGGCCATACACCATATGTATAAATATTTTAGAAACTTTAATAATAATAGCAAACTTTTGTCTTTCCTTGACAAATATCTTCCATAGTGATCTGAAAGGCCTGGTTTGGATTTAAAATTCTCAGCCTCTTCTAATGCTGTGCAGGAATATGATAGATCCAGTCTTTACCCCAGTCTTCCTGTGTTTTCTTTCTACCTTTTCTCTTTCCCACACTGAGAGATCTTGTGTGTAAATGTGTGGACATAATGCCCTAGCTCTTCCCACACCTTTGCAACTATGGCTCCTTGAACCTAAGGATGCCTGTATCTGGCCTGTATCTGTGGAGAGGGTCTCTCTCAGGAGCGTAGACCTTGGGAAGAAGTTTGTACGTGTCTTGCATACAGGCTTGGAATTTTTGGCCAGTGATTTTTTTGTTCTAAGCAATCTAAATTATAGTCAAGAAATGGACAGAAAAACTTGCAGTAGGCACGTAACTTTGATTTACAAACTCCTTATCCTGGTGGTTAGAAGCAATATAGCCAGTAGAGGGTATAGCCAGTAGAGCCAAAATCAGGCCACCCAAATTTTAAGCATCGGGGCAGGGACCTCCCTTCCTCGCTTTTGAGTTGGCATTTAGGGTTTATTAAGAATTTCTTCTTTGCACATAAACCAAGAAATGTATTGTTTCTTCATTTAGAGCAAGAATTCAATGGAGGGCCTAAAACTGGGTGTAATTATTTAAAAGGTGAAAAAAGAAAAACAAACCAGTTTGATTTCATTTTATAAAATCCTCTAGAAACCTTGTATCTACCATCAAAAATCAATTTGGGGGTGCCTGGGTGGCTCAGTGGGTTAAGCCTCTTCCTTCGGCTCAGGTCATGATCTCAGGGTCCTAGGATCGAGTCCTGTGTTGGGCTCTCTGCTTGGCAGGGAGCCTGCTTCCTCCTCTCTCTCTGCCTGTCTCTCTGCCTACTTGTGATCTCTCTCCATCAAATAAATAAATAAATAAAATCTTAAAAAAAATCAATTTGGGTCCTTTCTCTTTTCTTTTTGGTAAGTCATGTAGGGGTTTATCAGTTTTATCAATTCCTTTGAAGAAATAGCTCTTAGTTTTGTTAATCTATTCTACTGGGTTTTTGTTTTATTTTGTGTTGTTTCTGTATCATTTCTGCTCTAAACTTTATTAGTTCCCTTTTTCTGGTGGCTTTAGGCTTTATTTGCTGTTTCTTTTCTAGTTCCTTGAGGTGTAAGTTAGGTTGTATATATGAGAATTTTCTTGCTTCTTGAGGAAGCCTGTATTACTATATACTTCTCTCTTGGGACTGCTTTTGCTGCATCCCAAAGTTTTTGGACTGTCATGTTTTAATTTTCATTTGCTTCTATGTATTTTTTAAATTCTTTAATTTCCTGGTTAATCCATTAATTTTTTAGTAGGGACTTCTTTAACCTCCATGTGTTTGAGGACTTTCCAAATTTTTTCTTGTGCTTGACTTCCAGTTTCATAGCGTTGTGATCTGAAAATATGCATGGTATGATCTCGATCTTTTTGTACTTGTTGAAGGTAGATTTGTGACCCAGTATGTGGTCTGTTTTGGAGAATGTTCCACACACACTTGAGAAGAATGTATTCTGCTGTTGTAGGTGAAATATTCTGAATATATCTAAGTTTATATGGTTCAGTGTGTCATTCAAAACCATTGTTTCCTCATTGATTTTCTGCTTAAACGATATGTCCATTGTTGTAAGTGGGGTGTTAAAGTCCCCTAAAATTATTGTATTATCATCATTGAATTTTTTATGTTTGTTATTAATTTATTTATATATTGGGTGCTCCCAAGTTGGAGCTTTAAATATTTGCAATTGTTAGATCTTCTTGATGTATAGATCCTTTAATTATGATATAATTCCCTTTACCTCTTGTTACAGTCTTTGTTTTAAAATCCAGTTTGGCTGATGCTTACATCATTACTCTGGCTTCCTTTTAACATCCATTAGCATTCTCTGTCCCCTCACTTTCCATATGCAGGTGTCTTTGGGCCTAAAACGAGTCTTTTGTAAGCAGCATATAGATGGATCTTGTTGTTTTGTTTTGTTTTGTTTTGTTTTAATTTTTTTTTTATCTATTCTGACACCCTATGTCTTTTGATTGGTTCTTTTAGTCCATTTACATTCAGAATGATTATTGAGAGATGTGAATTTAGTGCCATTGTGTGTAGAATTGGTGTTTCTCGTGATGTTCTTGGGTCCTTTCTAGTCTTTGTTGCTGTTGGTCTTTTTTTCTCCACTCACTTGCAGGACTGGTTTAGTGGTCGTGAACTCCTTTAGTTTTTATTTTGCTGGAAAACTCTTTATCTACCTTACAATCCAACAGTTGCACTTCTAGGTATTTACCCAAAGGATAAAAAAATACAGATTCAGGAGTGCCTGGGTTGCTCAGTAGTTAAGCCCCTGCCTTTGGCTCAGGTCATGATCTCAGGGTCCTGGGATCGAAACTCCCATTAGGCTCTCTGCTCAGCGGGAAGCCAACTTTCCCCCTCTCTCTGCCTGTCTCTCTGCCTACTTGTGATCTCTTTCTCTCTGTCAAAAAATAACATCTTTAAAAAAAAATACAGATTCAAAGGGATCCATGAACCCTGATGTATATAGCAGCATTATCAACAATAACCAAACTACGGAGAGAGCCCAAATGTCTATCGAGTGATGAATGGATAAAGATGTAGAATATATATACAGTGGAGTATTAATCAGCCATCAAAAAGAATGAAATCTTGCCATTTACAATGACATGGATGGAGTTGGAATGTATTATGCTACGCAAAATAAGTCAGAAAGACAAGGACCATAATATTCACTCCTGTGTGGAATTTAAGAAATGAAACAGATGGACATGGGGGAAAAAAGAGAGAGGCAAACCATAAAATTGTTCTCTATGGAGAACAAACTGAAGTTTTCTAGAGGGGAGGTGGGTTAAACGGGTGATGGGTATTACTGTGATGAGCAGTAAGTATTGTATGTATGTGATGAATCATGAAATTCTACTCCTGAAACTAATATTACCCTGTATGTTAACTACCTGTAATTTAAATAAAAACTTGAAACAAAAATAAATAAGTCAGTCTTCATCACTATTAGGTCTAAATTCAGAGAAAAATTGACAGGGCCAGAAAATTAAAAACTGTAGTGAAACTCAGGATTAGAGGTGACACTGAGGTCCCATTTAGAAAGACCAAGAAATAATAGCTTTGGGGAGACTGAGGTTCTCAGTAGATTTCATAACAGAGTCCATAGAAGTCATTCAGATTAGAATTTGCTCAGACAGGACGAGGAAAGAAATTGGTAGTCTTATAGAGAATCTGAGTCCCTGAGAAACCCATGAAATCTGTTGCTAGACTTCTATTACAAATTTAGAAATCTTCCCTATAATGGTTTATTCATTTCTATTTTAATTCTTCTGTCAGCCAAAATTCTTTGTTGAAAGCAACAAAATTTGACTCTGGGAAACTTTAACATAAACTTAATTTACTGAAAGGATATTTTATAGCTTGTAAAAATTTGGAGGAAGTTGAAGAACCTGGATCCAAAATAGGTAGGAATTAAGTAAGGCTTGAGACTCTACAAGAGCCTTTTGGGAGGAAGACTTTATTTCTCTCTTTGCAATACTTGTGCCAGATTCAGTCCCAGATGGGATGGTATTATTGGCTGATCCAAGGTCCCATGCTATACCCTAACCAGAGAAGAAAGGAGATAGGTGTTAGACATTTTGTCTTCTTTAGGATGTCATACACCTTGCCTCCTCCAAGATTCATATATTCAGATGTTGGGTAATTAACTTAATAATAATCAACATTGCTTTGGAAAGAATATATCTGGATGCCTGAAGAGAAAAAAAATTAAAGTTATAAGATAATACTTGGGTACACATAGATATCAGTTTCCAGAAAGTCAAAATACAGTCTTGTCAGAGAATATGGCAATGGGAAATTTCGGGAAAATTAGAGAAAATAGCAGTCAGTGAGGTAAAACCTTAGAGTGAATATATGGCCATGATTGCTTTCCTCTTTCCATGGTGTGCAGTAAAAGTCTACACCCTGCAAATTCCAAGGGTCTTTAGGACTGGCCCTTTTCTGGCTCCTGGGAGATAACCTCTGTGCCATGAGGATATCCTGCTTGATAAGAATGTCTTTGCATACCTGAGACCTTGGGCCATACTGGATAGATTATGCTAACAATGTGATTTATGGTAGCTGGCTATTTTTGTCTGAACACCTAGGGCTTTGAGCCAGGCTCTGTTTGGGGAAGTGCTAGTCTGAGAACTGATGTCAGTTACACAGGCACTGAATACCTAGGTGACTAACTCAAATAAAACCCCTGGACACTAGGGCTGTGGTGAACCTTCCCAACTGACAACACTTTGCATATGTTGTCACATGTTGTTGGAAGAGTTAATACCAACTGTGTGGCTCCACTGGGAGAAGAAAACTGGACACTCTAGCCTGGTTTCTTGTGGGCTCCACCCTAGACACCTTTTTCTTTGCTGATTTTAATACTCTTGCTGTAATAATAGGCTGCACTCGTGAATGTGACAGCTCTGCTGCATCCGGTAAATTCTTCCTTCCAGTGAGTGGTCAAGCCTGAGGGTAGTCTTGGAGACCTGCAACACACATGGCGCACAGGATTTAACTTAGCTTTCCATAAAATCTTGAGTTAAAGAGTAGAACCCATTCCTTCTCTCTGCTTATCAAACTCTTTTCAGAGTTTGATTTCATTATTTACATAAGGCATGTGTGCTATTAGGTGCTGTTTGTACTTAAGGATAAATAAATGCCCATCAGACAGAAGGCAGAAAACAATAAAATGGAGAGTTATTACCTGACCGAAAGCTTCCAAAACCATTGTGTACAGATACGAGACGCTAGATAAATAAGAAACTAATGAAGGAGACCTGGAAGTTTACATTATCCATAAGAAGCAAAGCAACAATGTAATACTTTAAATCATTTCTTTCTTAGAATGTCGTCGATTGTGCGGTTTTGCAAAAATTGTTTTTGTTAACTCCCCCTTTTGTTACCTCCTGTATGTGTCCTTTTATTTCTTTCTGAGGTTGAGTTGGCAAGATGTGAGTTACGGTGACAAAACAAACATGATGAATTTCTGCTGCCCTGTGAAATTTGTTCAGTGTGGAGTTCTTTTGCTGTTTAGAATCCTAATGTTATGCTCAGGCACCCCTTTCCATCCATCAGATAGCAAGCCACCATCTGTAGAAGTGCCACAGCACTAAGATTTATGTGTTACTATTTAAGGAATTTAGGTTTGGCGACTTCATGCTGTTCATTTGGCCAAACAATAATATGCTAATTAACCTGCTTGACCTAAATTATACAGCACTTGAGAACGTGTAGCCAACCCAATTGCTCAATTGGCTGAGCATTTCTGACCCTGCGGTTTTACATATAAGGAACTTTACATCATGAAACAAATGCTTACTGGGCTGTTCCATTTTATCATCTGAGAGGGAATTAATTATCTTCAGTTCACTAAAGGAAATTTATATTTCATTTGGTTTGTTATGATTATACCAATATTTCACAGTTATGTGCATTGGCAGGGACAAAAGAATTTACTTTCTTTCCCAGAAGAATCTGTATTCTTTAGTTGGCTGAAACACTGATAAAGAAGTGTAGACATTTATATTTATTTTAGTTTGAGCTTAGGATACGAAATTCAAGATCCATATGTGGGTTTTAGAGTATACGAATGCCCAGAAGCTATATGCAGAATTTTAGATGCATGTGCTTAAAGTATTTTACTAAAAAGATTTTCTTTAAGTTCTCAAATTGGATTCGTGCCCCCAAAATAAAATTAAAAAATAGTCACTAAGTATTTGAAGACTAATGATCCTTTCTTTCTTTCTTTCTTTTTTTTTTTCTTAAAGTAACCTCATTTGGTGGACCCATATATCTGGTTTCCTTATGGTTTCTTATCACGTAATGCTGAAAATCTTTGCAATATCTTTCACCAGTCTCCCACCTCAGCAGAATTCAAATAAATGAAACACTCTAATAGTCAGAAACAAAACAATACAAATATTGAAGAAAATTACTATGTAGAAGTTCTTAAAGGGTTAACATTTCTAGTACAGGTCAAAAGAGTGCTAAAATTGCTCAGGTCCCAAAGACTATAAAATCTCTTGCTATCTTGATAAAAGAGGAATAGGAAAACTTAGAAACATGGTAAAAGAGAAACATTCAGTAAGGAGAAGGAAAATCTGGAGAAAGAAAAACATGGCTAATGGAATAGAATGTGGAAAAATTTATAGGGAACTGAAAAAATGTGTAAATACTATATGTGTTTAATATATAGAGGTAACCAAAAAAGCTGGGTGTATTGTCCTGTAAATCAGTGCTTCTTGAACTTCATAGGATGTAGAAATGGCCTGGGGCTCTTGTAAAAAAATGTAGATTGTGACTCCGTTGTTCTGGGTTGGAGCCTTGCCTTCTGCTTTGATAGGAAGTTTTCAGATGATACCTATGATATCTATAGGCCAAACTTTAATTAGTAAAGTTGTAAACTAAGATCACAGTTTACTCATTGCCTGAATTCCATAATCGAAAGTAAAATCAAAGCTGAGAGTTGTGCTAAGAGCAAAAGAAAATTATTATATTTGTGTATCTATCTTGAAAGGAAACAAGAATAAGTAAGTTTAGTACAAGTTTAGTAGAGGAATGAAGTATTGTCTCAGTGCTAATAAAGCATCACATGAGGGATGCCTGCCCTCTTCACTGGTATGGTATCAGGTAGAGATGATCAGCATCTCTATTCAGTGTGATTAAATTAGTGCATATGGGAAATGTTATTTAAATGTTTCCAATAAAGTGACAAGGTAAATGTACATATTGTTGACCTAATAATGCTTGCTAAATGAGCATTGCTATAACAGTAACAATAAAAATAAAACAGTAGACGGGCACCTGAGTGGCTCAGTGGGTTAAGCCTCTGCCTTCGGCTCAGGTCATGATCTCAGGGTCCTGGGATCAAGCCCCGCATCAGGCTCTCTGCTCAGCGGGGAGACTGCTTCCCCCCTTCTCTCTGCCTGCCTCTCTGCCTACTTGTGATCTCTCTCTCTCTGTCAAATAAATAAATAAAATCTTAAAAAAAAATAAAATAGAACAACAGAGGAAAAGCAGTATACCAAGCAGTGTAGGTGGCTTGAAGTTCTGCCCATCTTTCTCAGACTCCTGCCCTTTTTCATTTAGCTATTTTCATTAGTTTCTATTCATGCATGGATTCCTTACTCAAGTGTAAGCAGAGAAATATGTATTTTTATTATTTTCTCATAAAAGGTTGCATACTATCCATATGCTTCTAGATTCGGCTTTCTTCATGTATACCATATTATGTATATTTTTGTGTATCCTCATATAAGATAAGAAGCTTTTATTCTGTTTTATAGTGGGGTACAAGGATGGTTTTTAAACTAGTTTCCTATTGATAGACTTTGGTGGTTTCTCCTCATAATTGATAACATCATACCTAAGATATTTTTGCACACATGCAAGTTTACCCAGGAAAACCCCAGAGGTGGGGCTGTTGAGTCAAAATGTATACTCTCTTATAATTTTGATAAATACTGGAAAATTGTTTTCCATAGACATTGGGAGCCATGTTACTGATCATTTATTTTTCCACAGCCTTACCAACAGAGGATATTAATAATTTCTTGGATATCTGCTGAACTCTTTTTTTTTTTTTTTTTAAAGATTTTATTTATTTATTTGACAGAGAGAGATCACAAGTAGACAGAGAAGCAGGCAGAGAGAGAGAGGGAAGCAGACTCCCTGCTGAGCAGGGAGCCCGATGCGGGACTCGATCCCAGGACCCTGAGATCATGACCTGAGCCGAAGGCAGCGGCTTAACCCACTGAGCCACCCAGGCGCCCCTATCTGCTGAACTCTTAAGTGAAAAAACATTTATCTATGTAGTTTACATGAGCATTTCCTATTTCCTGAACTAAGTTCAGAAACTTTTCATGTAATGGAGAATCACTTGAACTTCGTTTTTGATGAAAAATTTGTTCATGGGTTTTATGCATATTTCTATTGTTTTATCAGCCTCTATTTGTTTTATCAGCCTGATTGATTTCTGAAGGATTTTTAATGTATTAAGGAGATCAGCTTTTTTTTTTTTTAAAGATTTTATTTATTTATTTGACAGAGAGATCACAAGTAGACAGAGAGGCAGGCAGAGAGAGGGGAAAGCAGGCTGCCTGCTGAGCAGAGAGCCTGATGTGGGGCTTGATCCCAGGACCCTGAGATCATGACCTGAGCTGAAGGCAGGCTTAACCCACTGAGCCATCCAGGAACTTCAAGGAGATATGCTTTTGTAATGTGAATTATAAATATTTTTCCCAGTTTAATATTAATTTATTTATTCAAGTTTTACCTTTCTTTTCTTTTCTTTTTTTAAAAGATTTTCTTATTTTTTTGACAGAGAGAGAGACAGCAAGAGAGGGAACACAAGCAGGGGAAGTGGGACAGGGAGAAGCAGGATTCCTGTTGAGCAGGGAGCCTGCTGTGGGACTCGATCCCAGGACCCTGGGATCAGGACCTGAGCTGAAGGCAGACACTTAACTACTGAGCCACCCAGGTGCCCCTCAAATTTTCACCTTGCCTATTTTTTTTTTTTCTGATAGAAGTTTTAAATTTTTATGAGGCTGATTTTATCAGTCATTATTTTATGGTTTCCAGATTTTGTCTCAAAGCAAGAAAGGTCTTCCCTATTTTAAGATTGTTAAAGAAATACTTGTTTCCTTATGGTACATTTGATTAAGTTATGTATTTAAATCTTTGATATATTTAAGATTTATCCTGGTTTATGATGTGGTTTTGGTGATAAGATACTATTTACTGAACAAGTGACCATTCCTTACAAATTTGAGATGCCAGATTTCCATATTTGTTTATTTTTTAGTCTACTTTTGTTTTGTTTCCTTTTGTTTTTTTTCCATGCCATTGATTGGTCTATTTGTGGATTGGTGCCATATTACTTCAAATATTGAAACTATATCTTTATATTCCTGATAGGTTTAGACCTCCCTCATGAATCTTTTACAAAAACGTACTGAGTATTCTTATTTTTGTAAGAATTTTAACATCTCCTTATATAGGTTTAAAGAAAGTTAATTTTTATTTGAATATAGTTTAAATGTGTAGAATAATCTACAAACAACAAATATTTATTTGATGCTTAGTATGTGCCAGATAATGTTCCAGTGCTAGGAATCCACAGTGGACAAAAAAGAAAAAAAACAACAACTTCACTGTCCTTAAAGAATTTACATTTTAGTGGTGGGATATAAACAATGGGAAAGTAAAATGGGTAAATGGCACAATATATTGAAAGTTTCCAGGGCTATAGAAAAAACTAAAGTAGGGAATGGGGTAGAGGGCCAGTATGTATGTATGTATGTATGTATGTATGTTTCTATCATCCTTCCATCTATCATCATCTATCTGTCATCTTTCTATCTATCTATCTATCTATCTATCTATCTATCATCTATTTATCTAATGTTGAGTATACTTATACCAAAAACTGGCATATTTTCCATTTATACAACCTTATTTTGTGTCCATCAATACTTCTTCTTTTTTTTTTTTTTTAATTTATTTGACACACAGAGATCACAAGTAGGCAGAGAGGCAGAGAGCAGAGAGCCTGATGCAGGGCTTGATCCCAGGACTCTGGGATCATGATCTGAGCTGAAAGCAGAGGCTTTAACCCACTGAGCCACCCAGGCGCCCCCCATCAATACTTCTTAATTGAGCACTTATTATGTACAAGTCATATCTAATTGGTGGAGGTCAACTGTGCTTATGGAACTTGCATTTGGCGACGGTAGGGAAATAATCAAGGAAGGAAGTATAGTAAGCAAATGATAACATATATTCAAAGGTGAATACATAATGGTGGTGGGGAGCAAGGCAGACAAAGAGGTAAGACCAGCGTGCTTGTGTATGTGCATGTGTTGGTGGAAATGAGGAGGCAGTGTAGATATATCTTATGATGCAGTGTTTTTAAATTCAAAGTCATACTATCCATTCTCATTTGTTCAGTCTTTATGTCTTTCAAAAGTGTTTTACAGTAGTCTCCATATTGGTCTTATATATGTCATTTTCAATTTATATGGGCATTATATTTTAGAGATGGACAAAGACTTGCTTTATCAGATATCAAGATGTATCTTAAAGTCTCAGTAAATAAATAAGGTATTTGGTGCACAGATAGATAAAGCCATTTATAGGACAGAATTCAGAACCTGGATATGTATCTCTACCCACATGAAATTCTGATATAAGACAGATCACTAGAGTTAGGATTAAATTTTCAGTAAATGCTCTGGTGAGTCATAAAGAAGAAAATAAAAAGTTTCTCTATCTCTAACAATACACAAAAATCAATTCAAGATATATAGAGAATTTAGTATGAAAACAAAGCCATAAAATTTTTAGAACATAATATGGAAGAACCTATAACTTGTGTTTAATTAAGATTTTTTAAATACTCAAGCAGGGCAAACTAAAATGGAACAGATTGAAAATCTTAATTACACTAAAAATCATTATAAAGAAAAGAAAAGTAAAATCCACACACTCAGGATATTAACAATGTATTTCATTAATAAAAGGTGAGGAATCTAAAACTTAGAAGCCAAATGACTAGAAACATGTGCCAAAGCAAAAAATGGACTGATAAAGAAAATGGAACAAGAAATTCAACTTCAGGAGTGACCACCAAATACAAGTTTTACTATAAAGAGATACTATTTAAATTCTACAAGAACATGCAAATTTTAAAAATCTGAAAATACGAAGTGTAAACAAAGATGAGAATCAGTAGAAACTCCCATTTATTACTGGAATAAAAGTAAAAGGAAGACTTACACAACTGCTTCGAGCTTTCATACTGTTTTTTATATTGATGATTCACAACCTTCAGCCTTATGTTTTTCTTCCAGTACCCTGATGTGTCCCAGCAACAGTCATCCCATTACATAGTCCTTATAATTTCTATTTTCCCTGTACTTGTCAAACATCTGAGTTATTGCACACACCAGTGAATTTCCTTCCTCTAGCATTTCATTCTAGTTCTCCACTAATAAAAGTTTAACAAATGCATCACGAACACACATCATTGGTAACCAGTGCTCTACTTGCCACAAGTAATGGAGTTTTCATTCTCTGTCAACTGTGCAGTGACCTACTCCAGATCCTAGACTGTGTTTCCTAAGTCCACCACTGGCACTGATGTTATAGATTATATTCCATAGGAAACAGACTGTGCGTGCATGTCTGCGCATTGGGGATCATCAGTGAGATCAACATCTATTAGGCTTCAGAAAAGCCATATGGTACAGTGGTAGATGTTGGCCTGAAATGCAGTTGGAACAGACACTATGGGGACATTTGTAGCTGAGATGTCTCTTCAGAGTTGTTCCCGTCCAAGACAAGAAGGTCAAAGATTTGTTCCTGTGTATCAGCCAGTCACTGAATACAGGCTCCTTCCAGTAAGGGGTGTAACTTGGTATGACAGTTCCCATTAGCTGAGGGCAATTTCTGGTGAGGGCAACCTAGACACTAACAGCCAAGGTTCCCAGCCACTGTGGGAGTCAAGCCTCAGTCCTGAAGGGGAAGCTGGGTGGCATACCACAGTGTCTACTACACACTAAAAATTATAAATGTTATAAGGTATGAGAATATTATTTTTTGAAGTTTGAGGTAAGTTAAAAATTAAATTGTCATCTATTTATGCATATACATCTTTGACCTATGTATATAGGTCATAGATATATATACATATGTATATATGTACATGTATATATGTGTATATATATACATAAATGTATATATACACACATTTGTATAGGTGAAAAAACTATGATAAAAAAGGAAATAATTGCACAACTATCACTATCATAGTTGATGGGGTAGAAGGAACAATTGGTTATCTGGGAGGGCATGCAGGAGGTTAAAGGAAGGGATAAAGTTTATTTCTGAAGTTGAGCGATTGACACGTGTGTGTCCATTTTATTTTTCTCCTTTAACATATATATTTAAATTTTATGTACTTTTATATTTTTATATCATATTTTCTCTTTCAAAGGAGAGGATAATGAAAGTATTATAAATGATTGCTATTTTGTTTCACATTAAACCTAAAATAAGTCAAGAGAATGATGTGAGTACTAAAAGTGTCAAAAATGGATTCATAGCACCTCAGATGAGGGAAAGAGATAATCCTGTCCTAGCTGCATTATGTACTCAGGGTGAGATGAACTCAATGGGGAAGACATTCTAAATTTAGCAATAAATGTCTTATCTAGAACAAGAAACACTATCTGGACATTAATTCTTCCTTCACTCTTTTTAGAAAATTCTGTTATTTGGGAAGGTTTCAACCATGATATGTGGAGGTAAAATCAGGATCAATAGGAAAATCAAAAATATAAGAGAGCTGGGCTTGCAATAGGAAGAAATTTCAAACCAAACGCCCAAGCAAGATAGAATTAATTCATCTTGTATGTTTTCTGCTACTAGGAATGGGTGAAAATAAGCAGGCCAACTACAGGGTCTGAATATTATGGAGGTCATTTAAGAATCAGGGGAGATACTCATTCCTTTGTTAATTCAGTAGATATTTACTGTGCATCTGTGCAATGCCAGGCACCATGTCAAATGTTGGGGGTAGGATTAAACATGAAATACATGGCTCCTGCCTTGTCCTAAAACTCTAGTTTTCATACTTTTAATATCCTAAGCATCTTTATTTAAATGAAATGTATATAGAACCACGGTATAACACAGAGGTAAGGATTTTGCATCCAGTTGTAATGTGTGGGTTTTCCCCCCAATACCTCCAAGAAATTCTTCAATACCAGTTGGGTTTCCCACAGTTCAATTCAATTCTGCCACTGTCTGCTCAGAAATAGCATCAGATCCCACAGGCTGAGATCTCAGTCTCCCAAGACAGTCCTCCACTTTATTTATTTTTTCTTTAATTTAATTTTTTTTCCTGTGTTCCAAGATTCATTGTTTATGCACCCCACCCAGTGCTCCATGAAATACATGCCCTCCACAATACCCACCACCAGGTTCACCCAACTCCCACTCCCCTCTCCTCCAAAACCCTCAGTTTGTTTCTCAGAGTCCACAGTCTCTCATGGTTTGTCTCGCCCTCTGATTTCCCCCAACTCACTTCTCCTCTCCATCTCCCAATGTCCTCTCTGTTATTCCTTATGTTCCGTAAGTAAGTGAAACCATATGATAATTGATTCTCTCTGCTTGACTTATCTCACTCAGCATAATCTCCTCCTTTGTAGCACCATGGATAGGACTGGAGGAGATTATGCCCTCCACTTTAAAGGACAATTGCAAGTTCAGGTTGTTACCTGTGCATCTGACTGACTGGCTGTATATCAGATTTCCACAACATCCTCTTCGGGTTTGATTAATTTTCTAGAGTCGCTCACAGAACTTGGGACCCAAGTTTATTCATTAGGTTACTGATTTATTACAAAGGATATTAAAGGATGTGAATCAATAGCCAGATGAACTGATACATAGGGCAAGGTCTCAAGCAAAGGAGCTTTTGTCCTTGTGGAGTTTGGGGCCTGGCACATGGAAGGAATCTTGTTTTCTAACCTGGAAGCTCTCTGAACCCTGTCTTTTCTTTGTTTTTATGGATGCTTCATTTAATAGATGGGATTGATTAAATCATTAGCCACTGGTAATTGATTCAACCTCAAGCCTCTGTCTCCTCCCTAGAAATCAGGAGGTGGGACTGAAATTGCCAACCAACCACTTATCTATTCAAGGTTGGTTCCCCTGACAACCAGCCCCCACAATTGGTTGCTTTTCAAAAGTCACCTCATTAACATAAAACCAGTTGTGGAAGAAAGAGGCTTGTTAAGAATAACAAGATAGCCATTTTACCTTTAGGACTCTGGAGTGATTTTAAGACTGGGTTCAAGAGACCAAATATTAAAACAAAAGATGTTCCCATTGCTCTTATCAAGGGTTCTGAGAGCTATGGGCCAGAAACTGTGGATGAAAACCAAAGGTATATTTCTCATAAATCACAATATCAAGAGAGATAAAGGTAGAACTACTTTGATTGAGGTGGAGACAGTGATTAAGGCATGATTCCACAAATTAGGACTTCATAAATCTCTGTTTGAACTGAAATATGAGATGATATTTAACGTTCTTGTCTAGATGGTGCTAAAGTTGTTAACATGCTCACTCAACAGAAACAGGTTCATAACTTTTGAGTTGAATACCCATTGAGTTGAATTCCCTGAGGATATCAAAATATATTTTACATTTTGTATAATTTCCTAGGAAATAAAATATTTACATCCTTTGCTCACAATTAATAAAAACTTAAACAGATTAATGATAAAAATTTTTCATTGCTGCTTTTACAAGTTGCATGATAAATCTAAGGTAATTTGATAAGTTGATTATTAAAAATTTAAAGAAGACTTACTTGGAAATAACAGTTTAGCAATAAATATTTGTCCCAAATAGAGAGGAAACCTATCTATTCCATTATATTTAATAAAAAATTTTAACAGAGGCATAGATTGTACAGATTTAACACTCTAATTAACATCTATGTTGTATACTTGTTTATTTAACCACAAGAAAAAAGTCACTCTTTTTACATCATAATGTACAGATATATTCATACTCTTATGTCCTTTTGCTCTTTTTCCTTTATATCAGAGGAAACTTGGGTTCTTTAGGTCTTGAAACTTCAGGTCCTAGGTAGAAAAGCAAAGTTTATTGAATAAATAACAGGTACCACCATGGGTCACAATGGGAACACAAGAATGGATACTTCTACAGACACCCTAAGACTCCCTACTTATATTTATGATGGTATCAATTTATGATAATACTAATATTTGTTGTTTTGAACATATATAACAAAAATCAGAGGTAGATGATGATAGAAAAGTTAGAACCACAAATATGTCCAAAATATGACCTAATAAGTATGTACTCATCCAGTTGGCTAACCATCTAACCATGTATGCAGTCAACGCCTATCTAGTAATCTCTGCTTTTAGTGGACACTATCTTATGTTGTACAGATATAATAGTAAATAAGAGATAAAACCTGTAAGCCCTGAAAACTTTGATGTCCATAAGGATAATTTTTTAAAAGATTTTATTTATTTATTTGACAGAGATCACAGGCAGGCAGAGAGGCAGGCAGAGAGAGAGAGGGGGGGGAAGCAGGCTCCCCGCTGAGCAGACAGCCCGATGGGGGACTCAATCCCAGGACCCTGATATCATGACCTGAGCTGAAGGCAGAGGCTTAACCCACTGAGCCACCCAGGTGTCCCTCCATAAGAATAATTTAAGAGTAAAATAAAATCAAACATAATTCAATAAGAATTATTGAATAATTTCCTATGGGGCTAAGAGTTCAGAATTAATGTAATTTTGGGGTTTCCTATGGGGCTAAGAGTTTGGAATTAATGTAAATTTGGATATGCTGCATGTGCACGGTTAAGTCATTTTATCTTTCTCTTTCTCCCAGTACTTACTGACTTATTAATCCTAATCACCTATTTAAATACCTACCTACTTTTCAAAACTGAGGCTTTTTTTTTTTTTTTTCTGTTTCCCACATGGCCTTAATGCTGCAGGTTAATATTTCTTCACCTTATTTTCTAGGATAGTGTTTCTTTTTTTGGTACATTTTCCACAAAAATATCTAAGTTTATTTGTTTGAGATAGGTAGGGGCTTGGTGATCCTAGTGTTAATGAAGAGAAATACTTTACCCCCAAGGCTGAATATAATGACAGCCTTTGGATAAACAAAAAATAATGTTAAGAGTTAGAATTGACAGCAGTCATTATTATTATGTGTAAAAAGTAGCTTTACATAGATATTAGGGGAAGATGCACCAATTAAGTATAATAATCCAGAATACTTCCAGTAGAAATTTTTAATATCTTAGAATTTGTTTATATTATTTTATATATTATTAGACTATTCAGTTTATATTATCATCTTTATTTTTAAAGTTAGAGAACTGAAACTCAGGGAAGTTACCTAATTTGCCAGAGGCAACACTGCTAAAAGTTGGAAAAGTTAGTATCTAAGCTCATAACTACAAATCCTGATCATTTTTTTTACCATGGCATCTCCCTAGCTTGGCGTCACAAATGAAGAAAGACAATCTTTTCTTTTTCTTGTCTTGTCTTGCCTTGTCTTTCTTATTTTATTTATTTATTTATTTATTTATTTATTTATTTATTTGAGAGAGTACAAGGAGGGAACAGAGAGGGAGAGTATGAGCACGCAGGAGGAGCAGAAGGAGAGGGACAAGTAGGCTCCCCACTGAGCAGGGAGCCCTAGATGGAGCTTGATCCCAGGACCCTGAGATTATGACCTGAGGCAGAGTCAGATGGTTAACAGACCTAGCCACCCAGGTGCCTCAAAAGACAATCTTTTCTTATACATTATCCTCTCCATCTGAATTCTCTGCCTAGATTCTGAAATCCTTATTGGTATACATACAAAATGAGGTAAAGGATCTAATGACAAAGTCTTAGTTTTGAGGTTATAATCTAAATGGAAAAATGTAACACAATAGAACTTACTTTCCTTTTGAAGAAGGACTTGTTTTGAAGGGGTGTGTCATTACATCTAAACTACTGTTTATTGACAAACATACATTCTATGCTTGGTTGATAGCGGTAGGGCATTTGGTTGTAAACTATTTTTATATACTAAGAATCATATTTTACTTCCATATTTTGCAAGGACGCTTTATGGTTAATTGAATTTGGATGGTTGAAAGAATGCATGAGTTTTCTTAATAACTCAGATGTGTGACAATCGTAAAGAAATCAAATAATTTAGAGACTGTCAGAAAGTTACTTTTCATTTATAGATAGTGTATGCCCAGTAAATTGAATGGTTACAAAGCATTTTTTTGTATTTCCTTTTCTGTAACAAAATAAACGTATAAAGGAAACTTCTACTAGGATTCAACCTTTTAGTACCCCTCACTTAAACGTAAGTGGAGTATGTTTAGAAGCAAAGGATGTTGGAAAAAAGAGATAGCTTGTTTATAATGATGTATGTTTTTGCCTCACTAATTTCTGAAGGCCTAATAATAGTGAAATATTGGAGCAATCTCTCTCATACACACATTCAGTTGTGCATGAAAACGTATAGGAAACACAGAAATAAATACCAACCTGCTATCGCATTAGCCATTAACATATACACCAGAAGCCTAAATTCTTGTTTGAATTTTGCAGGTTTACCCTTGGGACATAAGGCTTTATCTCAACAATGCCATTTAAGAACATTTTAGTCTACAAGGGTTACTTTTAAAATAGGGTTAACATTTGTGCACATCACGTGGTTTTCTCCAACATCATGCATTGAACTTCCAAGGGAAATATCTATTTGAGTAATTCCCAACAACATCATTTACTGGTACACTATAATCCTTCTATATTACTGAAGACAAATAGTTTCCAGCCATGTCTAATAAGAGAGTTACCCATCCATAATAGTTACAAAGTCTATTGATATCTTGACATTTTATCTTCATTACTTAGAAATATACCCTCCACTAACTGAGCAAGGCCACCTCTTGACCACAAAGGTTAACTTGTTTTTCTTAGAATAGAGTTAATGCAACCTATGAACCCATGATTCATATTTTTAAGGATGGAGATTGAGAGAGGCTGGCCAATGACCAACTGTAGTAAGAGGAAACTCTACCATCAAGGTCACAGTTCACAGCTCACTTTTGGAGGCAATGAGGTAATTTTAATACTGATAATGTTGTTATGGGAGGAAATATTTTCCTGACCTTCTTAGTACCCCTTAGTACCCGTGGCAGCTGATTTATCTGGGTTTGTCAGAGGGATTCTTAAGCTGTGGGAAGAAGTCTAAGAAATAATTTTTCAAAATCCTTCAAAAACATATCAAGTCATATACATTATTATAATGACTATGAACATCTAGTATATTCCTATATCTTGAAAACAGTACTTATATCATTTCAATGAGTGCTTCTGTGTGCATTTATTGATAGTGTGATTTTTCGTATTATTCACCAAGCTTGTATCTCACTGTATTTTTTGCTGTTTCTAAATATAAAGGCCACCAATGCAGGTAAGGATTTACTAACATTAGAAGACACTAAAAGTCCTAAGAAAGTGGTAGCTGTCTCACCCCTTTCTAAAGTAAAAAATACTGGTGTTATTGGAATGAATGTATAGTTTACTAATTAAGCTACTTTAAAGGAGTAAATAATTTACATATACAATTTATAAAATCTTGCTAAGAATTTGACCATGATGCCTTATTTTACATGTCATCTTATTTTACATGTCTTAGCATGATTTTTTCCAAGTAAGGTTATCAGCTTTTCTTTAAAAGATTATTTCAGGGGCGCCTTGGTGGCTCAGTTGGTTGAGTGATTGCACTGACTTTGGCTCGGATCATGATCATGTGGTCCTAACATCAACCCCCGCATCGGGCTCCCTGGTCGGCCAGGGGCAGTCTTCTCCCTCTCCCTCTGCCCATAGCTCCTCTTGCTTGTGCTTTCCCTCTCTCTGTCAAATAAATAAAACAAATATTTTAGGGGAAAAAAAAAGTTACTTCAATTCCATAGACATTTACTTTGGTAATAAGAAAGGGATAATTCAGAAGCATGCACTCTTAGTGCTGGTAATTGTTCATGACTTTGTATTCTTGAATTTTTAATCTGGTTTTCCAGGCTTTTTTTTTTTTTTTGGACATTTGAAATGATGAGTGCCAAGAAAAAAATGACCCGTATGACCGTAAGTATGAACTGTAAAATTCTTAAATTGCTTTTATTTTTTTTAATTTTATATATTTTATTAATCATTTTTATTAACATATAATGTATTATTTGCCCCAGAGGTACAGGTCTGTGAATATCAGGCTTACACATTTCACAGCACTCACCATGGCACACACCTTCCCCAATGTCCATAACCCAGCCACCCTCTTCCTACCCCCCAACTCCAGCAATCCTCAGTTTGTTTTGTGAGATTAAGAGTCTCTTATGGTTTGTCTGTCTCCCAATCCCATCTTGTTTCATCTTTTCCTTCCTGACCACCCAAACCCCCTGCCCTGCCTCTCAAATTCCTCATATCAGGGAGATCATATGATAGTTGTCTTTCTCTGATTAACTTATTTCACTCAGCACAATACCCATCCACATCATAGCAAATGGCAAGATTTCATTTCTTCTGATGGCTGCATAGTATTCCATTGTGTATGTGTGTGTGTGTGTGGGAGATATCTATCTATCTATCTATATCTATATATATATATACCACATATCCTTTATCCATTCATCTGTTGATGGACATCTAGGTTCTTTCCATAGTTTGGCTATTGTAGACATTGCTGCTATAAACATTCGGGAACATGTGCCCCTTCAGATCACTACATTTGTATCTTTAGGGTAAATACCCAGTAGTGTGATTGCTGGGTCACAGGGTAGCTCTATTTTCAACTTTTTGAGGAACCTCCTTGCTGTTTTCCAGAGTAGCTGCACCAGCTTGCATTCCCACCAACAGTGTAGGAGGGTTCCTGTTTCTCTGCATCCTTGCCAATGTCTGTCATTTCCTGATTTGTTAATTTTAGCCATTCTGACTGGTGTGAGGTGGTATCTCATTGTGGTTTTGATTTGTATTTCCCTGATGCCAACTCATGTGGAGCATTTTTTCATGTGTCTGTTGGCCATCTGGATGTCTTCTTTGCAGAAATGTCTATTCATGTCCTCTGCCCATTTCTTGATTAGATTATTTGTTCTTTGGGTGCTGAGTTTGATAAATTCTTTATAGATTTTGGATACTAGCCATTTATCTGATATGTCATTTGTGAATATCTTCTCCCATTCTGTCAGTTGTCTTTTGATTTTGTTGACTGTTTCCTTTGCTGTGCAAAAGCTTTTGATCTTGATGAAGTCCCAATAATTCATTTTTGCCCTCGCTTCTCTGGCCTTTGGCAATGTTTCTAGGAAGAAGTTGCTGTGGCGGAGGTTGAAGAGGTTGCTGCCTGTGTTCTCCTCAAGGACTTTAATGGATTCCTGTCTCACATTGAGGTCTTTCATCCATTTTGAGTCTATTTTTGTGTGTGGTATAAGGAAATGGTCCAGTTTCATTCTTCTACCTGTGGCTGTCTAATTTTCCCAACACCATTTGTTGAAGAGACTGTCTTTTTTCGATTGGACATTCTTTCCTGCTTTGTCCAAGATTAGTTGACCATAGAGCTGAGGGTCTATTTCTGGGCTCTCTGTTCTGTTCCATTGATTTATGTGTCTATTTTTGTGCCAATACCTTACTGTCTTAATGATAACAGCTTTGTAATAGAGCTTGAAGTCTGCAATTGTGATGCCACCAACTTTGGCTTTCTTTTTCAACATTCCTCTGGCTGTTTGGCATCTCTTCTGGTTCCATATAAATTATAGGATTATTTTTTCCATTTCTTTGAAAAAAATGGTTGGTATTTTGATAAGGATTGCATTAAATGTGTGGATTGCTTTAGTTGGTAGACATTTCACAATATTTTTTCTTCCAATCCATGAGCATGGAATGCTTTTCCATTTCTTTGTGTCTTCCTCAATTTCTTTCATGAGGACTTTATATTTTTCTGAGTACAGATTCTTTGCCTCTTTGGTTAGGTTTATACCTGGTATCTTATGGTTTTGGGTGCAATTGTAAATGGGATTGACTCCTTAATTTCTCTTTCTTCTGTCTTGCTGTTGGTGTATAAAAATGCAACTGATTTCTGTGCATTGATTTTATATCCTGACACTTGACTGAGTTCCTGTATGAGTTCTAGCAGTTTTGGGGTGGAGTCTTTTGGGTTTTCCACATAAAGTATCATATCATCTGCAAAGGTGAGAGTTGGACTTCTTCTTTGTCGATTTAGATGCCTTTAATTTCTTTTTGTTGTCTGATTGCTGAGGCTAGGACTTATAGTACTATGTTGAATAGCAGTGGGGATAGTGGACATCCTTGCCCGTGTTGCTGACCCTAGGGTAGAAGCTCTCAGTTTTTCCCCATTGAGAATGATATTCACTGTGGGTTTTTCATAGATGGCTTTGATGATATTGAGGTATGTATCCTCTGTCCTTACACTTTGAAGAGTTTTGATCAAGAAAGGATGCTATACTTTGTCAAATGCTTTTTCAACATCTTGTTCTTTCTTTTATTAATGTGTTGTATCACATGTATTTACAGATGTTGAACCAAGCTTGCAGCCCAGGAATAAATGCCACTTGGTGATGGTGAATAATCCTTTTAATGTTCTGTTGGATCCTATTGGCTAGTATTTTGGTGAGAATTTTCGCATCTGTGTTCATCAAGGATATTGGTCTCTCTAATTCTCCTTTTTGATAGTGTCTCTTTTTTTATTTTCTGATTTTTTAAATCATTTTTTAATTTATTTTCAGCATAACAGTATTCATTGTTTTTGTACCACACCCAGTGCTCCATGCAATCCGTGCCCTCTCTAATACCCACCACCTGGTTCCCCCAACCTCCCACCCCCCCCACCTCTTCAAACCCTTCAGATTGTTTTTCAGAGTCCATAGTCTCTCATTGTTCACCTCCCCTTCCAATTTCCCCCAACTCCCTTCTCCTAACTCCCCATGTCCTCCATGCTATTTGTTATGTTCCACAAATAAGTGAAACCATATGACAATTGACTCTCTCTGCTTGACTTATTTCACTCAGCATAATCTCTTCCAGTCCCGTCCATGTTGCTACAAAAGTTGGGTATTCATCCTTTCTGAGGGAGGCATAATACTCCATAGTGTATATGGACCACATCTTCCTTATCCATTCGTCCATTGAAGGGCATCTTGGTTCTTTCCACAGTTTGGCGACCGTGGCCATTGCGGCTATAAACATTGGGGTACAGATGGCCCTTCTTTTCACTACATCTGTATCTTTGGGGTAAATACCCAGTAGTGCAATTGCAGGGTCATAAGGAAGTTCTATTTTTAATTTCTTGAGGAATCTCCACACTGTTCTCCAAAGAGGCTGCACCAACTTGCATTCCCGCCAACAGTGTAAGAGGGTTCCCCTTTCTCCACATCCCTTCCAACACATGTTGTTTCCTGTCTGCTAATTTTGGCCATTCTAACCTGTATAAGGTGATATCTCAATGTGGTTTTAATTTGAATCTCCCTGATGGCTAGTGATGATGAACATTTTTTCATGTGTCTGATAGCCATTTGTATGTCTTCATTGGAGAAGTGTCTGTTCATATCTTCTGACCATTTTTTGATATGATTGATGGTGTCTTTGTCTGGTTTTGGGATCAGGGTAATGCTGGCCTCATAAAATGAGTTTGGAAGTTTTTTCCATTTCTATTTTTTGGAACAGTTTCAGGAGAATAGGTATTAATGCTTCTTTAAATTTTGGTAGAATTCCCCTGGGAAGCTGTCTGGCTCCAGGCTCTTGTTTGTTGGGAGATTTTTGATGACTGCTCAATCTCCTTACTGGGTATGTGTCTGTTCAGGTTTTCTATTTCTTCGTGGTTCAGCTGTGGTAGTGTATGTGTCTCTAGGAATGCATCCTTTTTTTTTTTTTTTTTTTTTTTTTTTACAGATTGTCAAATTTGCTGGCATATAGTTGCTCATAATATGTTCTTATAATTGTTTGTATTTCTTGGGTATTGGTTATGATCTCTCCTCTTTCATTCATGATTTTATAAATTTGGGTCCTTTTTCTTTTCTTTTTGATAAGTCTGGCCAGGGGTTTATCAATCTTATTAATTCTTTCCAAGAGCTAGCTCCTAGTTTCGTTTATTGGTTTTACTGTTCTTTTGGTTTCGATTTCATTGATTTCTGCTCTGATCTTTATGATTTCTCTTCTCCTGCTGGGTTTAGGGTTTCTTTCTTGTTCTTTCTCCAGCTCCTTTAGGTGTATAGGTTGTATACTTGAGACCTTTCTTGCTTCTTGAGAAAGGCTTGTATCACTATATACTTTCCTTTCAGGACTGCCTTTGCTGTGTCCCACAGATTTTTAACAGTTGTGTTTTCATTATCATTTGTTTCCATGAATTTTTTCAATTCTTCTTTAATTTCCTGGTTGACCCATTCATTCTTTAGTAGGATACACTTTAGCCTCCATGTGTTTGAGTTCTTCCCAACTTTCCTCTTGTGATTGAATTCTAGCTTCAGAGCATTGTGGTTTGAAAGTAGGCAGGGAATGATCCCAGTCTTTTGGTACCAGTTGAGGCCTGATTTGTGACCCAGGATGTGATCTGCTCTGGGGAATGTTCCATGTGCACTAGAGAAGAATGTCTATTCTGTTGCTTTGGGATGGAATGTTCTGAATATATCTGTGATGTCCATCTGGTCCAGTGTGTCATTTAAGGCCTTTATTACCTTGTTGATCTTTTGCTTGAATGATCTGTCCCTTTCAGTGAGGGGGGTGTTAATGTCCTCCATTACTATTATTATATTATTGTCAATGTGTTTCTTTGATTTTGTTATTAAGTGGTTTATATAATTGGCTGCTCCCATGTTAGGGGCATAGATTCTTAAAATTGTTAGATCTTCTTGTTGGACAGACCCTTTAAGTATGATATAGTGTCCTTCCTCGTCTCTTATTATAGTCTTTGGCTTAAAATCTAATTGATCTGATATAAGGATTGCCACCCCAGCTTTCTTTTGATGTCCATTAGCATGGTAAATTGTTTTCCACCCCCTCACTTTAAATCTGGTGGTGTCTTTGGGTTCAAAGTGATTTTCTTGTAGACAGCATTTTGATGGGTTTTGTTTTTTTATCCATTCTGAGACCCTGTGTCTTTTGATTGGGGAATTTAGCCCCTTTACATTCAGGGTATCTATTGAAAGATATGAATTTAGTGCCATCATATTGCCTGTATGGTGACTGTTACTGTATATTGTCTCTGTTCCTTTCTGGTCTACTACTTTTAGTCTCTCTCTTTGCCTAGAGGACCCCTTTCACTATTTCTAATAGGGCTGGTTTGGTGATTAAAAATTCTTTTAATTTTTGTTTGTCCTGGAAGCTTTTTATCTTTCCTATTTTCAGTGATAGCCTAGCTGGATATAGTATTCTTGGGCTGCATATTTTTCTCATTTAGTGCTCTGAATATATCATGCCAGTTCTTTCTGGCCCACCAGGTCTCTGTGGATAAGTCTCTGCCAATCTAACATTTCTACCATTGTTTGTTACAGATTTCTTGTCCCAAGCTGCTTTCAGGATTTTCTCTTTGTCATTAAGACCTGGAAGTTTTACTCTTACATGACAGGGTGTGGTCCTATTTTTATTGATTTTGAGGGGGGATTCTCTGTGCCTCCTGGAATTTGATGCTTGTTCTCCTTGCCACATTAGGGAAATTCTCTACTATAATTTGCTCCAATATATCTTCTGCCCCTCTCTTCTTCTTCTTCTTCTTCTTGAGTCCCAATTATTCTAATATTGTTTCATCTTATGATATCACTTATCTCTCAAATTCTCTCCTCATGGTTCAGTAGTTGTTTGTCTCTCTTATGCTCAGCTTCTTTATTCTCTGTCATTTTGATCTCCTATATCAGTAATTCTCTATTCTGCTTCATTTATCCTACCAGTAGGACCCTCCATTTTTGATTACACCTCTTTTTTTTTTAAAGATTTTATTTATTTATTTGACAGACAGAGATCACAAGTAGGAAGAGAGACAGGCAGAGAGAGGTGGGGGGGAAGCAGGCTCCCTGCTAAGCAGAGAACCCAATGTGAGGCTAGATCCCAGGACCCTGGGATCATGAACCGAGCTGAAGGCAGAGGCTTTAACCCACTGAGCCACTGAGGCTATCCTTGATTGCACCTCATTAATAACTATTTTTTATTTCAACTTGTTTAGATTTTAGTTCTTTTATTTCTCCAGAAAGGGATTTTATTTCTCCAGAAAGGGTTTCTCTAATATATTGCATGCCTTTTTCAAGCCCAGCTATCACCTTGAGAATTGTCATTCTATACTCTAGTTCTGACATATTACCAATGTCCATATTGATTAGGTCCCTAGCCATTGGTACTGCCTCTTGTTCTTTTTTTACTTTTTTTTTTTTGTGGTGAGTTTTTCCACCTTGTCATTTTATCCAGATAAGAGTATATGAATGAGAGAATAAAATGCTAAAAGTACAGCAAAGATGCCAGAAAAATGTACACTAACTAAATCAGAAGAGACCCAAAACCGGGGAGAGAAGAAGAAGAAGAAGGGAGGACTGTTTTCTTTTTCTTTTTTTTTTAAGGTCTTATTTATTTGAGAAAGAGAGAGGGAAAAGCGGACTCCCTGCTGAGCAGGGAGCTTTGATACAGGGCTTGATCCCAGGACCTTGGGATCATGACCTGAGCTGAAGGCTGATGCTTAAGGGACTGAGATACCCAGGCACCCCATGGGAGGACTGTTTTCATGTTTACCCTTGTATAGGAAAATTTAATCATAGGACTTGAGATAATGAGATTTTTTTTTTTTTAAACTAAGGAAAATAAATATTGGGAAACGCATGCAATTTGTAGTTGTAGTAAAACATTCTTCTACACCATTCGGTCTTTTTCTTATTTTACTAAGATATTTCTTATTAGGTCTAATATTCATGTATAAGGCTTTATAAGATACTTTCCAAACTTCAAAAATTGCCAAACTCATTTAAGCTATTTTTTTCTGTAGCTTCAGTATGAATGTTCTTCATTTTATTGTGAGGAAAACTTGTGTTAAAAATTTCCATTCTTTATGTGTAATGTATAAACCCATTTGAGATAAACTCAAAGATAAAAGATTTTGCTGTAATCCATTAAACATTGTCAGATTCAGTATAATAGGATTTGCTAAAATAGGAACCTATTTTCATTGCTTAGTTTTTACATATGTATATATATCCTGTCTTCTCAGTAAGGTCAAACTTCAAGGAGAGTGGGGCCTCTGACTTACCTTAATGCACCTGTGACAAGTCAGTTAGGGATAGAGGAATATAGGTTAAAGGCTGTGTTAGAAGCTGCTGATGCCTCACCGAGGTCCCCTCAAGTGGCTGGAGGCACCCTCCCTCAGCTGCTGAGGTGTCTGCTGCACCCATCTCTGGAGGGTAGTCTTGGGTTTTAGGAGATGTCTTGTCTAATGATCCCTGAAAGGTCAAGCACTCACACCCTAAGATTGTAACAGTTTAGCCACTGTAAGTCGTTCAGTATATCAGTGGTGCCACCCATGCTCCATAGCTCCCTGTGGAATTAGATTGATCTTGATTTCTCCTAAAACCACATCCTTTTCCTAGCTTCTTACCCCAACTCTGCTGTTTTCTCATTCACTTGTAAATTTCTTTCTTTTTTTTTTTTCCTTGCAACGTACCTACAAGTTTACTCATGGTACAAAAGTATTTAATAAGCCTCACACATCAGTACAGGAAAACACATAGCCTATATAGCTCATACTTGAAAACCAGAATGGGTGACTGAGATCAGTATAGAGTCTTACTTACAAAAAACACAGAAAGTACACACTGGGAATTGAAATACTATGTTCTTTCTTTCTAGAGATGTGACACCTGTGTTTCCTGGTCAGTACTTTCTATGAAACATTGTGCTACATCAAAGCATACGTGTGACCAGTAAAGTTGTCTGCTCTCTCCTACTTGCTCTGAGCTCGCTCAGTGGAACACCATCTTGGTAGGGAGATTTTGACAGGAGGAAGGAACTAGAGACCCTACTCCAACAGAAAACCTAATAAACTTATTTATATAGAGAGAGTTTTAGCAAACCTGTACAAACACTTAACATGCCATTAGAAGGGGAGACCTTTGAGCCTACTTCCACAGCATTAAGCACATGCTCGTTGGTGCCCAGTAGCCCAGGAAGGACAACACAGAAAGCATTTTTGCTTTCATAGCACTAACAGCTAAAAAGCACACAGCATATAATACTTTGATCTTTTAGTGGGTAATCTGGAAGCCCCAAGATTATATCCACTAGGTTAGCCTGAGTATTTTTCTATAAAAATATTTTTCTAAAAATGCTTAAGAGAATTCTAGAAACAGACCACATCAGGACCACAGAAGACAGTGATGCAAGGACTGCCAAGTTTAAGACAAGGAAATGATTTCCACTTGCAGCTTCAGGTAAGGGACACCTCTCAGTTGATTCCTACAGCCCAAACTAGCTGGAATGGGAAGAGCTGCAGAGAGCTCAGCTGGGCAGGCAGCTGGCTTGACTAAGAGCCTAGAGATATGTTCTCCCACAGGCAAAAAGCCCACTGAGGCTGCAGGTCTGAGAGTGATGAATACAGAGGGCTGTGAGCAACACAAAAAGCCTGGAGGACATGCAGAGCCTGTTGAGCCAAAGAGGCCTGGAGGTGACCTATCAACACATATGCCAGGGAAGTGGCCCCAAGGCAATGCCAAGCTCCGGAGCCGGATCCTAATGCAGAGGCCTGAGAGGGGTCTGCTTGGGGAGGAGCGCTAGGATTACTGAACACGAGAAGGTGCTTCAGGGTCTCAGGAGGGTCAGACCATTGTTTTGACCCATCAATACTTAACATTAATAAGGAGTTGCAGAGCAGTCAGTCTTTCTAACATGTATTCTGTCACATTAGCCAGAGCCTCTTCCAGTCTACTGGGATGGCAACATCCAGAAAGATCCCATTGCTTGGTGGTGGGACCTAGGGTCGCAGGTCATTCTGGGAAGCTGGCACAGAAGAGGATTTGCACAATGAAGTCACCACTAAACCACTGCTTAAATCCAGTCCCCGGCCTTCTTTTTCTGCTCTGTAGTCCAGAAACATTTCTTTAAAAGCCAGAAAATCTGTAAACGTGAGCAGCATGTCAAATATGTCACCAACCACTTCATCTTTATGGTGCTGTAAAGTCGTGGTGAAAGCCACTATGTTAAATCCAGGAATCCGCTCCAGCAGCTGTTCTTCAATATACTTTTCTACCAGAGAAATGTATTCGTTATAAATAGGTGTGTAGGTGGGTTTATTCTCTTCTGTGTCTTCAAACTCCTGATAGTACTTGTCCATGAAATTTCTCTGTAATAACTGGAACTCATCATCCATGATAATGACCTCTAAATATCCAACTACAGCATCAAATTCTGCATCAGAGGCGGAAGAGGACAGCGCGAAACTCTCTTCCTCTAGGGCGTCCATGGGCGCCGCCGCATCCACCCGCAGAGGGAGCGGGCCAGCCGGCCTGCTATCCCCTCCGCGGTCCGGCCCGGCCTCGGCTCTGCTCTGTAGAGCCGCAACCCGCATCTGGGAGGCCTCGCCCGCTCTGGGCGCAGCCGGGGTAGGCCCTATGTGCGAGGCCCGGGCCTCAGGCTCCGCTGGAGAGGACACGCGCCTGCGGGGTCCTCACAACCAGCCAGGTCTCTCAGAGTGCGTCGCGGCCGCTCTGTAAATTTCTTTTTTAAAATTTTTTTTGAAAAAAATGTTATTGTGTTATATTAGTCACCATAAAACACATCATTAGTTTTGTTTTGTTTTGTTTTTAAAGATTTTATTTATTTACTTGGCAGAGAGAGATCAGAAGTAGGCAGAGAAGCAGGCAGAGAGAGGGGGAAGCAGGCTCCCTGCTGAACGGAGAACCCAATGTGGAGCTCCATCCCAGGACCCTGAGCCAAAGACAGAGGCTTAACCCACTGAGCTACCCAGGCACCCCTGGGTACATCATTAGTTTTTGATGCAGGGTTCCAAGGTTCATTGTTTATGTACCACACCCATTGTTTATGTACCACCACTTACCCTCCTTAATACCTACCACTAGGCTCATCCATCTCCCCATCTCCCTCCCCTCTAAAACCCTCAGTTTGTTTCTCATAGTCCACAGTCTTTCATGCTTCATCTCCCCCTCTGATTCCCCGTCTTCACTTTTCCTTTCCTTCTCCTGAAGTCCTCCATGTTATTCTTTATGCTCCATAAGTAAGTGAAACCATATGATAATTGACTTTTTCTGCTTGACTTATTTTACTCAGACCCAAAAGGCTCCACCCCCAAATTACTAGAACTCATACAGCAATTCGGTAATGTGGCAGGTTACAAAATCAATGCCCAGAAATCAGTTGCTGTCTTACATACTAACAATGAAATAGTAGAAAGGGAAATTAGAGAATCGATTCCATTTACAATAGCACCAAAACCATAAGCTACCTTAGAATAAACCTAACCAAAGAGGTAAAGGATCTATATTCAAGGAACTACAGAACACTCATGAAGTAAATTGAAGAAGTCACAAAAAGATGGAAAAAACCTTCCATGCTCATGGGTTGGAAGAATAAACATTGTTAATATGTCTATGCTGCCCAGCACTTTTAAATTTCTGTCGAGAGTAAATGGACTCATTATGAAATCTGTATTCCCTAGCACACATGAGAGTAACTCCTGAAAACATGTTAAAAAATGAAAGCAGGACATGAGGCATCCAGTCATGGAGACATGTGGTGGACAAAGGGTATAGGCATTTTAGCTTTTCTGAGGTTAATGCTAGTTTTCATTTGTATTGTCTGTGTCACCCTCCTTTCTCTTATTGTGTAATAATAATAATTAAGACATAAATAGAGCATACTTATGCTTATGATTCCCAGGGAAGGCCGCATAAATAATTTGGCTCTTTTTCCATTGGTTAGAACTTAGGATGGTGAAATGCCCATTATTTTCCTAAGATTGCATTTCTCCGATTTTTCCCAGAAGATACTGCCTGAGTGGATTGTAGTTGTCTGGATCTGGCAGGTTGTTTATTTATTTATTTATTTATTTATTTATTTAAAGATTTTATTTATTTGACAGACAGAGATCACAAGTAGGCAGAGAGGCAGGCAGAGAGAGAGGGAGGAAGCAGGCTCACTGCTGAGCAGAGAGCCCGACGCAGGGCTCGTCGATCCTAGGACCCCGGAATCATAACCTGAGCCGAAGGCAGAGGCTTTAACCCACTGAGCCACACAGGTGCCCCCAGGTTGTATATTTAAAGGAGACCACTTGGTAGCTACATTAACTCCTTCAGGCCTTTAGGGTAGTACTTAGTATAATTTAGGGTCAGTCTTAGCCAGGTCCAAACTGGTGAATTACTCTAAGTGATACACTAGAGTCTTGAGTGAGTTAACATAACTTCCCAACATGTTACCTCGATGAGCAAGCAGCTCATTTTTAGGAAGAGTTGGGCACAGTGAGTGCAGGTGACAGGATCCAGAACAGGATATGGCTGGTTAGCTATTTTTAAGCACTGCTCCCTCTTTTGCACCTTGGAGGTTAATTTTACCAAATGATAATCCCAGAGTCTGAGGGAATGAATGGTGTTTCCATTTGTTTAGAAATAGATGAGACATTGGCATAGTCTGGATCTGTGATCTGAAAAAGAAGATTAATTATTTCCAGTCTTGAAACAAAATCCAGCGTATTCTGAATCTTAAAGCATGGCATTTGTATGAGCTTGCTAGGGGCTGCTGTAACAAAATACTACAGGCTGGGTGACTTAAATAACAGAAATTTATTGTCTCTGAATTCTGGAAGGCTGCTGTTTGAGATGAAGATGTCAACAGAGTTAATTCCTTCTGAGGGATGTGAGAAAAGTCTTTCCCATGCCTCTCCCCTCACTTCTGGTATTCCATGGCTGGTACAAACATTATCTCCACTTTTGGTCTAGTAGTCACATAGTGTTCTTCCAGTGCCTCTCTGTCTCCAAATTTCCCATTTTTATGATGCCAGGCATAATCTTTGAGGCTTCTCTAACTCCATTACCTCTGTAAAGACCCTATCTATAAACAAGGTCACATTACTTACCACATATAAATTTGGAGATGACCTAATTCAATCCATAACAGAATCATTAGAAAATTCTTTTGTGTTGGTGGATGTTCAAAGAAATTCAGTAATTAAGGATACACCTGGCATAACAGATACAAGACCATTAAGCTGAAAAACAATACATTGATGAAAGAAATTAAAGAATATCTAAGCACGTAGATATTTCATGTTCATAGAGTAGATGTTGCTAAAATGTTACTTTCCCCCAAACTGATGTACAGATATAATACAATTCCAGTTTTTTTAAAAAATTTTTATTTCTTTTGAGTTATTAATTTTTATCTTTTGAGCTTTAAAAATTTTTTTATTATGTTCTATTAGTCACCATACAGTACATCATTGGTTTTTGATGTAGTGTTCCATGATTCATTATTTGCATATAATACCCAGTGCTACATGCAATACATGCCCTCCTTTATACCCATCAATAGGCTAACCAATCCCCTCATCCCCTGCCCTTCTAAAACCCTCAGTTTGTTTCCCAGAAACCATAGTCTCTCATGGTTCATCTCCCCTTCTGATTTCCCACCCCCTTCATTTTTCCTTCCTTCTCCTAATGCCCTCCATGCTATTCTTTATATTTCACAAATAAGTGAAACCATGCAGTAGTTGACTTTCTCTGCTTGACTTATTTCACTTAGCATAATCTCCTCCAGTCCCATCCATGTCAGTGCCAATGGTGGGTATTCATCCTTTCTGATGGCTGAGTAATATTCCGTTGTGTATATGGACCACATCTTCTTTATTCATTTTTCTGTTGAGGGGCATCTCAGCCCTTTCCACAGTTTGGCTATTGTGGACATTGATCTGTGAACACTGGGGTGCATGTAGCCCTTCTTTTCACTACATCTGTATCTTTGGGGTCAATACCCAGTGGTGCAATTGCAGGGTCATAGGGTAGCTCTATTTTTAATTTTTTGAGGAACCTCCATATTGTTTTCCAAATTGGCTGTACCAGATTGCTTTCCCACCAACAGTGTAAGAGGGTTCTCCTTTCTTCACAACCTCTCCAACATTGGTTGTTTCTTGCCTAGTCACTTTTGGCCATTCTAACTGGTGTAAAGTGGTATTTCAGTGTGGTTTTGATTTGAATTTCCCTGGTGCCTAATGATGTTGAATATGCTTTCATGTGTCTGTTAGCCATTTGTATGTCTTCTTTGGAGAAGTGTCTTTTCATGTCTTCTGCCCATTTTTTGACTTGATTATTTGTTTTTTGGGTGTCGTGTTTGAGAAGTTCTTTATAGACCTTGGATACCAGCCCTTTGTCTAGTGTCATTTGCAAATATCTCCTCCCATTCCGTGGGTTACCTCTTTGTTTTGTTGACTGTTTCCTTTGCTGTGCAGAAGCTTTTTATCTTGATTAAGTCCCAGAAGTTCATTTTTGTTTTTTTTTTCCCTTGCCCTTGGAGACATTTCTTGAAAGAAGTTGCTGTGACTGATGTCAAAGAGGTTACTGCCTAGTTTTCCTCTAGGATTTTGATGTATTCCTGTCTCACATTGAGGTCTTTCATCCATTGAGAGTTTATCTTTGTGTATGGTGTAAGAGAATGGTCAAGTGTCATTCTTCTGTATATAGCTGTCCAATTTTCCCAGCACCATTTATTGAAGAGACTGTCTTTCTTCCCACTGGCTATTTTTTCCCTGCTTTGTAGAAGATTAGTTGACCATAGAGTTGAGGGTCTGTATCTGGCTTCTCTGTTCTGGTCCATTGATGTATGTGTCTGTTTTTGTGCCAGTACCATGCTGTCTTGATGGTCACAGCTTTGTAATATAGCTTGAAATCAGGCAACGTGATGCCCCCAGCTTTTTTTTTCTTTATCAATATTTCCTTGGTGATTCGGGTCTGATTCCATACACATTTTAGGATTGTTTGTTCCAACACTTTGAAAAATGCTACTCCTATGTTGATTGGGATGATACTGAAAGTAAAGATTATTTTGGGCAGCATAGACATTTTAAAAATGTTTATTCTTCCGATCCATGAGCATGGAATATTTTCCTGTCTTTTTGTGTCTTCTTCAATTTCTTTGAATAAACCTAACCAAAGAGGTAAAGGATCTATACTCTGGAAACTAAAGAATGCTTACAATTCCAATTTTAAAGAAGTCACATGCATGTTGACTAATTGAGTATAAGTAAAAAAAAAAGTAAAAGAAAGAAATCACAAATCAAAACTCCAGCATGTTCATTTATAGAAACAGGTCAGCTGATTGTAAAACCCATACAGAAATGCAAAGGACCTAGAATAGTCCAATGAAATCTGAAACAAAGAATAAAGTTGGAGAATTTGTATTCAAACTTGTACAATGAAGAAAATTCAGTAAGAAAACAAAATTACCACATAAAAATCAAATACTTTTGTATTCATATTTAAGAGTGAGAAGCTATAATAGAAGATATCACCTTATTTACAATAACTACAAAAAGTAAAAATAGTATATTTACTTAGAGTACATTTAATAATAAACACATGAAACCTAAATAAAACAAAAGCAAAATAAACAAAATAATAACAACAAAATCCAAAACCTTTAAAATACTAGTAAAAGATACAGAGTAGTTCTGAAATTAAGTGAATTGATGTTTTCACTCCTAGATTTACACCTAACAGACTTACTTTGAAAAGAATGTTCACAGAAGCATTATTTGCAAACCTCTTAAATATAAACCATCCAAATATCTAATAACAACAGAATAGATATTAAGTTGTAGTATTCATCTGAAACTATTACACAGCACTGAAAGTGAATGAAATATAGTTATCCAGAGTATAAATCCACCTCAGAAATCAAATGTTGAGTAATCAAAAACAGGAAGAAAAGAGTTTAGGATGTATGATTCATATATATATATATATATATATATATATATAGTTCAAGGAAATAAGACAAAACTAAAATGAAACACTATTTTAAAAGATGCACATTTAGCTGATAGACTGTAAATAAATTAAGAAAATAAATACCATACAAGTAAAAATAGTGAGTAATTCTACGAGGGCTATGAAGAGTTAGTAATTGTGAAAAGGTAGGAGGGTGGTGACCAATGAATGTTGTTTTTTTTTTATTTGGATGATGATAACTTGTCCATAATATTTGTGATTAAATCACTGAATCATATTTGTGTTTTATAGACTTTTTCATATGTCTCATATTTTGAAATAAAAATACAAAAATAAATTTCAATGAAAATTTTAATATATTCTTTTCACATCCCAGGGGATCATCTTGGGTGCTCCCTAAATTGTGACAATTTGCTCTGAAGATGAATGGATTAGACAATACACAATGGTAACCAAATTTGTATAGAAATATGTATTTTATCAAAGTGATTCTGTTTAAGACAAATGCAATCTGTCTTCAGGATAATGATCTTTTATTGCATCATTTAACCTTTTTTCTCTTTAGTAGAGACTTCTATTTCTTCCTAAAAATAAGTGGAGTCTTAGGAGAATGTATGATATTAAGAAATAATCAAAATGAATTCATCATCTTTTAAAATAGTGCTGGTTTTTATTTTAATATATCTGAAGAGTAAAAAAGCATATGTAGACCTTAAATATGCTTGAAACTTAGGTATTTATGTTCAGGTGTTAAAGAATTAAGTTTATCTTACTCTTCACTATTAGCGCATTAATATTATTGGTCCATACAAGGACCCTGGTTTATTTTGCTTTATGTAATTTAATTAATATTTAATTTAATTTAATTTAATTTTATGTATTACTATTTATCTTCAGCCCTCAATTTGATTACTATCCTGTTATTTATTTGTTATTTTGGATTCAAAGATTGATGCCTCATTAATATTTTAGTTACAATTTTTTCAAGATGTAGATTTTGTAATAAGGAAAATCATTTCTAGCATTATATATGAGTGTAGGTGTATGTATCCATGTACTTTTGCCACTGCAAGGTTTTCTAGTATTTTCCTTCTTTTTTCTCTTGTTTCTTATATTTTGATTAGCCTGGGTTGTGATTTTCCGAGCTGATGATTTTCTAGTCAAACATAGGGATTTTGGCTCTTAGATAGTGTGGGTGACACAGTGGAAAGAATTTTTACCTGAGAATCGAATAGCTAGGTTGTAATTCTGAATATGCCAAGAATTTACTCTGAGAATTGGGGCAAAGCAGTTCCTCATTTTGGACCTGTTTCCTCATTCTTCTTAAAAACTGGTTATTCTAAAAGTCTGTCCCACCTGTAGTTTCCAGGTGTTAGTTTTTTATTTTATTATTATTATCATTATCATTATCATTATCATTATTATTATTAAAGATTTTATTTATTTATCTGACAGAGAGAGAGAGGGAGCACAGCAAAGGAGTAGGAGTGTGAGAAGCAGACTCCTCGCTGAGCAGGGACGGCCCCCGCCCTTATCCGGAATTCAGTCCCAGGACCCCCGGATCATGGCCTGAGCCAAAGACAGACACATAACTGACTGAGCCACCCAGGCACCCCTGGTTGTTCTTAAAAACAATTAAGATCAAGGAAAAAATGTAGACCAGAATTGCATTGCCAGTTTATAAAATGTTGCCAAGTGAAAAAAAATTTTTTTTTCCAAAAAGTATTCCCTAAACCAGGGTTCAAATCTGTTTCTTCACTTCTACCTTCTTTTCTTCTACAGTCGTCCGTTCAGCACCCATTCCATTTATGACTCAGTTCTAAGGGCTCCTAACACATGACCTGCCCAAAACGAAATTCAGTTTCTTCACCTATGAAGCAATTCCTCCTCCTGTATCCCTGTTTAATTAATAATATTACCATTTTACTTCTCATGGTTGAAATGTTAAAGTCTTTGGCTTTTCCTTTCTTTTGCCATCTGTTGAAAACGTCAACCAATCATAAAATCCCCTTCATTTAAAATAAAATATATCCCTCAAGCTGCCTCACTGGTACAGCCTTAACCTGCTCCCCGAACCTTTTTCAGTCCCATGTTGTACCAACTTCCTGATTGTTTCTGATTCTCTCACATACTCCTTCCTCCTCAAGTGCTTCTAAGCTGTCATTTTTCTAAAGATGGGATATGATCACATCACCCATATACCTATATTTGCTCTGACAAATCGGTAAGAATTAATGTCCAAACTCTGTTGGGTGTACTGAAACTTTCAAATAATTTATTATTTCCTTATTTATCTTTCTGGTTTTAATTACCAGTGTTCTGACTGATACCACATCCCTTTTCCATATCAAATATTTTCCTATTGCCCAAACATACTCTCGCCATCCCTGTCTTGTTCATTCTTCTAGGAAATGTCTTTTTGTCCTTCTTGCCCTGATAAACTTTACCTCACTCAGTAGACCTTCAGACGTTCTCCAGGACTAATCATTCCCTCCTTTATGCTCCACTTGCATTTAGCTCTGTACGTTTTGGGGGAAAGAAAGTATTTTAGTAATTGCCATCCCAAGAGCCTTCTATCATGCTTAGAAAATCAGATGATTTAAAAAATATATTGATACCAAATAATCATTAAACTGTTGGATTTCCACATTTACAAGAGTGGGACTAAATATTAAGGTGTGTGAAATCAGTTAAGTAAGTACTGGACAGTGTTGCATTCTCTTTATTCAGTGTAGTTCTTGTCACATAGTATATGCACAATAAATATTTTTGAGCAGGTGAGTCACTAAATGAGTATGTACTTTGAGCATGTCACAGTATGAAAATACTTAATGAGAGCTGACTTGGAGGTCTCTGAGAAACCCCTTTGTGCTCAAATCCCACACCCAGAGCCAGATGGGAAGACTTACCCCAAAAACTCTAATGTTGACAACTATGTTCTAGCACTGCATATTGTTTGAATCTTCAGATCTTCAGATGGCAAAAATATCAACCATTGTTTGAATCTTCAGATGGCAAAATTATCAACCAGAAGTTTTCCATGTAGAATAATTGATTTGGTAGTGCATGCTATTGTTTTTACCGTATCATAGATATTAATGAGCCATGTCTATTGATAGAAGCTGCTGGAAGAAACACTGTTCCTGATAAAGCACTCAAAAAGGAACTTTCTATATATAAATAGGTGATGATAGGTGCTAGAGTCAGGGAGCTTCCTAAAAGAGGCAGACGTGTTACATATGTGGGACCATAAATATTTTTCCAAAGATACCAGGGTGATTCTTATGCATATCAATGATTAATACCTCAGTCTAAGGGACTAGGGTGAGAAATAATGTCCCCCTGGCTGAGGCAAATCCCAAAGAATATATTTCCCTCTAACAAGTTCTGGAGTTTCTTTTCTGCAGTCCTAAACTGCTCTAACCAGGGTTAACAAAGGTCAACATAACTTTGAATACATTTAATTGGAAGAAAAGGAGTAATAAAATATCTTTCCCATTGTTTATGGAACACTTGCAGTGAATTAATTATCCTTTAGTTTCTGGAGGCTCCACACGTACTAAAAATTCAAATTTTATGTGGGATTGATAGTTTGACAGAAACTGTTTTTAGGGAGAAGTAAAACAAAACACCCACGAAGATAGATTTATGCACAAACTCTAGAATATCGTTGGTGCCTTTATGTAGTTTATAACAACTGTCTTTAGCAGCCAATTAAGAGTTTATGATAACCATTGATTTAAGTGTGAGCATAGAAGGAGTTAAATGTATTTAATATTTAAAATTAATCTATCATGTTTTCTTTTGAAGAAATACATGAAAATTTTCTCAGTCAATAAAAAGTAAATTATAATGTCCTCAGAAAGAAATCACTTTCTAGTTCATTCCCAGTTAAGGTCAGGATAATATAGTGTAGTTTTCACCTAAGATACCAACCTCATTTGAAAATTTACTTTCCAAAAATTTTAGAAACTTTGAATATTGGCTAAGGAGGCTTCATGCTAAATCTAAGATTGATCCACCTGTACTCTTTCCCTTACGAGAAAAAAACAAAAACAAAAAAACAAAACATCATAAGCTCCCTCAAAGTCTTCATAGCTAGAAGCTTTGTGCGGACTTTGGTGGAAGTAGACAGGACACAATACTTCCAAATTAATTACTTTGATCTAGACTACAATTAACCAACCTTAATAAATTCTTTTTCTTTGTTATGGTATCTCTCCGAGTCAGTCTTTCCAGGGTTTCAAGTGGAAGAGAAACAAATGAGAATTGTTTACATTCATTTGCTTTATTTATTTTTTTTTTTTCTTGTTTGAAAATTAGTGGAAGTTTCTAAGTAGAAGAAAGTTGCTTCTTCCTCTGGAGAATTCTGCAGGACACTGAATAAGATACCTCAATTCATAAAGGTGGATGGAGCCTTTTCAGTGTGGTCTCTCTATGCTAAAGGCCGTAGATAGTCCCTGGCTTGTTAGCTGTTTACATTTTTGCAAATGAGAGAACTGCATCCTGAGAAATTTTTATCCAAGTCTATAAGGGGAGCTTTGGGACTCTGAGTGAGAATCAGTCTCAAAATTGTTTCCTGACTCTCGGTCCTGTGTTTTGCACACCTCTGAAAATGGTATTTCAGTGAATTTTCTCATCATCTCTATACCAGAATCCCCTGATAACTGTTGAATTTCTATCATCAAATCTTCATCCAGAGAGTTATGGAAGAATCAGGTTTAGATGCAATGTTGCAGATCATTTGTTTCAACATGCTTTCTCTAAGCTAAAAAAGAGTCTGTGTTTTTTTAACCCCAAACAAAAAGAAACCAAAAGGAAAAATGCTACATTATCTCCTATAATGACTTATCAGTAGTAGACATTTCCATAGTGGGAGTTTTTCATAACCTTCTTTCAAGAGCTATTTTCATAGGGATAGCAGGAGAGAATATGAAAATACCAGGAAAGACATGCAGGGGGAAATAATCACTAGAGGTAAAAAGGTGTAGAAAGTATTGAAAATAAAATGTAATCACATGTATTTACTGCCTTTTTTTTTTCCCCCCAAAATTGTTTCTAATCCTAAATCCAGGACCTAGGGCCTGGGTTTTTTTTTTTTTTTTTTTTTTTTTTTCTGTTGTTGTTTTGGTTTTTGTTGTTGTTGTTCTAACCAGGTTTCCTTATCAACACATTGACTAAAATTTCCTCACATTGTACAATATTTGTTGCAATTCTATAGTGCTTTTGGGGTGGTGAGGACTTCTTTGTATAAGGCAGAATTAAGAATCACCTTATGTAGTTAGTAATAATAATATATAACTGCCCAATGTTATGAACCCTCATTCTACCTAGCTCCTTATAACTGGATTTTAAATGCAGCTGATGACTGTCTCAATTTTTAGATAAAAGTTATGTAAATCCTTCAAGAGTAAGAGAGAGTTCTAATATTTGGTTAAAAAATAGGAGGAAAAAACACAAAATGTTAGGAAAGTCATGCGAGTCTCTAGAATGTTTTATTTACAAGAATCAATTCCTAAATTGTATATTTAATAAAGTAGACAATTGCGGAGACAAGACTAGGTTTGGAAGAGAGAATTCAGCTGTGAAATTACAGCACAGCTTCATGTAATTTAGTGCTGATTTTCCCTCAGAAAAAAACCCATAAAGAAGAAAACATGTGTAACTATCCTCATTTTATAAAAGGGGAAAGGCATTCTAGAGTGACGTATTAAATTATTGCCAAAGTTGTTATAGTTCATAAAAAAGTAAGCCACTGCTGGTCAGAAGCCAATTAGATTTTGAATTTAAATATTCTCATTCTAAATATGATGTTACTTGCACTATATGGAAATGAAGGTCTTAATATATTCTTGGGAAGATAAAGTGACAGGGACCAGACTTATCTTCCATCTGAAACAATAAAAAAGAGACAAAATCGACAAAACTGTGATTTTTAGACGTTAGACATCAGAATAGTGATCCCTGAGGGAGAGGAAACAATGAGGTGAGTCTCTGACTGGCCCAGGTTACTGCAGCCTCAGGGACTCACTGAGTTGAGGAAAGGTGGGGAGACCAAGTGATTTGAATTTGCCCAGCAGAGTACTAGATGACAGAGAGAGAGAGAGAGAGAAAGACAGAAATAGAGAGAGAGCCGTGTGTGTTGGGGGGGGGTGGGATACGAGCATCTACAAATTTTCTCTTTGGTCTTTAGCTGAGTACTGATCAATGAATTTGAGACAACTATTCAACAGCTGGAAAAGATATGCAAAAGGCTTAGAGAAAGGAATTTACAGAAGTCACAAAGGTTGGCAATAGTTCTTGTTTCCACCATTCAGAGGGACTGCAATTTTGTAATTAAAGGAGTTGGGATAGAGTACACAGAAATATATTGCCTCAGTAATGGGGCAAAATTATTTCTGGACTAAGGTCATGTCTGGTCCCACCTAAACGAGTATAAAAGCAAGATTTAAATGGATCAAACTGTTTCCAAGTAACTGTACCACTCTCCTGAATAAAGATCAAGAATATTTACAGGAATATAAAAATATGCAAGATCCTAAAATGTAGAATTCACAGTGTTTGACATCTGATCCAGAGTTACTAGGCATGCAAAGAAGCAGAAAATATGACTGTAATGAGGGGGGAAAAAATCAATCAATAGAAACAAACCTATGAAAGATGTAGGTGATAGAATTAGGACAAGAATTTAAAAACTGGGTGTGGTGCATAAACAATGAATTCTGGAACACTGAAAAGAAATAAAATAAAATGAGAAAAAAAGAATTTTAAAACAGCTGTTATACTCATATGGTGTAGATGTAAGAAAATAGGAGAAAGATTATACATGTTAAGTAGAGATAAAAAGATAGAGATAAGACCCAAATCAAGCTTTTAGAGATGAAAACTACAATGTCAGAAATGACAGATATTCTGGGTGGTTAAAATGGCAGGTCAGACACACAGAAAAAATGGGGAACTTGACATCGATACTAAAAAGGATCCAAATTAAAACACAGAAAAAAAAACACTAACAAAAAAAATGAACCCAGAACCAACAACTGTGTGACAATTTCAGAGAGTTTTATGTACATGTAATTGCAGTCCATGTAAGAGAGGAAACAGAGGAAAAAGATATAATGATCAAATGTTTTAATTTTCCAAATTTGATGAAAACTATAAACTCCCAAAGAAGTTCAACACAGTATAAGCACAAGATATATGAAGGAAACCACATTAAGTCACATCAAAGTCAAATTGCTTAAAATTAGTCATTAGAAAAAAATTAAGTAGTCAGAAAAAAAGTCAGAAGAGTATGTTTAGGGAATAAAGATAATGACAGGCAGGAGTAACGTCTTCAGAGTTGTTGAAAGGCAAAAAGAAAATCTCTGCAACTTGCACACTTTACCAGTAAAATATATATATATATTTTTTCTTTTTAAGGTAAGATTTTATTTTCTTGTCATGTTAGGAACTTGAACATGTATTTTTAACTGTGTCCCAATTATGCTGTGGGGAATTTTATGGATGCTGGGGCTAGGGTACTATTACCTTTGGTTTTTGTTTTGTTTTTTTAAGATTTAAAAAAATATATATTTGAGAGAGAGAGAGAGTGCACAAGCAGGGCAGGGAGTGGTGGTGAGGAGCAGAGGCAGCAGGGAAAACAGACTCCCCACTGAGCAGGGACTCAGTCCCAAGACCCCAGGATCATGACCTGCAGAAGGCTGATGCTTAACTGACTGAGCCACCCAGGTGCCCCTCAAAAGGGAAATTAAACACATTTAAAACCTAAAAAAAAAAGGAAACAAAACCTATCAAAATTATTTAATGCAGGTAAGGCTGTGCTTAGAATACAATTTACAGCACGCGCATGAGTGCGCGCACGTGTGTGTGTGTGTGTGTGTGTATAGATAATGAGGGAATATTATGGATATATATAAATAAGAAGGACATGGAGCTGAGATCACTGATTTAAATCTTCCTTTAAACAACAATGACAACAACAATAAAACAACAAACAACAACTTTAAAAAGAACAAATTAAACCTAAAGTAAGCAAAAGAAAAGCAAGAGCAAAAATAAATCAGAAAAACAAGAGAAAATTGAAGAGACTAAAATCTGATTCTTTGAAAAGATCAATAAAATTGATAAATCTCCAGAGAACCTGAAAGGAAACAAATTACCAATATCAGAAATGAGAGAAGAGACAACAGTACAGAGGTCACAGAGTTTAAGGATAAGGGAATATTATGGAAAACTTTATGCCCATATATGACAACTGAGATGAAGTATAAAAATTCATTGAAAAACACAAACTGCCAAAGTTCCTTCAAAAAGAAATGGATAACTGAATTGTGCTTTTTCTATTAAACAATTTGAATTTTACTTAAAGAAAATTCTAGACTCAGGTGGTGACTTCTAGCGACTATGTAAAGATGAAATGCCACCTATATTAACAAACAACACAAATAGAATATGAGCAAGAAATGTGAACAGGCATTTCACCCAAAAAGGTACATACATTAAGGATAAGCCCTTGAAAAGATGCTCAACCTCATGAGTCATTAAGAACATGTACATAAAAAAACAGTGCGATGTCATTACACACTTACTGGAAGACTAAAATTAGAAACCTGATCAAAACAATTATGCCAGGTGGGGCGCCTGGGTGGCTCAGTAGGTTAAAGCCTCTGCCTTCTGCTCAGGTCATGGGATCAAGCCCCACATCAGGCTCTCTGCTCAGCAGGAAGCCTGATTCCTCCTCTCTCTCTGCCGGCTTCTCTGCCTACTTGTGATCTCCACTGGTCAAATAAATAAATAAAATCTTAAAAAAAAAATTATGCCAGGGACATAGAACCCTTTCACCTCTTATACCTTTTAGTGGGAACGTAAAAAGGCACAACCATCTTAGAAAACATTTATATACACACCAATGGCATGACTTGGCAATTTCAGTCCTAGGTAATTACCAAAGAGAGAGATGAAAGCAAGTTTCTACATGAAGACATGTATACACAGGTTCATAACAACTTTTTTTGTACTAACTAAAAACTAAAAATGACCCAAATGTCCACCAATAATGGAATCATTAGATAAATTATAATACATTCTTGTAATGGTATACTACTGAGCCATAAAAAAGAATGAACTTTGGTGATATCCAACAACAAGGATGAAATTCAATATAATTAGGCTGTAAAGAAGCCAGACAATAAGAATACATACTCTATGACTCCATTTACATAAAATTCTAGAAAATTCAAATTAGTCAACAGAGAAAGCAGGTTTGAAGTTGCCTAGAGATGGGAATTAAGAATACAGAGAGGCATGTGGGGTGGGTACAAAGGTACACATGTAAACTTTGGGGATGATGGATATTTTTATTATCCCAATTATTATGATGGTTTCACTCTGTGTGTCTGTATGTTAAAATTAACCAAAGAATACACTTTATATACATGCAGTTAATTTTATGCTAGTGTATTTCTGTAGAGTTAGGAGAAATTATTCTTGTCATATTCATGATCAGAATACACACAAATATTGTGTTGCTGAAACTGTGTCCTATTTCCTCTCCCATATGTGACCAAGAGTCCCCTTCAGTAATCATGTAGTTTTTCCTGTTGGGATCTTATAGACTACATTCTTTCACTGGAAAGTAGTTTGGTTTAAAATACCATTATTTAAAGATTCAGTATGTGTTTCCTATTAGAGTGGGAAAAAAAGAGAGATTCTTGAGTGAGATTTGAAGGATAGAATTAAGGCAGTAGCCACTTTAGAACTCATCCCTATTGTAGCTTATCAGCTAGCTCATGGCATTAGTATGGGACAGTTACCTGTCCTACAAGGGCTTCTCCTTCCTTTGGGTCTTCTTTTAGCTCTTTCTTCTGTTCTAGAGCTGTGTTCACTTCCATAATGAAGGGCACCAGCTTCCCCTTCAGGGCTTCTTACCCTCAAGATTCCAGGCAACAGGAACTGACACGTATTTCAGTCCATTCTCATGAATTCTAGCTCATACTGTGGATGCAGGTTATGCTTGCTTTCCTGTATTTACACGCATCTTCCCTTCCCAAACGCCGTCCTTGGGGATTTAAGTCTCCAGCATCAGATTCTAAGTTTACATGAGTCTGAATTTTAGATGGGTAGATTTGAAAGCTTCAGCCACTTTGAAGAAAGCTTCATTTTCATCTGGGATCCTTGATCCTATTTCTTGAGAAGGGAAAATTTTAAGTATGCATTCACAATGCCACCACCCATGGAGGCCTGCCATATTCATTTCCAGACTCACGTGTGGGTATATGCTGTGTCCTATAGAGACCTCCAGACCCTTACTTCTAATGGAGCAGATTTAACGATGGCGAGGAGAATAAATCCATTACTGTGATGTATAGATAGATGATAGATAGATAGATAGATCTATATATCTAGCATGTTTACTATAATATTTCTCCCTCCATATTTTAAGCATGGCCGTTTCACAGTGAAAAGGGAAATCCTTTGCTATTAGAAACTTGGATTATAAATACTTTGCCACACCCTAGTTTTGCAACCTTGGACAAGTTATTTAACTTGCTGGGGCTTAGTTGTCTTGTGTATAAAGGGTGGGTTATACAGTTTACCCTTTCATGTTGCAAAGCTTAAAGGAGTTAAGTTATGTAAATTAATTGATACTGTGCCTGGAACATTGTTTAAGTTCTCATTAAATGTCCTTGCTATTATTTCTTGTAACTAGTTGCAGAACACATAAAGTCACATCTCTTTTAATATGATTCTCTCATATGTGGAACACAAGGAAGTGAACAGAGGACCATAGGGGAAGGGAGGGAAATCCAGAGGGGGAGAAATCAGAGAGGGAGATGAAGCAGGAGAGACTATGGACCCCGGGAAATAACCTGAGGATTTCGAAGGGGAGCATGGAGTGGGTAACTGGGTATTGAGGAGGGCACATGTTGTGATGAACACTGGGTGTTATATTTACTTAATGATCATTGAACACTACCTCAAAAAATTATTACATATTATATAGTGGCTAACTGAACATAATAAAAAATGAAACTGCAACACTTAGAAAAAATTTTTTAATTTATTTTTTTAACATCTTAATTTTATTTTTACAGTGTTCCAAGATTCATTGTTTATGCATCCACCCAGTGCTCCATGCAATATGTGCCCTCCTTAATACCCACCACCAGGCTCGCCCATCCTCCCACTGCCCTCCCTTCCAAAACCCTCAGTTTGTTTCTCAGAGACCACTGTCTCTCATGCTTCATCTCCCCCTCCAATGTACCCCAATTCACTTTTTCTTTCCTTCTCCTAATGTCCTCCATGTTATTCCTTACACTCCACAAGTAAGTGAAACCATATGATAATTGGCTCTCTTTGCTTGACTTATTTCACTCAGCATAATCTCCTCCAGTCCCGTCCATCTTGATACAAAAGTTGGATATTCATCCTTTCTGATGGCTGCATAATATTCCATTGTATATATGGACCACATCTTCTTTATCCATTCATCTGTTGGTGAATCTTGGCTCTTTCCACAGTTTAGTGATTGTGGCCATAACCACTATGAACATTGGGGTATATATGGCCCTTCTTTTCACTTCATCTGTATCTTTAGGGTAAATACCCAGTAGTGCAATTGCAGGATCATAGTGTAGCTCTATTTTTAATTTTTTGAGGAATTTATCCACACTGTTTTCCAAAGTGGCTGCACCAACTTGCATTCCCACCCACAGTGTAAGAGGGTTCGCCTTTCTCCACATCCTCTCCAACACTTGTTGTTTCCTGTCCTGTTAATTTTGGCCATTCTAACTGGTGTAAGGTCGTATCCCAACGTGGTTTTTATTTGAATTTCCTTGATGGCTAAAGATAATGAACATTTTTTCATGTTCTGTTAGCCATTTGTATGTCTTCTCTGGAGAAGTATCTGTTCATGTCTTTTAAGGTGGGATTTATCCCTGGGATGCAAGGGTGATTCAACATTCACAAATCAATCAATGTGATAGAACAAATCAATAAGAGAAGAGAGAAGAACCACATGTTCCTCTCAACTGATGCAGAAAAAATCATTTGACAAAATACAGCTTCCATTCCTGATTAAAACTCTCAAAGTATAGGGATAGAGGAAACATTCCTCAACTTCATAAAAATCTATGAGAAACCCATAATGAATATCATTCTCAATGGGGGAAAAACTGACAGCATTCCCATTAGATCAGGAACACAACAAGGATGCCCACTCTCACCACCGTAGTACTAGGAGTCCTAGCAACAGCAATCAGGCCACAAAAAGAAATAAAATGTACTCAGATTGGCAAAGAAGTCAAACTCTCTCTCTTTGCAGATGACATGATACTTTATATTGAAAACCTAAAAGACTCCACCCCCAAACTACTAGAACTCACAGCAATTCAGTAATGTGGCAGGATACAAAATCAATGCACAGAAATCAGTTGCTTTCTTTTACACTAACAATGAAAATATAGAAAGGGAAACTAGAGAATCAATTCCATTTACTATAGCACCAAGAACCATAAGATACCTTGGAATAAACCTAACCAAAGAGGTAAAGGATCTGTACTTGAGGAACTACAGAACACTCATGAAAGAAATTGAAGAAGACACATAAAGATGGAAAAGCATTCCATGTACCATAGATTGGAATAATAAACATTGTTAAAATGTCTACTTCCCAGAGCAATCCATGCTTTCAATGCCATCCTGATCAAAATTCCACCAACATTTTTCAAAGGGCTGGAATGAACAATCCTAAAATTTGTATGGAACCAGAAAAGACCCAGAATTGCTAAGGAAATGCTAAAAAAGAAAAACAAAGCTGGGGGCATCATGTTACCTGATTTAAAGCTTTACTACAAAGCTGTGATCACCAAGACAGGATGGTACTGGCACAAAAACAGACACATAGACCAATGGCACAAAGTAGAGAGTCCAGATATGAACCCTCTATTCATGGTCAAATAATCTTCGACAAAGCAGGAAAAAATATACAGTGGAAAAAAGACAGTCTCTTCAATAAATTGTGCTGGGAAAATTGGACAGCTATGTGTAGAAGAATGAAACTCAACCATTCTCTTACACCATACACAAAGATAAACTTGAAATGGATGAAAGACCTCAAGGTGAGGCAGGGATCTATCAAAATCCTAGAGGAGAACATAAGCAGTAACCTCTTCATCAGCCACAGCAACTTCTTTTAAGACACATTTCCAAAGGCAAGGGAAACAAAAGCGAAAATGAACTTTTGGGACTTCATCAAGATCAAAAGCTTCTGCGCAGCAAAGGAAACAGTCAACAAAACAAAGAGGCAGCCCACAGAATGGGAGAAGATCTTCACAAATGACACTACAGACAAAGGGCTGATATCCAAGATCTATAAAGAACTCCTCAAACTCAACACCTAAAAAACAGATAATCATGTAAAACTGCCACACTTATTAAAGGTGTAGTGAGAATAAAATAATAACAAAAATGAAACAAACAAAAAGAACTTAGACCATCTGGCTCCGGAGTCTTCATGCTCCCCACCACCATGTCCTTCAGACAGCAGCAAGTCTGAACTAAGCAGTCACAGCCCACAGAAGGATTGCCACTCGTACCTGCAGTTCAGGTGCGGCTGTGTCTGGAGACTAGCCCACAGCAGCATACTGGACTATGGACCTCTGTTCCACTGGGGAGGAAGACTGCCTTGCTCTCCATCCACATTCTGGAAAAAACACTGCTGGACCAGCACTGATATCAGGTAGCAATCTACTGGCTCGTTGGAGGATGCGGGGTCGGGATTTAAGGTCAAGTCTCTCTAAAGCCAGAGCAAGAAATGGATTCTCCATGTCTGGATGAAGCATTTGTACCCGAACAGCCTCCTTTGTTCTGATTAAACATTCTTGGACCATTCAGGGCAGCAAAGAGGGCCCCAGTAGGAAATTCTGGGCTTCTTGCTAATCTGGGCATTTGGGGAGCTTGACAAATTAATTGTGCTACTGTGCTGTTTAGAATAAATGCTTTGTATTATCACCCAGTCACACATACATATGATGCTTCTGTGGATTTGTGACCCTAAGTGAGTCATTGACTTTAGTTACCCCTCCGCACAAGGTACGAATGTTCATGAGAAAGGATGATTTTTACTTATATATTTAATTTTCCCTTTCCCTGTGGAAGGCCTTAGAACTAGCCCTCCCTCTCTTCGTGATTTTGCCAGCACAGTGTATTTTTCCTTTATTTTGCAGTCTTTAAAACTTAACTTTGTGCTGAACACAATGAAACATGCTTCCACCTGTTCTGTCCCTTGTGTCCATGCAGATTACCATGTAGATGAAAGGAGAAACCGTGTTACGCATTCAGTTTGTGCTTCCGACCATCTGACCTATCCTAGGATTCAGCATTCCTAGATGTGGATAAAGCACAATTCTTAGGGGCCATTGAATGAAGTCAGCTTAGCAGGTACTGTCTGTTTTTGACCTCATTCCCTTCATCTACCCTACAGGGAAATCTTAGGAAGGAGAGAGCAGTTGCAGGGACAGAAATAAACCCATGAGTTAGGATGCTTTGTGTTGTAAGCCAGCTAAATTTAACTTAAGTTAAAAAAATAAAAAGAATGAGGAATATGTCAGTATTTGAGTATGTAAGTGTGTATGTAGGTGTAATGAAAATGGAGCTTTTGTTCTAGGAGAACAATTGGCTTTGAGGACCTCCCTCACCTCTCCACAGTCGCGTGGATATCTTGAAAGGTCTCAGCTGTCAGTTCTACTATAAGAACATGAAATCACCAAAGAGAACTACACACTGTTGAAAGGAATTTCATTATGAATCAAGACTAGAGAAAAGCTAACCTGTTTATCACCAATTTGGATAGATTCAGATACAGCTAGAGTTTTCCTTGGCTAATTACGTGATTTTCCATCTTGTTTTATTAAAGATAGGAACAAAGGAAGCCCTTGTGGAAGTAGCTGGCACTTTTTTACTACCTGATTTTAATGGTAATAGCAATACTTTCAGCAAGTAAATGTTACTATTCAATTAACCTTTTTTTTTTTTCCTTTTAGGATATTTGAACTTTGTTATAAATCATTTCTGTCTGGTCAAGTGAAGTATATAAAGATGGGATCAAAAGGGATAGACTTGGGGCGCCTGGGTGGCTCTGTGGGTTAAGGCCTCTGCTTTCAGCTCAGGTCATGATCCCAGGATCCTGGGATCGAGCCCCACATGGGGCTCTCTGCTCAGCGGGGAGCCTGCTTCCTCCTCTCTCTCTGCCTGCCTCTGCCTACTTGTGATCTCTGTCTGTCAAATAAATAAATAAAATCTTAAAAAAAAAAAAAAAGGGATAGACTTTCAGATTTTCCACTGGATTTAAATATATCGATTACTATTACTCCTTCTAATCCTCTGATTTTATGGCTGTGAATCGAGAGATTAGACTAGATTCTCAGTTATTTTCTCTACCCCAAAACTAATTATTATTTCATTCTAATACATGTAAAATATTACCCACTTTCAGTTATATCATTATATCATTAATATGACAGCCAAATTAATGCTGTCAGTGAACTAATTCTTCCATAAAAGGTTTCAGGTAGCTCAATGTCAAAAAATGTTTTGCCAGCTCTAAAAACTTTTGCCTTCTTTCTTCATACTTATCAGTGTTGTAACAGTGAAACATGGCTGGGTGAGAGCTCTGGTAGCCTGAAGAAGTATAAAAGAGGGAGATAGGCTGTATTTTCAATTTTATTAAAATTCTTATTTTCAGCTAGCTGTATGCTTTTTATGCTTGGCCTAATTTCCTTTTGGCTATGGGCAACTTTTTGCAGGTTTTACAATCTCTTCATAAAACACAACCTATCCCATTATCACATTACATACCTCCATAGGCACGTAATATTTTGCTCAACTTAGAGGTAGGGAGATAAAGGCAAGAACAGTTTTCAAGGTTTTGAACTTTTCATTAATGTGTGCTTTGTTGGCTTTGCTCCTAGTCACATATTAACCAATAGGCATAATAAAATATTTGAATAATTTTTATTTACTGGTGTCTATATGTCTCTTATGATAAGAATTATTTTAGATAAATGAATTCTTTTCACATGCCATTTTAATTTTGTTTTCATTTCTATAAATGACACACATGAATAGATGCTTACTACACTAATGGAATAAGGTAAAAAAACTCCATATTCTACTCATGCAAACAACGTTTAAGTACTTTTTTTCAGATAACTGAAACTTCTTTCTACTGGATGACAAAGAAGCTTTTACTTACTCATATGTCCATATTGCCTGGGTTAATAATTTTCTTTCTTACTCTGTCAGTCTACTTAAATTTTAACTTATAATTTAATTCCCAGATTGGTAGGATGCAGTAGCCTTTGCATTAATCATTCTTCTTCACCCCTTTCCCTTCTATACCTCAGGATCATATCTAAGTGAATGAGTGTACCTAAGTCTGGGTGGAGAGAAGGGGGCATTGGCTTGATGAATTGTCCCTTGGATTCTGGTTGATGATAGAATTGATTTCCTTAAGATAAATCCCTTTTCTCCTGGATGTTGATTAAGGCCTCTCTCTCAGCTCTGTAATTACTTGTCCTATGGTTCCCTCCATCTTCAAACTAGCCACAGAATGTCAAGTTCTTTCCATACTCCAAATCTTTCCGATGACTTCTTCTGTTCTGCCCAAAACAGAATAGTCTGCTTTTAAGTATATTTATCTGATTAGGTCTGGCTCACCTGAATAATCTCTAGACCTTAAATCAATTGACCTGGGACTTTAATCTAAATCCCTTCAAAGCAGTACCTAGATTAGTGTTTGAAAGGTCAAGAGGAGGTCCTTGGGAGGACCATCTTAAGAATTCTGCCTGCCACAGTTTGCCTTCTGGCCCCCAGAAAGTCATGTCCCTCCCCAAACAAAATATATCTACTCCATTTTGTGGTACCCCCAAATTTCATTTTATTACAGCAGTGTTTTCAAGTCTCAAATCTCATCTAAATCTTGTCAGCTCAAAATTCTAAAATTTCATCATCTAAATCATCTAAATTAGGTGATGAGGCTATCTTTCTTCCCGGAGACTGAGGAAGAAACTGCTTCCAAGTTCATTCAGGATGTTGGCAGAATTTTGTTCTTTGTGTTGTAGGACTGAGGTCCCCTTTCCTTGCTGGCTCTTTGCCAAGGGTTGTGCTCCCCTCCTAGAGGCCAGCTGTATTACATCTACAAAGTGCTTTTTACTATACAATATAACATGTTCGTGGGCAGGCTGTGGAATCATTTTCATTGTTTCCAAAGAGTGGGGAAAGATAATACTGGCAGCCATTTAAGAATTCTGCCCACCATGGATGAGATGCTCCTGTGGACCTTCTGGAGCCCTTGTCTTTCACTGCTCCTGACTAATTAGCCCTCAAGTGTGTATATTCTTGGATTTTCCCATACATTTCTACTGGCACTGAAAGACAGGTGGGGCAAGGACCTGGTATCTGATTTATTTATACTGCCTTTGTTTTCTTTCTACTCAGTCTGGTAAAACAAGCTTTATAGTTCTTCTATTTTATTATTGCTTCCCTTAATGTAAAACCTTGCAGTTTTGTTTGTCACATTTGGTTCTCATTATGGTTGTCATAGGACAGTTTAAATCCTGGGATTATGGAGTTCAAATATAACTATATAGTCATTCATATCTAATATTGGTGAGGGACTCTAATGCTTCCTTATGAAATGCACATAAAGTCTACAAGAAATAAATGAAGATTCATGTGATTGAATAAATATTGAAAATTAGAGAGAAGTTACATATGTGGCTACCAAGTGTTTAAATTCAAATTTGGATCATTGACTCTCTAGTGAATAGATTACTCCTTTAAATTTTGATCATATCATTGTAGGTTTGTGGTAAGTGCTCCCTAGGTCTGATGTCCAGGAGAGCTCTAGAATCTGAGAAACATCCTAGTGAAAACACAGATTAAAAGAAACTGTTCATACGTCATTAGTTTAATAAATATTTATTGACTACCTACTATATGTCAATACCTATACTTTGTTCACTGTTCTAGCGAATGAGATCATGAGCAAACAAAGCAGATACCAAATTCCTGTACTCAACTATTTAAGTAAGTTATATAGAATGTTAGAAAACAAATACTAACACAAAGCAAGACAAAAGAGATCAGAAATGTTGATTCTGGAATGTAGAGATTCAAGTTTATGGAAAATCTAACTAAGAATGTACTCTTTGAGCCAAGGCTTAAAGAATAAAAGGGAGGTTGATCTGTTACTATCCAGGAAAAGAGGATTGTAGGCAAAGAATAGTTAGCACAAAGGCAATAATAGGAATTTTCTAGGAACAGCAAAGGAACAATGGAGCTGGGATGGAGGAGGTGAGGTGGAAAGAGAGAGGAAAGGAGGTAAGGGGGTTGGGCAGGGTGGGAGAGAAGTCAAATAGGGACACAAAGGTATTATAAAGATTTTAGATTTTCCTCTGAAAGGAAGAGAGAAGGATTTGATGACTTTGAGCTAGGTTTGACATAAGAATATGGCTCACATTCTAAAGCAATCATTTTAACTGCTTTATTGAGAGTACTTGTATTGGGCAAGGAAGGAAGCAAGGACCTAGTTAGGAGGCTACTGCAATGATCCTAACCAAACCCAAACCCAAACCCAAACCAAAAACCCCAAAGGTGGCTTGCACTTAAGTGTTAGAAGAGTAAATGTGAGTAGTAGGCAAATTGTTGATGTATTTTGAAGGTATAGCCAAGATAATTTTTTGAAGGATTGGCTATAGTTTTAAGAGAAAGATCTCAAGGATAAATCTAAATTTTTGGCCTTGAGCTGTCAACTAAGATAATACAGGTAAAAACAGTTTTCAGGGCTATCTGAGGTTCAGTTAGGATTATGTTAAATTTGAAATAAGAGATATCCAGATGGAAAAGTTTATTAAATATTCAAGTACAATTTTTTTTTAGATATTCACTTACAGGTATTTACTAGATACCCAAGTGGAAATGAATCAAGATTTGAAATGTGAGTTTGAGGTTCAAAAGAGAGGTGTGGGCTGCAGACATAAATTTGGGATTTATTGGCATAAAGACAGATCCAACAGAATCAAAAATGTGGTGAGCATAGATGGACTAGTGAATCAAGGGCTGTGTTCTGGAACACTTCAATTTTAAGAGGTCAGGCAGAAAGGAGGAATAAGAAAAGGAGACTTGATAAGAAGAGAAGAGCATGATAAGAGACTATCAAGAGGGTGTAGTATTCTGAAAATCAAAAAGAATATATCAAGGAACCCATGAGCGTGGAATGTCTTTCCGTTTCTTTGTGTCCTCTTCAATTTTTTTCATCAGAGTTTTATAGTTTTAAGAGTACATGTCTTGGAGGTGAACCATGAGAGACTATGGACTCTGAAAAACAATCTGAGGGTTTTGAAGGGGTGGGGGGGTGGGAGGTTGGGGGAACCAGGTGGTGGGTACTAGAGAGGGCACGGATTGCATGGAGCACTAGGTGTGGTGCAAAAACAATGAATACTGTTACACTGAAAAGAAATAAAAAATTTAAAAAAAAGAATATATCAAGGAGAAGGAAGGAATCAAGGAAGGGGTGATGGGTGCCAAGTATTTCTGGTGGGTCAGGTAAGATGCAGTATAAAAATTGACTGTTGGATTTAAGAAACTGAAGGTTATTGGTGACTTTGACAAAATTAGTTTCATTCGGGAATGGAACGATTGCTTACATGGAGTGGGTTTAAAGGAGACTGGAAAGAGAACAGAGCAGTGAGTTTGGATAGCTCCTTGATGAGCAACAACAGGAAACTGCTGCTGAGAAGGAGGCAGAGTCAGAGGGAATTTTTCTTTTTTTAATGAGAGGACAGCACAACATATTTCTGTGCTAATTAGAATAGCCATAGAGGAGGAAAAATTGATTTGCAGGACAGAGAATTACTATGGCCAATATTAGAATTGTTGAGCGGGCATAGGATCTAATGCCCAAGTGAAGGAAAGGGCTAACCATCGTTCATCTCTTCTACAGGCAGGATGGCAGGGCCTGTGAGTACAGATACCACAGGTCTGAAGATAGATGTGGTGGTATTGTTGGCTTCGGCTTTCAAGCAAGGCAGAATGAAGTAGATGGAAGAAGTGGGGGGAAAATGAAGGTAATTGAAGAGAAATTAGATAGATATATATAGGATTTTATTGTTACTTCAGAGGATATGAATTTTACAGAAATGCTTTCACATGTGATTTTGTGACCTTACTCTTGTCCTCTGTTGGTAAAAATGTGAACCAATACACTTCCTTTCTAAGAGTTCTTTCACATGCTCTTGTGTGCTGAAACAATATTCTGTCACCTCCAGAAATGGTAATATGTTCTGTGACAGGTATATACTTTAGTGCTATGACGTTCATAATTTATTTTTTTGGTAATGACTTTTAGTCACTTGCATTAATTTTTTTAATATAGTTTTTTTTTTTGGATGACAGAGCACTTTTGCAACCAAAGTCTTAAATATTTTACATAAAAAGAAATCAAATCTGTTAATGTCAGATTAATCAGCATATTTACTTAGGCCACAGATCAAAACTGTGTGGTAACAGTGAGCAAGAAGAAAGAATATTGCTCTCACAAAATAGTGCTATGTGAAGCTTAGCTGAATCATTAAATTCAACTCCTGTAGTACAAAGTGGAAATTGGTGCATTCAGGTAAATTCCGGAATAAGAAGGCAAGTTGTTTTAATACACGTTAAATTCCTAAGAACAGGGGCGCCTGGGTGGCTCAGTGGGTTAAAGCCTCTGCTTTCTGCTTGGGTCATGATCCCAGGGTCCTGGGATCGAGCCCTTTATCGGGCTCCCTGCTTGGCAGGGCGCCTGCTTCCCCCTCTCTTTCTGCCTACCTCTCTGCATACTTGTGATCTCTGTCAAATAAATAAAAATCTTTAAAAATATTCCTAAGAACAGACTTCAGGGACGTAACTGGTTAGGCATGTAGAAACCATATAGAAACGTTATCTCTATCTAGTCTCATTAAGAGAAAGACATTTATAAACAGAATTTTGTAGATATCCTCATGTATTATTTGCACATTTACCTCACAATGTAGGCTTTAAACCTAAACACCTATATTGTAATTTTATTGGTAAACTGAAATGCTGTTATTAAAATACCACAGATCAATAGTTTAACTTAGCAGTACCATTTGAGTGGGAGAGCAATCCCTGTATGCATTTGAAGTTATGTGTTGAGGAAACTGTATGTTATTTAAAAGCTTACTAAACAAATAACATTAAATAGAGAAAACTGAATTACCTCTTCAGGCATGAAAATGTATTTTGTTATTATGAATAAGGAGCAAATTTCTATGCTATACCATTCCTTGCTATAATGTATTTTTCTTTAGTTTTTCTGCTGAATTCCAAATTCACCAACATAAACAAATGTATCCAACCAATACTCTATAATTTATACTTTGGCAGCTTTATTTTCTCCTTCCTTTTCTTTTCTTCTCTTTCGTTTCCTTTTCTTTTTTCCTTTTCCTTTTTTTTTTTCTTTTCTTTCTTTCTTTTTTTAAGAATTACTCTTGCTCTTAGGGACACAATGTAGGTTAGTACTGAAAGCCAGAATTAAGTAAAACATGAATATATATCCAACACAACTATAGACTCAAAGGGTCACAGTAGAGGGAAGTACAGAGTAGAGGGAAGTATAAGTATAGGGAAGGCAAAACATTTCTAGAAGGTGGTCCAAGTTTCAGTCTTAGCAATGTAAGTACTTTAAAAATGCTATGCATATAGCAAAACAAAATAAAACAAGTTCATGACAGCAAATAATAGATACTTGTGCTATGCAGTATTTTTCTGGATTGTATATGAGGCAATTAATTAAAATTACAAAATGTGTAGGACAAATAATGCAGTCAGAAATGTTCAAGTGATTCAGGATTTTCCTAGAAATATTCATTCTGCTAGTGAATATTGAGCACCTGCTAATCAAATTACTGTTAGAAATATTTCTTGTGCATAGAATTTATATTATTCCCTGTCGTGTTTGTTAGTGAAAGTAGGGATGATTAGACCATGGTGATCTAAGTCAAAACTTCTGAAATTATTTCTGTACAGGTCAAATAACAGTATGAAAACCATTTCAATAGACCAAAATATACCTTTTAAAAAATTATGTTAATCACCATACAGCACCTCATTTTTGGTGGAAATGTACCTTTAAGTATAAAATTTTAAAAATTTATACTGCATTTAAAGAAAATAAATTCTACTGACATTGACCTATAGATTTCTTCCTTTTGTTCCTCTGTTTTTCATGTTAACTTTGTACATATCTACAAAGTGTATGTGTTGCTTGCATGCTTGACTTTGTTCTTAGGTTTAAGATGTTCTTGAGGGCAGATACTAAGTTCATTGATCCTGATAACTTAATGTGACGTATTTGTAGTCTTTTGCATGTTATGTAGGAGCTGTACTCTATGGCACAGACTCACCGATAGCAAGTAAACACCTGTGTAGTAGACATCTAAAAAGGCTTTAAAAACTGAACACGTATTGAAACCACAGCCTACAGAAAGCAGGTTGGAACCAAGGACTGAACTTAACCAGGTCTTGATAGTCAAAACAGAAATAGTATCATTCCCTATAAAATGGCAGTAAAACACAGACGTTTGACATAATCTACAAAATGCCCAAAATGAAATAAAAAATTACTGCATACAACAAAGCCATGAAAATCTCAACTCACATAGAAAGACAATTAGCACATGCTAATATTAAGTGATATAGATGTTGAAATGATCTGATGCAGACATGAAAACAACTGTTGTAAAAATGCTTGAATGACGATCATGAACACTCCTTAAACATCTGCTAAAATAGATAAGATCAGCAAAGAATAGAGCAAGTGAAGAACCAAATAAACTGAAAACCGTCATAACCAATATTTAAAAAACAACTCACTGGAAGCTCTCAACAGGAGAATAAAGATATAAGAGAAAAGGTGAGTTAACCTGAAAATCAATAAAATTTATCAAATATATTTTTTAAAGATTTTATTTATTTATTTGTCAGAGAGAAAGAGTGAGTGAGCACAAGCAGGGAGAGCAGCAGACAGAGGGAGAAGCAGGCTCCCTGCTGAGCTGGGAGCCCGATGTGGGGCTCGATCCCAGGACCCTGGGATCATGACCTGAACTGAAGGCAGACACTTAACGACTGAGCCACCTAGGCGTCCTCCAAATTATCAAAATTAATAGAAATTTAAAAATTGAAAAAAATCAACAGAGCTTGAAGTACCTGCGGGATAATAAACACAATGTCTTCTGTTCATGTTATTGGAATTCCAGGAGTATAGTGTTGAAAAAAAACGTTTGAAGAAATAATGAAAACCTTTCAAATTTAGCAAAATACGTAAAACTACAGTTCAAGAATCTGAGCAGACCATCAGTAGGAAACCCAAATAATCTGTGCTCCTACATAATAATCAAATCGCTGAAAACTAAAGACAAATAAAAGCCTTGAAAGCAATTCCTAGAAAATGACAACTTTACTTGTAAGGGAACCAAGATTCTAATGTGTGAATGGTTCTCACTGGAAACAATGACATCAGAACAGAGTGGCACTTCATTTTTAGTCTTGAAGAAAACTGTCAACCCAAAATGCTATGTCCGATGAAAATATCCTTCAGCACTGAAGATAAAATAAAACATTCTCAGAGGAAGGAAAACTAAGAATATTGAGCCAGGCAAACTGACTTACAATAACTACCAAAGAGAGCTTTTAAGACAGAAGGAAATGAGGGGTGTCTGGGTGGCCTAGTGGAATAAGCCTCTGCCTCTTGCTCAGGTCATGGTGTCAGGGTCCTGGGATCGAGCCCAGTATCGGGCTCTCTGCTCACCAGGGAGCCTCCTTCCCCCTCCTTTTCTCTCCCTGCCTCTCTTCCTATTTGTGATCTCTCTCTCTCTGTCAAATAAATAGATAAAATCTTAAAAAAAAAAAAAGACAGAAAGAAATAATACTGGAAGGATAATTGGGACATCACCAAAGGAAGGACGCTCAAAAGAAAAAGTAAATATTGGGTTCATAGAATAACCATTTTCTCAAGTTCTTTAATATGAGTTTAATGGTTTCAGGCTATGCATATGTAATTTATATGACAATTATAGCATAAAGGGACCTAGAAAGTGATAGTATTTCCACACTATAACAAAAGTGGTAAAATATTGATTCTAAATAGAATGTAAAATTACATATGGATTTCATAATCCCTAGAGAAGCCATTAAAATATGAAAATATGTATAGTCAAAACCAAACTAAATAAATTAAAATGGAATGCTAAAGATTTCCAAATAACCCAAAGGAGTAAAGGAATAAGATAACAGATGGACTACACAGTAAAAATTAAGTGGCAAAGCTAAATCTAAACATATAGATAATTACATTAAAAGCAAAAGGACTGAAACACCTAACAAGATCCGAGAGTGGAAGAATGGAATTTTGAAAATATTCAGCAAGTTTGAGAAGTTTCCTACCATTAGTTTTTTTTTTTTTTTCTCTCTCTCTTTTTTGTTTGTTTGTTTGTTGACTCCTTCTCTCTCTCCTCTGGGACTCCCACAACATATATGTTGGGACACCTGCTGTTATACCACAGGTCCCTGCATTTTTTCCCCCAATTTGTTGTTGATGTTCTTTAGATTGGATGATTTCTATTCATCTATGTTCAAGTTCACTGATTACTTGTCATTTTAAAAAAGATTTATTTGTTTATTTATTTATTTGTCAGAGAGAGAGAGAGAAAGCACAAGCAGGGGGAGCGGCAGACAAGGGAGAATCAGGCTCCTGCTGAGCAGGGAACCCAATGTGGGATCATGACCTGAGCCAAAGGCAGAAACTTAACCAACTGAGCCACCCAGGTGTCTCTTGTCATGTCATTTCAAGTTTGCTATTGAGCCCATCTAGTGAATTTTTCATTAAAATGAATGCACTTTTCACATCTAGAATTTCCATTTGTTTCTTTCACTTTATTGATATTCCTTAGTGTGTTATCATGATATATTTCTTTATTCCATTAAACTTGGTTATCTTTAACTCCTTAAATATTTTCATTGTATCTGCTTTGAAGTCTTTGTCTGCCAAGCCAAATATCTTGGTCCACTCGGTGACAATTTTTGCTGATTTTTTTTTTAAATACTCAGAAATGGTTCACACTACTGGTTCTTTGCCTTCCTCATCTTATTTTGTTGAAAACTGGTTATTTAGGTCATTTGGTAACTCTGTATTCTGACTTTTTTCCCTTGAGGGTTGTTGCTTTTGCTTTGTTGTTTATGTATTTTAACTTGTAAGTAATTTGAGTGGACTTAATCTGTGGATTTTTCCTCCTCTGTGTTGTACAATCACGGCTGTCTCTCTTTAGATAATGGGGATGAGGATAGTTGTTAAAATTTAGGGGGATTTCCTGTATGTCTTTGTGACCAGCCAGTGATCTATTGTAGGTTGCACTGTTGTGCTGAAATGCTTTGAGGTGTAGGGTTCCATCCTCTGCTGGTAGATCAGTATGTGGGTTTGAAAGTGCACTCAAAATTCAGGTGATTTTTAAAATTGCCTCTGTTTTGTAGTTTTGCTGCATCCCCTCAGATCTTTCCTACACACACCTGAGGTAAGTGCCTGAGATGAACGGAGAGATTATGAACCCTCATTAAATTGCCGGCCCTCCCTCCAGTCTACGGTGTGACCTGGGACTTATAGTCCCCTTAGCCTCAGGCTAAGGCTGCTGAAGCTTCTTGTGTCCATTCATTTTCTGCTGGGTTTGCTACTTGCACTGACAATGCATCTGAATGTAGGGTGTCCACCTTTCACTCTAGACTGAGTCAGCCCCTCTGGCCACTTTGCCTCTGGTGGTCATTGCCAGTATGGCTCAGTAGAACAACCATGCTGTTCAAGGTGATGTGGGAGGTGATGGGAGCCCCAGGCATAAATAGTGTCGACACCCACAGCCCGTACCTGAAGTTCAGCAGCTCTGTATGAATGACAGCTTCTCAATTTGATGCTTGCTTTTAGTTGATATCCAGATCCCTGATATGGTTGTTTTGGGAAGTTCTCATGTAGTTTTATAGTTTGGAGAGTTGACAAACTCTTCACTCATTCATAGATGGAAGTCCCAACTCTTTCCATGTTAGTTTTGTCTACCATTAAGTTCAATTGCATTAATAACTCATTTTGCTTTTGGTATTATTGTTATTATTTTTCTTAATGCCATTTACACAGCTAATGTTAATTTAGGCTTATCCTTATCATTAATTATTTCCACCATTGCACTTCTAGACGTTTTTCCTAGAGATATGAAAACACACTTTCACACAAAGCCTGCACATGAATGTTCATAGCACCTATATAACCTCAAACTGGAAACAACTCAAAAACAATTCAGTCCTCCAATGGGTGAATAGTTAGGCCTATTATGGTACATGCATAGAATGAAACACTACTCAGCCATAAAGGAAACAAACTACAGATGCCCAGTACAACTTTGAAGGATTTCAAGGGCTGCATACTGAGTAAAAACAGTCAGTCACAAAAGTTATAAATGGGCCAACTATTCAAGGGTGAATTCTCAAGTTTACATCAGAAATTGAGGAAATTCAGTACTGGGGAAGGTGCCATGTTTTTAACTTCCCATTTATTTGCCAGAAGATTTAAATCCTATGCAAATATTATTAACATGTTGGTCTCCCAACTGATTATTAGAGCATTAGCAGGAATATGCAAGAATTTACTCCTTCTAAAGCATCTTCACTACTGAAATTTGAGTACCTTAGAACATTTGTATACAAAATCATTGAAACAAAATGTAGGCAGTAAGTTGCCTCCAAAAAAAAAATATGCTGCATGAATCCGTTTATATAACATTCTTTTTTTTTTTTTAAGATTTTATTTGTTTATTTTACAGACAGATCACAAGTAGGCAGAGAGGCAGGCAGAGAGAGAGGAGGAAGCAGGCTCCCCGCTGAGCAGAGACCCCCCCCCCCAATGCGGGGCTCGATCCCAGGACCCTGAGATCATGACCCCAGCCAAAGTCAGAGGCTTTAACCCACTGAGCCACCCAGGCACCCTCCCCCCCATTTATATAACATTCTTGAATAACAAAAGGATAGAGATGAAGAGTAGTTTAGTGGTTACTTAGGACCAGGGGAGAGGAGTTACTTTGTATGAGGGAACAGCTACAGCTCTGTATCTTTATTTTGGCCGTGGTTACATAAGCATATACATGTGATTAAACTGTGTAGGATTCTACACACACACTAGGGATTGCGTGGAAAAATTGCTGAAATCTGAGTAAGATCTGTAGTCTACAAAGGAGTATTGAATTGGCACCAATTTCCTGGTTTCTAGTAATTATTGTACGACAGTTATGTAAAACTTGTTAACATTAGGGGGACCTGCCTAAAGATTCACGGGTCTCTGCTACTTTTGTTGCAGCTTCCTGTGAATCTAGAATTATTTCAAAATAAAAAGCTTTTAAAAAATGAAGAGAAAGGTAGTTTCTGAAATGATTAAAGTATCTCAATTAATATGATACTTAATGTTGAAACATAGCACCTACCCCCATTATAGTGCTGCCTAACCAGGTTCCTATTTCATATACTTCCTGAAGAACTATTTCACTTCATAAATATGCTCTGTATTCCTTTGGACAATATGCTCTTTTCCTTTTATGGTGCTGTATCTTTTCAGAGTTGCAGGAAATTGTTCTAGGTCTAGATGCATGCCCGAAATTAATAGGATTTAGGATCAGAAAAACAAACAAACAAACAAACAAAAACCAAAACTGTCCTCAGAAGTCCCCAGCTCTGATGCCACCTTGGAGGGGCTGTGGGTCCAGTGTAAGAGAGGCCGAGCAGGTAGAGTCAGTGGATGGTGAGGAGTGTGCGTGACCAAATGGGACAAGGAAAGAGGCAACCAGAGATCTGAAGGAACAAATATGACCACTTAAATGAAAATCTATTAAATTATTTGCATAATGATGGAGATGTATTAGAAACTGAGAATTGACATCATTAAGACTTACAAAAAAATATGAGGCAGATTTTAAACATTTTAGCTTCTTCTTTGTTAATATTATGGAGGCTACAGAGAATGCTTTTCCTCTTATGCTTTAGTAACGTATTAAAGGTGCTTTCTTTCACTGGGCTATAGTTATTCATAATTTAGTTCATACTTTACACCTGCAAAAAAGACATCTTTAGGCAAAGCTGCATTTTCTTCAATATGAATTTTAGAAAGCCATGTTAGTGATGTTAGAATTATATCCAATATAAAAGTTCTCAAAATACAACAGAATACATTTACAAAAATAGGAGCAATTACAACTCTTTGTACAGTTATAACAAAGACAAATGTATTTTATATATAATGGTATAATTTTCCCTAGGATTGTAAAATTTTTATAAATGGTATCTCATTGCTGCAGATGGTGGGAATTAGGATAGTAAATAGGACATTTCTATGTCATTCAGAAAAGAACAAAATAATAAAGCTATGGTCTCCTTTGGGGGATCAAGATATGAGAATTTGGGGCATCTGGTTGTCTTGGTCCATTAAGCCTTCAACTCTTGGTTTCGGCTCAGGTCATGATCTCAGGGTAGTGAGATCAAGCCGCATGTTGAGCTCCTCACCCAGCACAGAGTCTGCTTGAAGATTCTCTCCTTCTGCCCCTCCCCCAACTCTTAGTCATACATGCTTTCTCTAAAATAAATGGATAAATCTTTAAAAACAAGACATGAGAATTCTACAGCTACTTCTGACAGGACCAGAACTGAACTGATAATAAGGAGATCTATCATATTAATTGTTTGACTTCCTCCAAAAACCAATGGCCCTTAAATATTTGTTGAACATTTATTTAGTTGGATGCATAGACAAATACATTTTTATTACTAAAGTTTCAAGCTTGTTCAAAGATATAATTTATTACTATAAATTTTCTGAAAAATTCCTTGAAAGGCATTTAAATTACATACATACAATTCACTCTACTTGTCCCCAGTAAAACTGCACTACACCATGCTTTTTGTCTCAGAATATCAGCTGCTTATGAATGACAACTTTGAATGACAGCCATCTGGCTGGTGCATCTTGTCGTTCATTTATCCTCCAAAACTTACTCAGCTTGCACTTTTCCTGTTGCATAAGATATGTTAGTTAACTGACACCCTGTTTCCAAAATATTCCACTAATGTGGGATTTCATACTGGGAAGCTACCACTAATTTAATCTTTAATTTGGTTCTGATTTCTGCCCTTCATTGTAGTTTTTTCTTTGCCCATGTATATGCCATGAAATTAATTGTCCATTGGGTAGATAGTAGACAGAAAGTATAATGGCATGAACCTGGCCAAGTTATTTTTAAAAAATATAGTCACTAACAATGGATACCCTGGAAGACAACTGGTCAACCCCAAAGAATAAACACTGGACATAGTACATAAGGCTGAGTAGATGAATGCACAGTTGGCTACATGATTATGCCAAATTGTTGTGGTTTCTAGAGATTCTGGAAGTTTCCAAATGTTTTGTGACAACTTGTAAGCATGCATAATTCTCAAGAAACAGTAGGCAGTCTTATCCAGCCAGTTAGGAAAGATTCTGCAGTTCTCTCAGAGGGGACAGGACCATTGCTTTTGAGGTGTTCCATTTTTATCTGGAAAATAAAGAAAATAATGATTAAGTGGAAAACTCAGGTAGTAAAGACATAACCTCATTCAACACACACCATCTGACCCATTTCATTTTTACGTGTAGTCCACCATTCCTAACACTCAGGAAAGATCTGAACAGAACCCAAGTCCATCAGAACACTTAGAGCCATATAATTGGAAAAGGTTCAAGAAGCAGAAGGGTTGTCATCTGAATTTTGCTGTCAATGATGATAAGAAACTAATGTAGGCAGTAAAAAAAGACTGCCCCAGGGGTGATAATTCGGTCAATGGAGAGTTTCAACTACCTCTTTACTATTTTAGTGCTTAGTGACCACTAAACCTGAGCCACTCGTGGCTACTGTGAGCACTAATGACAATGTGGCAAATGCCTCCCCCAACACATGTACTTGTAGGATTAGTGAAGTAAGAAAAGCTTTGGAGTGACTGTTCTGAAACTTCTTGACCAAAAAACCTATGTGGGACTTTGTCTTCTTCTGGATTGAGGACATAAAGCGAATAGAAACAAGGAAAGGAAAATGTCTTGAAGATACCTTGGCTGACACAGCCAATACTAATGGGAGAACTTAAATATCTATATACACTTGCATATGCTTTGTCTCTGTGTTGGAGAATACTCTCTCATGTATGGAATTAAAAGCAGCAGTAAGTTTCATGTTTTCATAGTTTACAGCATATACTTTTGACAGTTTCAAAACTCCCCCCCCCAAAAAAAAAACCCATTTTTTTCTCTTTTGTGAAGGTGCTAGGCATCTGTTAAGCAATTGCAAAAATTTTAGTGATCCCTAAACATACTTTACATGAGGAAAATGTTTTTCCTTTAGGGGAAAAATTACAATTAAAATCAATTTTATTCCTGCATTCTCCTTGGACTTATAATATTTTAGTTGCCTTCCTTTTTATTAAAAAACCTGAATTTTTATCAGCTGAAAAAATTGGAGCATAGAAATATTTTATGCAGAATTTGAATTGCTAATTAAGTGTGGGATTTATTTTAGGGTTGTAGTTTCTGAAATAGTGGAAATAACAGCTGTGACTATTTCATGTTGTGCATTTGAGACTCCACACTCTTAGGCAAAATGGGCAGAGTATAAAATACCCCATCTCTAATATGGGACACTTGAATTTATTATATAGTTCTCGCTACACTGAGAGAAATTGACTGATGTTCTCATTTTGCTGTTAGTAACAAAACAGTTCTCTCTCCCTCCCTCATTCCCTCTTTCTCTCTCTCCTTCCTCCCCTTCCCTCTCTCTCTCTTTTTTCTCTCCTCTCTCCCCACTACATCTTTCTCTCTCAATCCCCTATTTAGGAAATAGTTTTGTGGAAAGCAGTTGGGGATTCTGAAGGATTTTCAACTTTAACCCCACAGAAAACTTACTTTAAAAACAGAGAGTGATTCTGCAGGATAAGTATAAACCTATTTTGTAATATTATCTACATTTTAAAAGGAGTTCTACTTTTCAGGAGACATCTGAAAAATCTTAAAGCTTCCTTATACTTACATAAAAACAGGCAATAAGTAGGACACAGTAATAGACTCTGCAAAAGACATTCATTTGATTCTATTTTTGCCACTCTGGGTTTGTGGGAATTCCTTAAACTCTGTCAGCCTTAGCTTGGCCTTATCTGCAAACTAAGAAAAATAATAACTATAATGCAGAAGATTTTCTGAAGATTAAATAAAACAATGCATGTGGAAGTCATTGTGTAGACCTTCCTTGTGTTCTGAGCTACATATAAATACACTGTAGCAACAGCACAAACCTGTCTAAGATAGAAAATCTGATTCCTCAGGCAGAGAAGGAAACAAATGACATAGGGAGGGGCCAAATCCTTAAATAATGTTTTATTGATTTTAAAAATCTGTAGCAGGTTTGCCTGATGTCAGGATTGGGCAGAGGAGAATGATTGGTTCCTTGGTGTTCATTTTATGAGTCTGTCTATTTTGGGGTGTTTGGAATATTTCAAAATGAAAATGGTGAAACAAATTAGTGGAATAGAACCTGAGATTGGGCCATGGCAAAGTGCTGACTTCTTTTTTTCTTCCTCTTCCTTTAAATTAACCTTTTTACTGCCTTGGTGATGAAAGAGTACATTTAGCTTTTTGTGAAAGTGAGCTAAAATGAAGATATGGAAAGAAGAGAAAGGAAAGTGCTTACATAAAATTAAATTGTTGATCTTAAAGTACCAGTAAAGTAAATTTTCTGGCAGTGGCATTTTTTGGTTTTCAAGTAGAAGTGGCCACCTATATAGAGAAATAAAATGGAAAAAAGACTTTAAGAGTTTGACATCTTCTCCCTCAGATTAGAAAGTCTGTTTTGTAAATTCTGGTGATTAATTAAATATGGAGTAGACACCATTGCATTACATTTTAATCAAGAGAGCAAGAAAATGTACATTATGGCTAGATGTTTATGCATTGCCCAAATTTCACTTAGAAATATGAAAATTGGGGGCGCCTGGGTGGCTCAGTGGGTTAAAGCCTCGGCCTACGGCCTGGGTCATGATCTCAGGGTCCTGGGATTGAGCCCCCCATGGGGCTCTCTGCTCTGCAGGGAGCCTGCATCCCCCCCCCCATCTGCCTGCCTCTCTGCCTGCTTGGAGTGATCTCTGTCAAATAAATAAATAAAATCTTTAAAAAAAAAGAAATATGGAAATTGTATTAGCAATAAAATAGAAAAGTATTTCTCTTGATTAGACTTGTACGTTTGCCTTTCTTTGTTTTAAGCAGTGTTACAAGCCAACAGAAGGGGAATGAAACCAGTTTGGACAACGTCTTTTAGAAATTAGAGGCGAAGGCAAAAGTAGCATTCCAATACCGAGGACTTGCAGTCCCAGGGCTTTATGAGTGAGGGAGGGAGGAAAACCAATTATAAATAAATACGACTTGGGGGGTTGCCAAGCCACACAGCCTTATAAGAAACAGCATCTCTATACTGTGGAGAGGGGGAGACGGCCTAGATTATCAGATGATGAGCAGACAGTGAGCCGTAGGGACCAGGCCTCTTTGAGCAGGAGCACGGAAAATGTATTATAAGGTGTAGAAATTTAAGGAGACTTTTGAGAAAAAAACATAATGCATAGAATTTACCTTAGCTTAAAACTGAATATGCGGTAACATGCTGCGTAAACAGAACGCTGTTTTGCATAAATTCACATATTATAAGATGAGAAAGAAAATGAACAATAATACTAATCTAATTCAATTAATTGAATCCAAAAATCCTAGCCAAAAAAAAAAAAAAATTCTGATAATTTTTAAGTGAGGAAGATTTGAATCAGGCTGGGATCCCATTAAAACCAGCCTCGTGGGTGACAATCAGCCTCTGTCTAGATTCCTGCGGAGCTATTTGGACGACTGAGGCAAAATACACTTAATTCCTCTGAGACAAGGTTGGGAAGCTTTTTTTTTTCTGATCTAATGAATTCTTTCCCAGCAAGAGTCTAGAAATGCTCATGTGAGTATTTCCAAAGCCTTCTTTAGGTCTTTGGGAACCACTTCTGGGGTTTCCTGCATAACCATCCAGCCCTACCTGTTCAGAGACTCACTAAGATAAACTGAGCCAGAAGCTTCACCCGCACATTGACATTTTAAGTCTTTGGCAGGCTGCCTGAGAAAAACGATTCTAGATGAATTTGTCTCCAGAGATTCAACAGTAATATTCCTAAATGGGGTTAGAATCACATATTTCAGAAATAATTAGAAGAGTACATAGAGTATTTTAAACACTAAGGGTGTTTTTAAACACTCGGTGTAAAGGGTTGGGGTCTGAACTCCACATCACTGTGTGACTTTGTGCAAACTGCCTTCTCTGTTAACTGTTGGGAGAGGTTTAAATCCTATGTTTATGTGAATTTTAAATGAGTCCTATAAGTGCTTGATATGAGTTGTTTCTCTATATTAAACATTTCTTCCTGGAGATGCTCAGTGCCTTGGAGTAATCCTGACCAGTTTGAGTCTTTTACATCATGTTATTTTTTTCATAGAAGCATAGAATGACAAGGTAGGGAGAGAGTTTAGGGTAAATTGGTTCACCTATTTTTTACTTAAAAATTCCCTTTTTTTATTAGAACATTTTTGGTGAGTGGTCATCTAATCTCTGAGTATTTTTCATGGCAAGGAATACACCTCTTTATATGGCTACCTGTTTCACTATTGGGCACATTTTCTTCAACTTAGAGGAATTAATATTATGTCTCTAATGTGACTTATAATTTCCAGGAAATAGCAGGTAGTCACATTATATTTAATCTGATTTTTTCCTGACCACTGCCAACTGGCATATGAAAAATAATTTTTTAAAAAATTTTCTTGATGTTAATAATAAAGAGAGAGAACAAAAGTACTAATAACTTAAATGTTAGTTTTTTTATTCTATATCAGTAACATTTAAACATTTTTAACACCTGGGTTTGAGAAGAGGATTCTACAGTTGCATAATGGGTTCTAACTTGCAAAATCCTACAAAACTTGGGAAATTCTTCTCAAATCAATGCCAACATTTCCAAGATCACCACCACCACCAATAAAACCTGTCAGACTGAATCATAGTCACAAAAGAAAGCTTTTTATGGCCTTGTCGTATTACCTGATAAGTCCAGAATACATTGCCTTGATTGTTCCCATCCAGTATCTATGATAGAAAGATAAAATGAATATTACTTTCTTCTAGGTGTCAAATGGAATTAGGTAAAATAACTTGAAGGAATGCCTTGCTTCGCTTTGCTACATTTTTCAGCTTATATTACCTATTCTCTCTGGAGATGGGTGGTATATTTTTCTTCTAATAGAGGGGAAGGCACTGACAGCCCATTGTGATGGAGGCTTCATTGTTAATGATTGCTGTTAGGGTTGGAGAGAGAGGAAGGAAAACTTATCCATATCAGTGTAATAAGTGTACTGTCCTTTCAATCATTAGCAGGTACAGACTTCTCTATTCTGGGGCTGGAAAATGTAATTGATTTGATAGGAATTAAAATGCAACAATAGCAAAACTGCAACAAACACTTCAACTTTTTTGTGTTTTATCTTAAAGCCTTTCATCTGATTATATATCTTAAGAAATATAGCACTCACAGAGGGGAAAAAAACATGCTGAATGCTGAAAGCAACTATGAAATCTTGCTGAGTATTCAGATTAATGCAAAGAGAAATAAAAACATGAATACTAATTTTTGGACTGGGCGCGTTTGGTAATAAGCAGACCCGCCTGTTCACAAACAAGAACTTCTAGCTGCATACCTTAAAACCATATGTATTTTCTTTTTTTATAAAAATATAGATAATGTAGATGTGGAGGGGAATATTGTGTTCATAATTATTTTCCTTTTGTATGAAGAGTTATTTTTTAAAGGATCAATAAGTGTCATTGAATGGAACTTCCAAGACATAAATTGAGGGAAGTCTATGGATACTGATAACATTGTTCTCTTCCCAACTTCTCCCTCTCCTAGTCCTATGAAAGCAATGCAGTCCCTCAACTCTGAGCCCCCTGTGGTGAAATAAAGAAAGATTATAGTCTGTGCCCTGCTTACATTCCTGAGCTTTTGAGATCAGAAGCTCCATAATATGTTAAAGTATGCTGGTGTTGATAATGAACCTCAGTGACATGAAGCATTATTTCTACATTAAGTGAAATTTGTCTAATTCGAATGTATAACTTGAAGCAGCTAGACTTTTGGAATTTTATCCCTGTAAGTGTCGTTAAAAGTTAAATATTTTTATTTGTTTTATTTATTTTTTAAGATTTTATTTACTTAGGGGTGCCTGGGTGGCTCAGTGGGTTAAACCTCTGCGTTTGGCTCAGGTCATGATCTCGGGGTCCTGAGATCGGGCCCCACATCGGGTTCTCTGCTCAGTGGGAAGCCTGCTTCCCCCTCTCTCTCTGCCTGCCTCTCTTTCTACTTGTGATCTCTCTCTGTCTGTCCACTAAATAAATAAAATCTTTAAAAAATTATTTTATTTATTTAGTTGTCAGAGAGAGAGCACAGGCGGAGGGAGCAGCAGGCAGAGGGAGAAGCAGGCTCCGCGCTGATCAGGGAGCCCGATATGGGACTCTATCCCAGGACCCTGGGGATCATGACCTGAGTGGAAGGCAGACGCTTAGCCGATTGAGTCACCCAGGTGTCCCTAAAAGTTAAATATTTTTAAATGAGGTTTTCCCCTCTAGATTAATGTAGTGTTGCTATAAATAGACAAAATGAATAACATTTCTAAATATTTTCATGCCCAGTTATGTCTATTACAGTATGACATATCTATATTTGGGGTGGACCCCTCTGTGATATTTTGCAATTTCTTTTATGAATCAAATTTTCTATATTTTATCTTAAAACAATCTATTTGCATCTTATTTCACTTAAAATTACTAGAAAGTATATAAAAACTGCTCAATATATTGAAAATTATTTAAGACATACGTGGCATCACTTAATTTTCATATAAATATTATAAAGTGGAATTTAGTTTTTGTAGATGAGGTAGTATGTAGATGAGGATGTTGTGGTTTATATCTTTATCCTCAAAAAAGAAAAGAAATAGAATATATCATGAGCACTTACATAAGATTTAAAAAAAAATTTTTTAAAGATTTTATTTATTTGACAGACAGAGATCACAAGTAGGCAGAAAGGCAGGCAGAGAGAGAGGGGAGAAAGCAGGCTCCCCACTGAGCAGAGAGCCCGACGTGGGGCTCGATTCCAGGACCCCGGGATCATGACCCGAGCCGAAGGCAGAGGCTTTAACCCACTGAGCCACTCGGGCACCCCTTACATAAGATTTATACGGAGGAAATTTCATCTGCACTTTAAATAAAGAACATGGTATTATTAGCACTGTTCGATGTTCTCAGATAATATTCAGTATACAATCATAAAAATGTTTGAAAAATGAAGGAATATAGCTGTGTTTTTAAAAAGGAGTCAGGGTAACTAAACATGATTCAATGATATTAAAATGTGAAGACAATTTTCTTTGTATGTTGAATATAGACTGAGAATATCTTTCAGATGGTAAACTTAGACAAAACAGTTCTGATGAAAGCATTTGAAGAAAAGAGTAAACCTGAATATTCCAATGCAAATTTTTTTCTCCTTCTAAATGTTTCTGAAAGAAGAAAGTTTAGTACAAAATAAAAATCCAGTAGTTATAAGTAAATGTCTGAAGAGTATGATACACAAAGAATAGATGATTCCCCCTCCCAGTCTCTCACAGTTCCTCTCCCTGCATTCCCCCCACTTTTATATTTCTGTATATCAAATAAGGGCATGATTCTTAGTTTATAAGAAGGTAATGCTAATACCAAAAACATAAGGAGTCCTAACAAGAAAATTGCTAGAAAAGTTTTGTTGAAAGGCGACCAGGTCTTCTTCTCTACTACTGCTCTTACTGAAATTAGGTTTTTAGCCTTTTTGAAGTCAGGGACAGGAGCAGTCATCAAAGATAGTCCATAGCTTTTATATAAAAATATGTGGAATGTGGAAAATGCTGTCCGTCAGGACTTGAATTTGTTCATATCCCAAGTTTGGGGGCAATTTTAATTGTAAATCTTGAGAGAATATTAATATATAACTTGGTGAGAATAGATTAACTACTTATATTGTAAGAAAATGATAGTAATTACCATGCCAAAGAAAGTACAGGTTCCAAGATTGATTTACCTTTTTGCTAGTAATTTTTTTTTTGCTAGCAAATACAGAACAGTTTCAAATTATTTCTGTAAATTTTCAGCTAAGAAGTTTAAAGTTTTCTGATATCATTCTGCTGAAGGTAAACATTTTTATATAATTTCCAGAAGCTTCTTCATAGACAGTTTATACATATCCTATATCCACTTACAACCCAGGAAACACACCCACACAGAGACTTCTCTGGTGATTCGTTCTGAAGCCTACATTATACTATGGGAACCTTTAGTCAGGTTAAAGTTCAATCCCTTTGACAGGGCTGCAGTTATAAAATAAGAGTCTTCCCTAGAGTTTCCACAGCCTGCAGCCACACTAAAAGACTTCTGTTAGTGGTCCAATGTCTTGAAGCAGGAGCTGCAAAACAGAAATTAGGAGGAGACAGGTCTAAGTTGAATAGTCAACTGGAATGGCAGAGGGGACAAGACAGGTCATGAAAGGGACACCAAAAAGATCAAGGTCACTGTGAGAGAAAGGGTCCCCCATAGCATTCTCATCTCTTTGGTTTGCAAAGCGCTCAACTTTGCTGTCTTCAGTGCAAGAATTTTGCCAACCTTGCTCTTGAGTTTTGGTTCAAAAGGCCTAGTAGTTTCCATTAAACTGACTCACATGTGGTGTCATCTGATGGTAAAGTGTTGTAAAGTGTTTGATTTCTGCCCTCAACTAGTTCTGCATGAAGAGAGAGGAGTGCATACAATCCTTGATCCCAAAATGCTTTGCAACCCATAACCATATGTTCCACTACCCACTCTGACCACTTCTTCCTCCTCTTTTTTTCATATTACTGAATTATATTAACCCTCGTGGGCTACTGCTTTACAAATGTTTTCTAGCTCCATTTTAAGCTCTGTTTATATTTTTTCCTGCACTAGATTTTAAATACTTCGAAAGCAGAGATAATTTCCTTTTTTTGAGTATCACCAAATAGATTCAAGTAGAGTTTGCAATAAAACAATCAATACTTTTTATTTTTGTTAAATGAGTTGTCATTACTTGTGATTTTCACATTAATCATATGCTTAAATTTAAAGTGAAATTATTAGTAATATGGTTTTCCTTATAATTAAAAGAAACTCCTTGAATATATATATTGAGTGCACAGTTAATCAATTCTCTAGCTCTGCTACATAGTATATGGAGCATGAGAAATATTTAAATTCTGAATACTGATGATCTCTCTGGGTGTATTGTAATATTAGAACTTGTTTAGCAATTCTGAAGGAGTTCGGGACATTCAGGATTGTGTTTTGTGATTGAATGTTTCCACTGTATTCCACACTTGCTTTCATATGTATCAAATTGGATCTTGCGGTGTGGACTTTCCTTGATTGTTACTTATGACGTTGTGCTAAGTCTTATCTCAGGCCCAGCAGAGTGAGTGCTGTGCTGAATCCTGCAGCAACAGCTCTTTCTTTTTCTTGTTCTGAAATATTGATGATCATGGAACTTACTGTTGTGTTTAGTCTTCAACTGTTCTTGCTCCAGCTAAAGCTTAATGGGCCAAAATCCTATTGACCAGTGGGAAGGGAGTGCCTAACGACCCAATGACAAAGTATAGGTTTCTCACACATAGTTTTGCAACTGCAAATTATCAATATATTATTGTAAAATTCACCCAGAACAATGTCCAAGATAACTTTTCTCCTATGGAGAAAATGCGGATGTGCAGTCATAAAAGGAAGCTGCTCTCGGGCAAATCAGGGATGATTGAAACGTGAACAGACAAGAGTTTGAGTGGAGGCTAGTAACTTTTTTCGAATGCTGGTAAACTTTAGAAAGGAAAGAAGAACCTAGAGCAGATAGTAGCCAATCCAGTGTAGCATGGCTGCCAATGCTCAAATCCTGCCCATTCAGGATCAAGCTAGCAGTCGTAGATGGAATAGTATTTTAAGTGGAGCAAATATTGGAAAAAGTACCTGAAGAAGGCAAACTCAGTTCAATCAAAGGTTATCTACAACCCCCCCTCACCTCGCACCCCCCACTTTAAGTTACACTCTTGGACCTTGAATGGATATCTTTTGAGTGAATAATTATTTATTTATTTATTTATTTATAAAAAGATTTTATTTATTTATTTAGTTATTTGACAGACAGAGATCACAAGTAGGCAGAGAGGCAGGCAGTGAGAGAGAGGAAGGGAAGCAGGCTCCCCGCTGAGCAGGTAGCCCTACTCGGAGCTCGATCCCAGGACCCTGGGATCATGACCTGAGCTGAAAGCAGAGGCTTTAACCCACCGAGCCACCCAGGTGCCCCTTGAGTGAATGATAATTTAAAAACAAAAGACAAAGTACACTCCCAAGATGCTTAGTACCTCTAAGAATTTACTATATATTCATGTTTACTTGGAAAATGATTCTATGCGTTTTAAGACGAAACATCCACTTATAAAAGGAGGTGTTACAAAAATCATAAAGTTGTCTATAAGCTTAGGTTTTTAGACAATTCTGTTTTGATAATTATCTCTGATTCATATGTTTACATTTTTTTACTGTAAAACATGCAGAACAATTTAAAACCAAGGAAATGCCTTCCTGGGAGCTCTGCTTTACTCTGAAGAAGCTTTTTAAGTCTTTTGATAAGTTTAGTGTCAAAAAATAATTTATCCATTAGGAAATAATTTTAGTGGACAAAATAGAGGCCACCAAAGGATATGAAGTAGAGTTCGGAGTGTTGAATTTTATGAGCAAGGTACATAAGTGCCATTATAGAAGCTAATTCTGCACTATAGATGTCTTGAAAATATACTGCCATTAATCTCCTAAAGTGGATTTTACTAGAAGACCTTGGGAAGGTGTGTAAGAGCAAGAAATAGGAAAACCTGCAATCCAAGTTTCCTTGGATTAATATTCCCTGGAGAGAGCAGAGACGTGCTTACTTTCATTGGATGGACACTTTTAATAATACATTTGAAAACAAACTAAAAATTTGAAGAAATACTAATATCAATCTTACTAGTCAATTAAATTGTCAAATCTTAACATTGAAAGAAATCTCTTTCTTTAAGCACAGATTTCTTCCTTCCAGCCAGTGTAGAAATCCCTTTTATCATATCTTTAACATAGTCAACTGACCTTTGGCAAGGACAGTGATAACGTAATGGAGAAAAGACAGTCTTTTAAGCAAACTAGACACAGACCTCGTCTCACAAATGAACAAAATATACTCAAAATGGATCATGGACCTAAATATAAACTCACAAAAATGAATTCAAAATGGATCACGGACCTAAATACAAAACACAAAACTATAAAACTCCTACAGATAAGGTAGGATAACAATACAGGTAAATTTGGGTATGATGATGACATTTTAGCTACAATGCCAAAGACACAAGGCATGCTTAGTTGATGGTTTATGTCTGTTCTGACTTGCAAATGAATAACTTGAAGATCATCTGGCTTTGTGTCCCTTAATTCCTTGACAATACACAAGCTACTCTAAGACTTGACAAAACCTGAGACATCAGAAATCAGAGACAACCTCCCCATCCCTTGCCCCAGAGACTAAGATTAGTATTATCACTAACCATTAAGTTATTAAATTGAAAAAATAGAACATAAACCTAAGTTTCCTTCACACCATTAAGTTATTAAATTGAGAAAATAGAACATAAACTTAAATTTCCTTCACACCTATATCTGCTGACTAAGAGACGTAACTATCACCAACTGGCTTTTGACCTATGAATTGACTAGAGAAATTTAGATAAATTTTGGATATTTATTTTTGGATGAATTTTCTTAAAAAACATTGTATATTGAGTGTAGAGAAACCATGGAGACTCATATGAAAAAATAATCCAAGCTCTAGCAGATGTTATCAGTGATTCTATCTAAAGATCTGAGGTGCTACACACTTGTTTAGGGTAAATCCAAGGACAAAAGCAACTATATTTAAAGAAATTAATGTAGACAGTAACGTATTAATGTCGCATAATAATAAAAAGAATCCTGAATGTTAGGTTATCTCTAACACAGAAGCTGGTGCTGCTATCGAGCTTTCTCTATCTTCTGATAATTGACCTTCTGCAGTATATACTGTGTATAGAATTTCACTCCATTATGGGTAAGTTGAGCATTTATATATTAATTTTAAAATGTCAGTTGAACAAAAGAATGAGGATGAATGAAAATCATCTCCACCACTCCAAAATGGGAGGAGGGTTGTTACAGAGCCAGCTAAGAAAATCACATTAGGGTAACATGAGAAAAGACTGTACTTTGTACAAATATTTTAACCAATACATTTCTCTAAAGTTTTTATTTATTTTTGTGTGTGTGAGAGAGAGAGAGCATGCCCACAGGAGCAGGGGAGCGGGGCAGAGGGAAAAGCAGACTCCCTACTGAGCAGGTAGCCTGATGCAGGCCTTGATCCCAGGATTCCAGGATCATGACCTGAGCTGAAGGCAGATGCTTAACTGACTGAGTCACCCGGGAGCCCATTAACTAATATCTTTCAATGGGTTTCTTACACTTTTAATAGCATGTTGATATTACAGTAGTCAGGAATTTTTAAAAAAATGCCACTTTTATTCTTGCTGCATTTTCCTGTGGAAAAAAACTTATCAGGTACCTTTCCATTTGGATGCCTATTTAAAGGGTCATGGTATAATAAGATGTGCAAACAAAATGACCTTCAGTCCAAGCAGGTGTGCTCCGCCAATTCCTAGCTGTCTCTGCTGTAAACAAGAAAAAAGTCCAGCTTTATTCAGATCTCCTAGAATCAAGATTGACATTAGAAAATAAAGCATTCAACTCTTTCTGATTAAAGAAGCAGTAGAGGAGAATGGTAAAAATCGGAAGCTGTTTTCGTTAACCTCAAGAAAATAAGTTCTGAGAAAATGAGTATTGTAACTATAAACATTACTGTCATTGCTCATATTTTGGATGATAATAGATAATTTTGCAGATTTTCACATTCTATGCATGTGTTGTTTGAGTCTGTGGATCTACTGTGTGCACATACACAAGTACTGTATTGTCTTGGAATAAGAATAAGTTCTCACAACGGCCAGAGGATCCTTGTGGAAGGATCCTCCATAATGATTCCACTCAGGAAAGCGAATGATTCTAACATAGTGAAAAAAAAAAAACATGCAAAAGAGCAAAGAAAGGAGCTTTTTAACAGCATTTAAATTGTAATTATAAATAGAGAATTGATTTCTAAAGTGATCTGGTGGGTTTTGAACATATTATTCACTCTCAGTGACTTTTTTAAATTGAATAACCTCAGTTTATAAATCAAAAGATCATTTTCACCTGCCAGTGTTGTAAATTCCACCTGCAATCTATTAATCAAGCTATGTTCCTTTTCTCTGACATCATCAGCAGTCATAAAGATTCTGCAAATGGAACTTAGCCGACAATGTTGTAGTTGATGTATGAGACAAAAAGAACCCAGCCTACTCTTTCATAACCGCATTGGCTCAGCAGGACGTAATGGGTGTTAAAAACTTGTTTTCTGTTACTGAGGTTAAGAAGATACTAGGCCAAGACACCTAGGGAAAAAAAAAAGTGTTGAGTGAAGCTCTGCAAAATTCACCATCTGGCATCAGCCATGCTTACTGTTTTCTTCAGTTCACGTGGCTTCCTATTCATTAAATTGTATTTTGTTTCATTATAACATAAGTACAGATGGAAAGGCTGATGGGCAAAACAAAATCACAGGACTTCCTTCCAATGTGTAGATTCATAATTTCTCATAATGGTTTGTCTCTTCTCTGTTGTAATCGAATAATCAGCCAGCACAAAATGTTCATTATGCGGCTCAAGAGAACAACCTGACCCAAACTCTGATGAAATGTCTACCCTTTAAAAGATAATAATGTATTTGAAAAGAAAAGCAGGTACTGTGTGCACAGTATCAAAGTAAAATCACAGAATATTTTTAGAGAATGCCCAATTCAAACTGTTCATTATAGATATGCAGAAAATAATACTGTTACATGCTTCAAGTTCAAAAGTGAACTACTGGGAAAGAAATTATCCAAATCTGAATGTTCTAACCTCTTTCTGCTGTGTTCACTTTGTCACATTTTTTAGTCAAGTAGCCTAAATTTCAGACCCGACTCTATCATTTATTGGCTTTATGACCTAAGGCAAAAATTTTTTTTTTTGAGAATCAATTTGCTCATGTCTCAAGTGGAAATAACAAGGTAATTAATGAGATTACATTGAGAATTACATGAGACTACCCATTCACAGCACCAAGAATAACTTGTGAGGTATTTTAGGTACTAGATAACAGGTACTGTAGTGAGCACACATCATCACTGTGGTGGTTAATTTGAGGTGTCAACGTGGCTAAGCTATGGGGCCAGTTCTTTGGTCAAATGCTAGTACAGATATTGCTGTGAAGGTAGAAGAGATGAACATTTACATTATTTAATTGACTTTAAATAAAAAGGAGTTTACCCTGGATACTGTAGGTGGGCCTTATGTAATTGGTTGATGTCTTTAAGAGCAGCCACTGAGATTTTTGGGAGAAGAAGCATTTCTGCTTCAAGAATGTTACTTGGAAACCCTGTCTGAATTTCTACTCCTATAGCCACCTGCTGTATGGATTTTGGACTTGCCAGCCTCCACAATCATATGGGCCAATTTTATCTATCTATTTATCTCTCATCTATTATCTTTCTATCTATTGTTCTATCATCTGTCTATCTATCATCACCCATTGTTGTTTCTTTGGAAAGCCCTAACTAATATATTAACTAAAGGAACTGACCAAAAAATGAAGCAAATGACTCCTTATTCTGGTAATACAAAACATATTTTTATTCTGAAATTAATGTCTAATTCTATATGCCACAGTTACATAGTTGAAGTGAAGGAAGTTCCACTAACATATTTAAATGTAATCATTTTATCCTAACTCTGATATCTGAAATATTAGAGTTTTATCTGGCATCAACTCTCTCATTCTCTTTTTTTCATTTTATTTTATTTCTTTTCAGCGTTCCAGTATTCATTCTTTATGCACCACACCCAGTGCTCCATGCAATACATACCCTCCATAATACCCACCACCAGGCTCACCCAACCCCCCACTCCAAAACCTTCAGTTTGTTTCTCAGAGTCCACCATCTCTCATGGTTCGTCTCCCCCTCCAATTCCCCCCAACTCACTTCTCCTCTCCTTCACCCAATGTCCTCTTTGTTATTCCTTATGCTCCACAAGTAAGTGAAACCACATGATAATTGACTCTCTCTGCTTGACTTATTTCACTCAGCATAATCTCTTCCAGTCCTATCCATGTTGATACAAAAGTTGGGTATTCATCCTTTCTGATGGAGGAATAATACTCCATTGTATATATGGACCATATCTTCTTTATCCATTTGTCTGTTGAAGGGCATCTTGGTTCTTTCCACAGTTTGGCGACTGTGGCCATTGCCGCTATGAACATTGGGTTACAGATGGCCCTTCTTTTCACTACATCTGTATCTTTGGGGTAAATACCCAGTAGTGCAATTGCAGGGTCATAGGGAAGCTCTATATTTAATTTCTTGACGAATCTCCACACTGTTTTCCAAAGTGGCTGCACCAACTTGCATTCCCACCAACAGTGTAAGAGGGTTCCCCTTTCTCCACATCCTCTCCAGCACATGTTGTTTACTGTCTTGTTAATTTTGGCAATTCTAACTGGTGTAAGGTGGTATCTCAATGTGGTTTTGATTTGAATCTCCCTGATGGCTAATGATGAGGAACATTTTTTCATGTGTCTGTTAGCCATTTGTATGTCTTCTTTGGAGAAGTTTCTGTTCATATCTTCTGCACATTTTTTGGCACGATTATCTGTTTTGTGTGTGTTGAGTTTGAGTTCTTTATACATCTTGGATATCAGCCCTTTGTCTATAGAGACATTTGAGAATATCTTCTCCCATTCTGTGGGTTGCCTCTTTGTTTTGTTGACTGTTTCCTTTGCTGTGCAGAAGCTTTTGATCTTGATGAAGTCCCAAAAGTTCATTTTCACTTTTGTTTCCTTTTGTCTCCAAAGGCAAAGTTGCCATGGCCGATGTTGAACATATTACTGCCTACGTTCTCCTCTAGGATTTTGATAGATTCCTGCCTCACATTGAGGTCTTTTATCCATTTTGATTTTATCTTTGTGTATGGTGTAAGAGAATGGTTGAGTTTCATTCTTCTACATGTAGCTGTCCAATTTTCCCAGCACCATTTATTGAAGAGACTGTCTTTTTTCCACTGTATATTTTCCCCTGCTTTGTTGAAGATTACTTGACCATAGAGTTGAGGGTCTATATTTGGGCTCTCTACACTGTTCCACTGGACTATGTGTCTGTTTTTGTGCCAGTACCATGCTGTCTTGGTGATCACAGCTTTGTAATAAGCTTGAAATCAGGCAATGTGATGCCCCCAGTTTTGTTTTTCTTTTTCAATGTTTCCTTAGCAATGGCACTGACTCTTAATCCAAGCTCTTCTTTCTTCAGACCAAGAAACAGTTTTAGCAATGTCATCACACATTTTAGAGGAAGATGGAGACTAGAATTCAGATCCTCTAATTGTACTTAGTATGTTCACACTTTCCAGCACACATTTTAGTACTTAGATTATTTTTTCAATTACTTGATGTGGTAATTTGAGTGCGTCTTGTGTGGGATACATGCTCTTTATATTTTAACAAATGGGATAAAGTATATTTTCATACCTTCAAATTTGGGGCCTTATTTTGATGGGGCATTATTTTGATCTCAAATGATAAACAAGGATAATTTTAAATAAAAATAGATAATTTAATGGTTAATAGGCAACTGCATAAATATTATTGTCATGGTTATGAGTGTCCTCATGCTTCCATTATTGTCCTTCCTGAGAAAAAATGCTAACTCATTAAGGCTATTTCAAGATACTGACATTTATGCCAGTGAAGAGTCATCTTCATAACATATATATCTTTTTAAATTTTCTGGTCATTTTTTTCACCTATCTTCATGGACTTAATGAAGAAAAATCACACAGCTTATCGAATATCGATATAATATAAATAATATAAATATCGATAAAATATATCGAAGAAGGAAATATTTAAAATTTGGCTGAGGAGTATTTAAGTAATTTGAGTTAATAATCTTCAGAAAGAAATGGGCTATATTACATTTATAATTATTAAGAAACCTACGTTCCACTAATTAGAGTCAGGGAATTGCCTCATCCATGGTCAGAAACCTTCCTGAGGATGCCCACAGTTATCCAGGAGAATGAGGTACCCCTTCTCTTGCTCTAGGTTAGTGTCAACAAAGTCCTAGTGGGGAGTCCAGACTCTTCAGGACTACCCCAGGCTAATGGCAAGGCCCTCCTTCCCACCACATTCATACCCTGTGATGTCAGTGGAGGCCAGATGGGAAACCTGGATTTCTATCCCCATCTGGCAGTAAGGAGATGGCATGACCCCTCTTTCTACAGGAGCATTGTCAAAAGAAACCAGATAAAAACAAAAGTTTTAGATAAGCATCAGAGTCTTATAACATACAAGATGTTCAGATACCAGTTTAAAATCACTCAGCATAACAAGAACCAGGAACATTTCAACTTGAGTGGAAAAAGAGAGTTAAGAGACATCAACACTGATGTGACAGGGATATTAAATTTATCTGAGAAAGAATTTAAAGTAGTCATTATAAGATATTTCAGCAAGCAATTGTAAACATGTCTTTAAAAAATGAAAAAAAAAGTGTTGCTAAAGAAATAGAAAATAGTAAAAAAAAAAAAAGCAGAAGATACAAAAATAAATGAAAATCTTGTAACTGAAAAATAAACTGGCATAAAAAACTCCATGGATGGCTCAGAAGCAGAACGGGTCGGGGGAGAGAAGAAAAACACATTATAATAGAACTTACTCAGTCTGAACAGCAAAGAAAAGAGATTTTAAAATGGAGAAGAACACATATTTTGTAACCTATGGTAGTATAAAAATATTCTCACATTTATGTCATCAGCATCTAGAAGGAGAGCTGGAAAAGGGTAGGGCTTTTGAAAAATACTCAAAATAATAGCTGAAAATCTCTCAAATTTATTAAAAGACATGAACTTAAAGATTCAAGAGCTGAGTAAATCCCAACTAGAATAAACTCAAAGTAATCCACACCAAGACACATCATAAACTTCTGAAAACTAGAAATAAAGAAAAAAATCTAATTATCTAATCTATCTAATTATCTAAATATATCTAATTATCTAACCTAATCTTTCATCATAAACCAGAGAGGCCAGAAGGAAGTGGTATATCATTTTCTTCAGCTGCCACGTGGGCCCTTCAGAGTCAAGGGAATATCAGACAAGGAAGGAGTCCCAACTTGGCAGGTGTTATTGACCCTGATTATTAAGAGGTGATTGGGCTACAGTGTACAGTGGGGATCAGTGCCCAAGCAATCCCCTGGGGAGCATCTTGACTTTCTAATGCTAAATTTTGGTGGTAAATGCATAATTCAAAGTCTTCAGTCTGGGAAGGGCTCAGTAATCAAGGGGTTAAATAACCTTCGGGGTTCAGGTTTAGGGCACACCCCTAGGTAAGACACCAAGGTCAGTAGAGGCATAGCTGAAAGTGAACGGTGTATATCTCATGATATGGATTAGAGCAGGTGTGGATATGTTTACTGTTTGGGTGTAAAGGGAACCATAGAAATTAGGATGAAGGAAGGAATGGCATGGGGCTATCAATTTCCATGGCTTAAGGCTAGGTTAGATTTTTGGTTTTGTAATGATAACTGTTTGCTGTTTTTCCTCTGCTATGTTATGACAGTAGGTTTTGAAAGAATAGATTTTATGCTGAATAATAGGCAATGAAATACTTCTGCTGGTAAGGTTGAAGGGGACAAATCAGGTTGATGAGCAGAGATAGCAACATAAGAGCAGTGACTGGAAGTAGAGAGGAGGCCATGGTGAGAGCAGTCTTTTTCCTTGTCAGCTGATTGCCAGTTGTGGTCATTTGCCAATAATGACCTTTCTGCTTGGGTTTGTTGATGAATAGGGGAATCTGGATGAAAAAATAAATCTTACAGGTACCTGGCTGGCTCAGTCAGTAGAACATCCAACTCCTGATCTCAGGGTCATGAGTTAAAGCCCCATGTTGGATATAGTAATAGATAAATAAATAAATAAATAAATAAATAAATAAACAAATTTCTTTAAAAAAGAAAAAAAAATTGACTTTATCCTCCAGAAGTTTTCTTTTCAGATTTGAGGTCTGTTTAAATTATGGCCAAAAGATAATTATTAGAATTAATAAATTACTATAAAGAAGAAAAGGAAGAGGGGGAGAAAAAAAAATGCAAGAGAGAAAAGGGAGAAAAGAAGAAAGAGGGAGAGGAAAGGAGAGAGGAAAAGGAGAATTCAGAGACTGGTAAAGAGAGTGACAAAAAAAAAATAGAAAAAAAGAAAAGTCTTTTCCATAAAGAGAGGCTGAGATGAAGAGTATTTGTTAACTTTGGGCCCTTACACATCTATTTTCACGAAGTTTTAACACCGGATTTGAAAAATCAGAGAAGAGTACAATCCCATTACAGATCATTTCATAAAGGTCTCAGAAGTTAATATTGTGGCTAAAATTTTATAGAGAAAAATTCTTGGCTTTGGCTTGCATCCGACCTAACACCCAGCTGTCAGAGAGACTGAAAAATGGAACATCTTTATAGGACAGTGAAGGCTACAAAGGTGAAGAAAGTCTGCATTACTTACTCCTACCCCCGTTAGTCTTTCAGTTTTAAGAGAATAGTTTATGTCCTGTGGATAATTTTAAAGCCTTCCCAAAAAAGAAAGGGAAGTCAATTCAAAGTAAACTGAGAAAATACTTCTACAGAATTTTCTGTTAATGGATATACCATAGTTTCTAATGATGGGATTCTGACAGGAACTTTTCAGAGCCATATAAGGCAGTTGAGGGAAGCATAGGTGGGTATCATCATTGTCTACTTTGTGTCTGTAAGCAAACTGAGCCAAAAAATCTCATGACATGTAGATGTGGGTCAGAAGGCTGATATACCAAACACAGATTCGCTAACAATGGGTCATTCCTCACGAGTGGGAAGAAACTGCATAATATGTCCATGTACAGACTTCATAAAGTGAGGCCAGGAAGGGTGGGATTGTCCCCAGACTGTTCTCAGACACCAGGATTCCACCCGCCCCACACTGGCATTTCCTCCTGACTTTCATAGGGAGCATTTTCAGGCAGAGGACAGGGGGATCTATAAATGGCAGCTCTTGAAGGTGAAAATAAATGCTATCTGGGAGGGAATGAGAGACTGAAGGCTTTCTTCAGGAAAAGTCAGAGGAGGACAGCTAACAACAAGTCAAGCAAGTGTTAAGACTGTGCTACGGGTGAGGAGTTTGGGTTTGATCTAATAAGTACTCAGAGATTGCTGTTAGGAGGAAATGAAATAACATATGTGAGAGCACTTGGTAAATGGAAAGACTCTATGCTAATGTGAGGCATTAATACTATTATTCTCATCCACTACAGGTTCCTGAGCAGGGGAGTGACATGATAAAAGCTCTACTTTAGAAGATTAGTGTGGGAGTGATGTGCAGAATGGCTGTAAAGGCAAGGCGAGTATAGGTAAGGAGGTCTGCAGATTCCACTGAGCCAGCTCCGCTGGGAGTTTGGAAGTATTCCTAAAAAGAGAAAGTTCTCTGTTCTCTCCTCTCCCTCCCCTCCATGCCCTGAGGGAGGCCTTCTTTTGGCCAGAAGACCCAGCTGACATCAGATCCTGCTTTAGCCTAAAGATAAACTAAGAAAGAACTATAAAGGATGCTTACCTGGTACAAACACTGGTGGATTGTGTAGATGGACCTGGGATTCTATTTCTGCTTCTTCTGGATTTGGTTCAATGTATTTCTCTTCTTTCTTCACTTCTCCTTCAAAAGACACAGATGTCACAGTGCTGATACCAATCCATATGTGGTTCTAGGGAAGGAAACTGCACTTAAGAGGAACTGGGGCCTCTGATTTTGGCTTCCTCGTGGCTTCAGGGCTTCTGAATTCACACTTCATATTACTAGTGCAGGATTAAGGTTAGCTGAGTCACTTGTTCCTACTTCCTCAAAAACAAAGCTTCAAATTCAATACCTCGTGTGCCTTGTAATAAAGTTTAATACCTCATTAACAAAAAAAAAAAAAAGGCATGAAGGAACATGCATTTTTAAACAAGATAAATCTTTAGGGAGGAAAAAAGTCCTGAGGTATAAAGAAAGGAGATAACATTGCTTAGAATAAAGGATCAAGATGGATAATGTGAAACTTCAATTCATAGAAAGAATGATGTGTCTTACAAGTGAATGATGAACTGCCAGCAACAAAATTAGAAATCAATATGCTGTATAAAAATTAGCTGGTGTAAGACCAATAGCAAAATACAGTAATCATTTTTAGAGATGGGGCTGAGAATAAAAACAGAAGTATTTGGATCAAATTGAAAGCTGCCACACATTTGTCAATGGAAAAATAGCAAAGGCTGTCAAAATATCATAGCCTTTTATTCTTCCCTTTTTTTAGCTTAAAGAAACAAAAATTCCCAAAATAGTCAACCCTTGTAATTTGAGCCAGGAAAATCTAGGAGTAGCATTTGCTCATAAACAGTGCCATTTATAACATTATTTGTTGTTTATATCATTGTAATAAGCATAATTGCAGGCTGTCTTGGAATGCTAGAGTCTGATTATTATGGGGTACTTAGTGTTCTTAACTGGGGACCCAAGGGGAGTGGCTCAGGAGATCTGAGTCTTCAGTGCAGAAGTTCTGACTGCTGGCAAAGTGTATGCATGTGATACACACATGTACACACACTCACACACACATCACACACAGAGCGAATGAGTCAGTCTGACCTTATCTAAGGTCAGTCTCAAAAAGAGATTAAGGAACTAGAGGGCATTATGGCAAGTGAATTAAGTCAGTCAGAGAAAGACAAATACCATATGATTTCACTCATATGTGGAATTTATGAAACAAAACAGAAGAGCATAGGGAAGGGAAGGGAAAATAAGATAAAAACAGAGAGGGAGACAGACCATAAAAACCTCTTAACTGTAGGGGACAAACTGAGGTCACTGGAGGGGAGGTGGGTGGGGTGACAGGGTAACAGGGTGGTGGGCAGTAAGGAGGGCAAGTGATGTAATGAGCACTGGGTGTTATTTTATTTTTTTTTAAAATATTTTATTTATTTATTTGACAGAGAGAGAGAGAGAGATCACAAGTAGGCAGAGCAGTAGGCAGAGAGAGAGAGGAAGCAGGCTCCCCGCTGAGCAGAGTGTCCGATGTGGGACTCGATCCCAGGACCCTGAGACCATGACCTGAGCCGAAGGCAGAGGTTTAACCCACTGAGCCACCCAGGTGCCCCAAGCACTGGGTGTTATATGCAACTGATGAATCATTAAACTCTACCTCTGAAACTAATAATACACTATATGTTAACTAAATTGAATTTAAATTAAAAAAAGAAAGAAAAAACATTAGTTAAGATTTCCTCGCTTCATAATGTTCCATAGCAAAGTGCTCATATCTTACATTATATTCGTGAGTCAGCAAAAATAAGAAATCTTAAGGTTCTACACTTTAAATATAGGGATGGTATAGGGCTAGGGAATTTCATATGCCTGTTACAAGGGGAAAGAAAATGTGTACAAGATCAAAGGGAAGAGAAAGATAAAGAAAAATAATTAACCCTTTATAGTGAAAAAAGCATATATGCAAAAGTGTAAAATATGAATATTTAAGAATATATGGCTTATAATTTATAGATCTTAAGAATTAGCAGTTGCTTTGTTTTGATAGTTTTCTCATTATTTCTTCCTGAATTCACTTGGCAATATGGTTTGTATAGAAGAAATGATGAGTCTAAACCATAAGAAACCATATTACTCATGGAGCTGGATCTGTCACACCCTAGGGAAAAGGATCTTTTAAGAGGAAGTAAATATCTCCAGTTGGAGGTGGCACTTCCCTTCCCTAATTACTTATGTTTGCTAGAGTAGTAATTTGAATATAAATCTGGGGTTTAATACAATAACTGGTTATTGGGTATGGTATAAAGAAAGGGATTAATACTATGTAAATTCCCTTTCTACCCATGTAGTCAGGATTAAGGAACTCTCCAGGGAAACAGAACCAATTGAGGATAGATAAATATGGACATAGATAGATGCAGATATACAGGACATTTATTACAGGAACTGGCTCACATGATTGTGGAGGCCAAGAAGTCCCACAGTTTTGCTGTCTACAAGCTGGAGAACCAGGAAAACCAGTGGTGCAGTTCAGTCTGAGTCTAAAGGCCTAAGAATTGAGGGTCTGAGGCAGTCATTCTCAGTCTGAGTCCAAAAGCCAGAGAATGAGGAACACAGAAGTATGAGGGCAGCAGAACCTGGGTATATCAGCTCTAGCAGGAAGAGTGAATTCAACCTTCCTCTACCTTTCTACTCTATTCAGGCCCAGAAAGGATTATTGAGGTCCACTAGTATTGGTGAGAGCAATCTTTACTCAGTCTACTGGTTCAAATGATAATCTCTCGTAGAGACATCCTCATAGACACACCCAGAAATAATGTTATACTGGCTGTCTGATCATCCCTTAGCCCAGTCAGGTTGACACATAAAATTAGTCATCATAGGTCCACCCCTTGTCACCTTGGCACCCATCTCCTTAAACCATACTTACTTAACCTCCAAATGAAGATGGTAACAAGGTCATAATTCCACCCAACATGGTACAACTATCCTGACTACGTCTCTTTCTCAGAAGAGGAGATAAAGTCCTTGAGGAATGTGTATTCTTCTCCTGATACCTCATAACTTAAATACGATGGTGTAAAATTAACAATACTTAAAAACTGATATAAAGTCAGTACATCTTATGTTATATGATAAAGGAATAAGAGAGGAAAGAAAACAAAGAGTATTTGTTTAATAGATGTTGTATGTCTATGTTTAATGTATGTTGTAGTTACTTATACACACACAAACATAAAAATTACAAAATAAGGAGAAAATATTCTCAATAATTACAGTCTTTATTTCTGTAACTGCTCACATGTTGTAGCTGGTATTTGTAACTACGTCCTTCTACTAACCATTCCATAGTCCCTTCACCTTCAGCAAGAACCTCAGTTGATCATGGTTTTTGACTTGATGGTGTGACTCAAACCCTCATTCCTGAGGACTCTGGACCATTAGAAGTCCTACCTGAATTGAGTTGTTGTAGTTTTCCATTGACTTCAATTACAAGGGATGGTCACACTAAGTGATACCCTGCAGGATCTCCTGTATTCCAGACATACTCTTCTCTACATCCATTATAGAAGAACAGCGCAATTTCCCCTTGGTAGTCAGGATCAATGACCCTAGCCAACACTGTCATTCTTTTTTTTTTCCTGTTGATTCAGAGACATGTGAGGCCCAAAGTGGCCATGTGGCTGTCTTAACTTCCAGTTCAATGGAATCATTGTTGTGTTTTCTGATGAAAGCATTCCTCCCTCTGGAACTAGAATCTCTAGGCCAGCATATTATAAAATTAATGAGAACAGGTAGCAAAAATTTTACTTGTGGGTTGCTGGGTATACTAGTAAATGGTGGCACTCTCATTTTCACACCTTGATGATTCCTGGATTCTTGAATCCTGGCTATCCAAGAAATAGCACCATATATCAGATCCTGATTCAGAGCATATATGGCCTTGTGGAGAACTTTGACCCTGACCTGCCAGGTATTGCCACCTAGCTGACTCTGTAACTGAGTGTCAGAAAGCGATTCTACTGTTCTTTTAAGCTGGCTGCTTCAGGATCATGGGGAACACAATAAGGTCAGTGAGCACGAGCGTGTCCCCCTTCTTTTGTTGTAAAATGAGTTCCTAGTTAGAGCAATGCTGTGTGGAATACTATGATGGTGGATAAGGCATTCTGTGAGTTCATGATAGTTTTGGCAGAAGAATTGTGTGCAGGAAAGGCAAGTCTGTGTCTAGGGTGTCTATTCCAGTAAGGACAAAATGATGCTCCTTCCATGGTGGAAACAATCCGATATAATCAACCTGCCACAAGGAGGCTGGCTGTTCAACCTGGAGGATGGTGTTACCTTGGGTCTTGGTGTTGGTCTCAGGAGCTCCACTGCCGACAGATTGGGCACTGCAACAATAGCTGTAGTCAGATCGACCTTGCTGAGTCCAAGTCCGTTTTGCTGACCCCATGCATAATCTCTGTATTTGTGTCCCATATGAATGCTCATTGAAAGCGTCCTTTAGCAGAGGGTGATTTTAATAATCAAGTGGATAGGATGACTCATTCTTTGAGCAGTGAGGGGGTGGCTGGGGAAAGAGGCTGACTTGATCCAAAGGATATCTTCATGTATTTTGCCTATTCAGCAGATCTGATCTTATACCTCTTCCTAAAATTTCTTAGTCACCAATTTCCCATTCCTTTTCCTTCCAAGTCCCTGATCATCCAATGAAACCACTGGCCATGGTCCATGAACATTGGTCTTCTCAATTTTAGGGTTCATTATGTTCGTTTGATATAAGGGGGTCAGAGGCACAAATAGTAAAGATGGTAGTATGAGTCCATAGTGAGAGGATAATCATGAAAGCTGGTGAAATGTACCCACTGTGGAAATGTGCTTACTTTAAATGAATTGTGTTGAGGTTTGTGACCCCTTTCTATAGCCTGAACTATAAAGGGATCCTGCCTTACTAATACCATCTAATAAATAAGGATTTGGGGATCTTCTTTATTCCATTGTTATTATGTGCTGTTGTTACAATTAGATCTAGCTATGTTCTAAATGTGTGTTCCTCCAAAATTCATATTGGAACCTGACTGCCAAGATGACAGTCTTAGGAGATGGGGCCTCTGGGAAGTGATTAGGTCAGGAGGGCAGGGGCCCTCATGAATGGGATTAGGGCCCTTATAAAAGCAGCCCGGGAGAGTTCCCTACCTCCTTGCACCATATGAGGACTCAGCAAGAAGTCAGCCATGGGCAATGGCGAAGAGATCCATCATGAAAACGCGGCCATGCTCACGTCTTGATCTTGGACTTCCCTGCCTCCAGAACTGTGAGAAATAAATTTTGGCTGTTTATAAGCCACCCACTCTGTGTTATTTTGTTGTAGGAACCAAAATTGACTAAGATCCCAATAATATGTTTTGCAAGTTTCTTAACTGTTTTTAAAGAGTTTTCCTTTTTATATCCTGAAAATGGTTATGCTTTATGATAGAGTTCTTTTTTTCTCCCAACAGATATACTAACAGTATGGACAAATTAACTTTACACTATGGCACTGTTACAGATTGTAATTTAATATCAGACAGCTGTTTTGGAATTACATACAAATCTGAAGGGCGGAGTAAGGAAGAGTACAGATGGCTCTGTGTGCCAGTCCCCACACGGTATAAAGACAGCTCAAAGCACAAGGCCTTTGGTGGATTCGTGTGAATCAGTAATATTATTTCTAATTATTAAAAATAAAATTGAATTTTAAATAATAAGAACTTGTAATTGTGGAATGAAATCCTTGCATTCTTGATTGTAGTAACACCTTACTTTTTTAGTGTCCTCTAATTTCAACGTCAAATATTTGAAACACAACCAGCAAACCTGGAGTGAGCAAGAAAAATCATTATCAGAGCTAGAGTAAGTAATTAAAAATAATTAAAGTTCTTTCACTTTTGGTGGGAGTATAAATTTATATAAGTGTTGAAAAAAGTATTTGGCAATGTGTAACTGGCGCCTGCATTTTTCGTAAATTTAGACCTTGAATTCACAACTAGTAATCCAAGTTAGAGTTGTGATTAGACAAAAGTGATTTTCATAGAATCATAGCCCAAAATGAAGGCAATAGCAACAATATGTGAAACAAAGAAAAATAGCTAAATAGACTATGGCATATTCATATCATAAAGGTTATATGGAAATCAAAATTCATGTGTTTGAAAATTATTTATTTACATAGGAAAATATTCCAATTTAAATGTTAAGTGAAAAAAGCACGGTACAAACTTCCATTTTCTAAAACTAATAACATTAATGATAACCACACTAATAGTAATAATATTAAAGCATATGCAATAGAAAATGCACGAAAATATTGAGTTGTTATCTGCTTGCTGAGGTTAAAGATTGTGTATTCAGTCTTCATGGTTAAACCTTTCTACATTGTGTTATTTTTTTTTTCATTGTGTTATTTTTTAAATAATGAGCATGGGTTAATTTCACAGTCAGAAAAAAAAAGATTATAAAGAGCAATCAAAAATCTCCTATAAAATGCAAGCTCATATGATTTACTTTTAGATGGTCTCTCATAGCCAGCAGATTTTTTATTTTAAACATTTAATGATTGGATTTCAAGCCAACAGCAAATTGGTAGCAGGAATTTAAAAGGAGGGATAATGGGGAACTACTATAAAAAGCCACAGCGACAAAAAGAGGAAAGTAACTGACAACTTCCTCCCCGTGGGAGGAACAGGAATATTATGGGAAAATGTGCAAGTCCTCTAAAATCACAGCTTAGTGAGGCCATTTTGAGTAGGGGCTAATGAGCTACCAATCTCAACAGCCTTCCAGGGAATCCATAATATGTGGAGGAAAGAGTTCTGCATCAGAAATTAGAATTACCTGATTTCAGTCCCTGGTCCAGGTACTTCCTAGCTTGCGATTTTTAATAAATTCATGTAATATCTTTAAGACTCAGAATTCTCAGCTTCTAAATGGGAACAAATGGGAACAAAAAAAAAAGTATTTTTTATGGTTTGTAAGTGCCTTCTTTGCCTGTGTTGTATAAAATTGTTTTGAAAATAATGATGTGCCATGCACATGCCCAGAATGTCAACAATGCACAATATATTTACTGACACTAACAATAAAGCTAATTCAATAGAAATTTAAAAATCACCTACTTTCTATGCAGTCTAAGAAAATTATAGAGGTACAGTGTGTTTTAAAAATATGTTTTTGCAGGGGTGCCTGGGTGGCTCAGTGGATTAGGCCTCTGCCCTGGGCTCGGGTCATGATCCCAGAGTTCTGGGATCAAGCCCCACATGGGGCTCTCTGCTCAGCAGGGAGCCTGCTTCCCCCCTCACCTCTCTGCCTGCCTCTCTACCTACTTGTGATCTCTCTGTCAAGTAAATAAAATCTTTAAAAAAAAAATATGTTTTTGCAGATGGTTACAATCAGTGTTTACATTTGGTCCATCTCTGGCATGACTCCTGTTCTGGGAGATAACGAGGCATGGTGGAAAGCACTTGGGGTTTGGGGCCCAGCACATGTGGCCCAGGTCCTGAGTAAAAGCATTTTCAGGTAAATAAAATATCTACCACACCAGAAGTTACAGAGCACAGATAAGGTCTGTTGATCTGGCTTGGCTTCACATGTATCACAGAATGTGCTAGTGTTGCTGAACGTAGGCATCGCTGGAGAATGATAAGCAGCTGACAATCATGATTGGCAGGTCAAAACTTGGTGGGAGGTAGATTCTTCAGTGAAGGCAGCAGGCTGAGGTTGGCTGGAAAAAAGAGGTGAAACTGACTGAAAACAGAAGAGTCAGGAATACTGGTAATGGGCTCAAGACCTAAGCAAAGAATTAGAAGAGGCACACGGATAGCAAACACACAGAGGCCACGGGTAAGTTGTTCTCAGAGTTGAGGATGTTGTTAAAGCATGTTATACGTTGGGGCACCTGGGTGGCTCAGTGGGTTAAGCCTCTGCCTTCTAGCTCAGGTCATGATCTCTGGATCCTGGGATCGAGCCCCACATCAGGCTCTTTGCTTGGCAGAGAGCCTGCTTCCCTCTCTCTCTCTGCCTACTTGTGATCTCTCTCTGTCAAATAAATAAATAAAATCTTTAAAATGTTTTTTTTAAAAAAACATGTTACATGCATATTAGAATTAAGTGGTACTAGTCATAGTGCATCTACGTCTGAAAGGCCTGTTTTACAAGAGGGGTTTGATTTTTCTGAGTCAGGTGCTGTGTTTCCCTCTGTCCACAAATTTATTAGACTCTCTGAAGGTCAGTGTTCTGTCCCTGATGCTTAGCCAGGGAACCTGATTCCTCAGAGACACAATTATCTACTCCTTAGTCTGAGATCCTCTCTAGGGAGTGAGTGGTAGATGTCCTGACCTAGGGGTCTGGGAGCATTTTTAAAGCTGGGCAAAACCAAATATCAGCACATACTTTATTTGGATTTATCTAGAGTCACAATGCCTCACCCTACTTCACAACATTGTGTGAGGTGCAAATGAGATCGTATCAATGGTCAAACTATATATTTGTGTTTTTTTTTAAGATTTTAATTATTCATTTGACAGAGATCACAAGTAGGCAGAGAGATGGGTGTCGGGGGAGGGGGGAGAAGACTCCCCACTGAGCAGAGAGCCATATGTGGGGCTCGATCCCAGGACCCCGGGATCATGACCGAGCCGAAGGCAGAGGCTTAACCCACTGAGCCACCCAGACGCCCCAAACTATATATTTGTTTAAGGGAGAAATGAATGATCACTTATTGAAGATCTCTATTTCTTTTTTGATTACTTTCTTTTGAATTTTATTTTTTTCCAGTGTTCCAAAATTCATTGTTTATACACCACACCCAGTGCTCCATGCAATGTGTCCCCCTTAATACCCACCACCAGGCTCACCCCCACTACCCTCCCCCAAAACTCTCAGTTTGTTTCTCAGAGTCCACAGTCTGTCATGGTTTTTTGATTACTTTGAGATGCATATGTAATTAAGGTGTGAGGCCTTACGAGGGATGGTAATGATAGTAATGATTGTAATGATGTAATGATTATATTTGGGGCCATAATGTTCAAGGTGGGTTATTTTCCATTCTGCAAAAATTATTTCAATTTTGCTCCATTGCACTGGAGATCGCATCAAATATTCAAGATCCCTCATTCAAGAGAGAGTAACTATCTAGGAGATGTTGTTCTGAAACAACATTTGACAATGAATAATACCATTGATATAAAATGTGTTTAATTATGGAAATAGGTATTTGTAGCTAATTCATATAAATGTTTCTATCATGAACATATACATTTATACCAATAAATATGAATATGCAAAAATATAAATCTGTTAATTAAACAAACATTGATTAAGCACACACTAAAAACCTAAGAAAAACAATGCTAAAAAATGAAAGCTAGACTGATAGAGGATGCCGTTAGGTACGACTTCATTTTAGTTAACATCAGGGGAAAGACAGCAGCTCATACAGATATTTAAATAGCTTGATTGGGTTCAGGGTTAGCTCACCAGTGATATGATCTCATTCTAAATACATTAATATTATTTTAAATATAGTAATAAAATAAACATGCTATCATTTTATATTAGACATTTTCATTGATTAAAAAAATTACACTGTGGCATCTGCTATATTCATTCACTTAGGGAAATGCCCTAGTCCCTGAAAAGTAATACCTGAATTAGAGCAATTGAGATACCACATTCCTAGCAGCTATAACACATTTCAAAAATGAGAATAAGGAAGAATTCCAAATATCTGATCCAAACCAGAGTCAACATTCTGAAATTAAATTAGTGCAACTAATTAATGAGACTAATCCCAATAATTTTCTATGGTTTTGTGAAATACTAAGTGGCCTTAAGATGATAGAATTATTTAATTCACATGTTACCAAATGTAGAAGGACATTTCAAGAAAATAAATCTCACCTCCTTATTTCAATTTAAAAAATATTATTCAGGGAAGCCACACTCATGCTAGACATTTTTTAACTGTGTCTAGAGTTGAAATATAATTAGCTTTACAAATTTGATATGAAATTTGACTAAATAAAAAGGAATTTGAAAGAATACACAGATTTGCTACATAAAACTTATAAATTAAATTTTCTTATTTAGCAAGGTCCAACTCTGCTCCTGCAAAGGGAACCCTCCCACATCCGCTTTCTTAGCCACAGGCCCCTCGTTTCTGTTTATTTTATCTGGACCAAGGATGCTGGCTGTTTATTTATTCTCAAAAACTTGGAGTTATAATGGTTTACATAAAATAGCAGTTTTGGCGATCTGAATCAGTCATCATGAAACCAAATAGCAGAGAAAAAGGAGTAATGCATAAAGTTTAATAAGATAGGATTTGGGATTAGTCAGTTTTGCGTTAAAATCCCTGCTCCACTTCAGGACTTTGAGAAAGATGGATAAACTCTATATGCCTCAGATTTTTCAGCTGCAAAATGGAGAATATCATATTAATCTCATACAACTATTTTGAGTATTAACTGGGGGTGACATAACACAATGCCTGGATGTTTAAGTGCTTAATAAATGGTAGCGGTTTTTTATTATAATGGTAAATATGTTAGATGTCAATCCAAGGTTCCAAAGTAATTTTCTGGGCGTCACCTGGGCTAGAGAAGGTAATGACCAAAGTTGAAAAATTTATCCTTAATATGGAGTAGTAAGTAGTTCAGGTAGCTCATACAATGATATTATGGTTACAGAGGATTTGTTATTAACAGCATTATTTTTTTTTAAAGATTTTATTTATTTATTTACTTATTTGACAGACGGAGATCACAAGTAGGCAGAGAGGCAGGCAGAGAGAGAGAGGAGGAAGCAGGCTCCCTGCTGAGCAGCGAGCCCGATGAGGGGCCAGAGGCTTAGCTCACTGAGCCACCCAGGCACCCCTATTAACAGCATTATTAACCCATCTCTCTAGTCATGGAACAACCTCCTTCACAGTGAGCATATTGGAGGAGGGTGTGAGTGGGGCAGGCTTTTTGAAGGAGCATGAAAGAATGCAACTAACTCCTTAGTTTCCTCTCACCGAAACCTGGCTATCCTATTCAAAGAAGTTTTGAAACAACTAAAGTCACAACAATCTAACTGTCAACATTGGATTCTGAGTATCATATCTTTGGCAAAATTAGTTTGTTCTTTTCTGATTCAGGACAACAGAGTCATGCATAGGCAAAGTGTCAAAGTGGACAGTTGACATCCTTATTCTTTTGTTCCCTACCTTTTTGCCTATATGGTTTTCTAGTCATCACATTTCCCCAAAAGAAGAAAATAACAGCTTATGGAAGGGTCTAGAAATTAAACACCAGTTGCAATGAACCTTCTTGCAATTTTACAGTGTCTATTATTTCCCAAGTACGTACAAGGAGCATCTACAAACAGAATTTCTGTCTGCCCCAGAAATGCAGTAACACATGTGATAAGAGGAGCAATACTAGTTGTTGTTGGCTCAGTGAATCCACTTCCCTGTGATTGGCTGGAAACAAGCACAACTAAAACACAAATAAGTTGAGAACAAGTTGGACTGGAGAAGTAAACATTGTGAACATTTGATGCTCTCCTTCAGGTCTTAAGGAAAAGTTCTCTAGGACTTTTGTGGCCAAGAAAGTCAGAAATCCATCCCATTTTATCTCATTGGGGAGCTGCTCCTAACATTCAGGGGACAGGCTCATTCTGTCAATACGTTCAGGTGCGTTTCCCTTTGGAAAACAGAGTGGAAGTTTTTAGACAACATTCATTCTGGCCCCACAGGTCAAAATTGAACCGGTGAAACTGTTTCCTCTCCCACATATGTTTTTTCTAAACTGACAATTAATCCCTGCACTGGAACTGGAGCTTTGAGGGCCACAATATAGTTGATGATGAGCAGAGGAAAAACAATGTGATGTCTTTGTTAAACAAGCGATGCACAACAGTTCAAACTTCATCTGTTTTGAGTTTCCGAATGGAATAGTAGGTCTTTCTTAAACTGTACGAGGCACGGGTAAGACAATTTATAGAGAGCAGAATGAGTATTTTAAAAACTGGATGAATGGAAAATGAAAATGTATAGATAACAGTGGAAGAAGAAAAGTGTTGTAGGCTTTTGAGGATAGAGTGGACTTTTGAGGTTCTGTGAGTGATTTCAAAAATCAATATAGAAAATAATACAGATATAAAGATAATTTTAAAAGTGTTTGTGGTAGATATATGAGAGTTGACTTTCTTCCCATTCAAAAAATGATCTTTGGTTAAAATAAATTTGACTCTTTCTCCTGCAGTCAAAATAAATTAAATGTCTTGAGAAAAAGAGACACTGCTGGTCTATGACAAAGAAGATGCAGATGGTTAGTGGCACTGAATCATTGGTCTGCTTGATGGATAGGAATCATAGAGCAGATAGTGGAGTAGTGGTCACTCTCATTCAGATACAAGCTGTATTTTAGGACAAACCTGAGTTTGCAGAGAAGGTCTCCCCAAATTAAAAAATTGCACTTGATTCAACTGTTCTTGTGAGCTTCCTAATCAGTTAAGTAAAGAATTAAAGGTGAGTCATTACCGTAGGGAAATCAGCTAAGAAGATACCAAAGACAGATGGTGGGAACAACGTCTCTATTTTAAGAGCAGCATCCAGGTCTTTGCTTGGAGTAGCTTAACAAACCATTCTTTAGTCTAGGAGTTTATTAGAAAATGTTATTTAAAAATAACATTGCCATGGACTTGCCAAAAGATAACGAGTTGTAAATCCATTCCGTTCATGGGGGGTGGAAAACAAATCCACCGTGTTAGAACTGGAGAGTATTAAACCCTGAGCTTTGCCTCGGGTTATTATGGACTCTGTGTAATGAGAGAGAAAAGAAAGCCTCTCTGTATTTTTTCCAGATGGCAGCCTAGATCTCGAAACCTTAGAGGGATTATCTTGTATAGCATATGTTAAATATATCTCCCCTTTAGATGTCTGATATGGCAATGAAAGTGCCTAATAATAAAGAAAGTGACTTAAGTCTTTACTTAGTGTGATGTCATCAAACCTGCAAATGAGCTGAAGAAAAAAAAAAAAGGAAAGAATTACTCTATGGTCTGCTCCAATGTTGTATTACCAAGGAAAATATTTCTTCTCTTTTTATCAATTGAGAGTGTGTTGAGTTTCAGAAATAAATAATACTTATCTTTGAGATGTTCATACTTAAAATATCACTTAGTAAAACAATTAGCAAGTCTGTGACTCTACTGAGAAAGCTGAACTGGAATTGAGGACATTCATTCACCCTTTCTCATTCACCCTTTCTCACCTTTTCTCCTGGAGCCCAGGAAAAAGATGGCAGTACACATATTAATCAGTGCCCACTTGAGTATCAGGCACTACTGGGAAGTGGAAGAGTCTAGAAATAATTAATAAAGTGACATCTTCTCCTATGTAAGAGAGACAATGTTCCTTAGGATGTAATATAAAAACTGGTCCCTTTTCCTTGTGGGAGAGCATGAGACTACAGCACAGAAAGATTTAAGAAGGGATTTATTTGATGCAAAACCCTCCATGTGAGGGCAAGATTGGCAAGGAAAGATAGGAAGGAACCTCCACAAGTCCCTCTTTTCTGAAGACATTAAAACATCAGGTGCCAGGCGCCTGGGTGGTTCAGTGGGTTAAAGCCTCTGCCTTTGGCTCAGGTCATGGTCTCAGGGTCCTGGGATCCAGCCCCACATCGGGCTCTCTGCTCAGCGGGGAGCCTGCTTCCCTCCCTCTATGCTGTCTGCCTGTCTACTTGGGATTTCTTTCTGTGTCAAATAAATAAATAAAATCTTTAAAAAATAGTAATAATAAAAAATAAAATAAAACATCAGGTGCCTACCTTGAACACTTACAAGAAAAGTCCAAGTTAGCAAGTTCAGAGACTTTTAAGTTTTCATTAATAACCCTGTATTAGTTTCCTATGATGACCGTAACGAAGTACTATACACTGGGTGGCTTAAAACAACAGAAATTTCTTCTCTCGCTAAAAGTCTGAAATCGAGGTGCTCACAAGATTGCTTTCCCCAGGAGGCTCTGAGGGAAAATGTGTCCCATGACTGACTCTTAGCTTGCGATGTTGCTGGCAACCCTTGGTGTTCCTCAGTAACAGCTGTATCATTCCAATCTCTGCTTCCGTGGCCTTTTCTGTGTGTCCGAGTCCAAATTTCCCTCTTCTTAGGACACCGGTCATACTGGATTTAGGACCCACCCTAATGCAATATGACATCATCTTACCTTCATTACATCTGCGGAAAACTTATTTCCAAATAAGGTCACATTCACAGGTTCTGGGGAGACAAGAGTTTTGAGGAAACACTATTCAATCCAGCACAAACCAACAGTAAGAAATGTATTTTATATGTATGGGAAAACAATACAAAACAAAAGCTTCCATGTACAATATTTAGCCTTGCTCTGTACAATGAACTCTAATATTTTTTATTCTCTTAGTTTTTACTTTTAACTGGTTACAATACACAAAATTGAGTCCATGAGTCAATGATATGTGACCAGGTCAGCCTGAAAACATTTAGTAAGGCCAATAATTTTTGTCCCTTTAACATTTTAAGTCACTTATAACATCACACTAAACCTTCAACAAAAAAATGTTGGTGAAGCAAGGGAGGAGCGACAGGATATTTGTCCCACCAGATATCTTCTTTTTTGCAGACCTCCAGAAGAGAAGGGGCGTGGGTTCAATGGGTGGCCTAAAACACAGAGGTACCAGTATTACTGCCGTCCGTAAAGAGTCCCACAGTCCTGTAGACAAGATTCTACATGAACGGACACAATATATGTAAACAAGATCAGAATCCATCCCAGGGGTTAGCAAAGGTTAAAAAATAAAAAAAAAATAAAAAAAGAGAGAGAGAGAGAGAGAGAGAGAGAGAGAGAGAGAGAATGATTAGAAGGAGCAATAAATACATAGGCTGAATGTATGTTAAATTGAAGTCCATATTATTTTTCATTAAAAGCAGCTATGATCAATAAACCTTAGAAAGTACCTAGCTGTTTTGATGCTTTCTTCATCTGTAAAAAAGATGAATCTAATCAAAACAAGGGAAACACCCTTGAAAGGAACCTCAACACTCTTCTTACAATTTCTTTGGCAAATGTGTTGTTCGAGAAATCTGCAGGTATCAATTTGAATAAATCTGAGTTAAAGTCCTTGCTGGAAAATAAAGAACAGAGGTGTCCTTTCCAAGTCACTTTTATGACTGGCCCCAAACCTTAACTACAAGCTAAGAGATCATACCAATGATTAACCCGGGAACAAAACTCTTCTACAATATTAATTGATCTAATAAAATATTCTTCCTCAGGCTACTTTTCACGCATTCATTTTAGTATCAAGGAGGCAACCCGTCATAGGAGTTATAATTCTTTTTTTTTTTTTTGGTACCCATATTCTGGGATAAAGTAATAGATAGTATGATGAGCTAGCCCTTTATAACATTGCTCCAGAGAAACTAGAAAAAAATAAAGTTGTAACTTAAATCACAGAATGTATCAAGGTGAGATTCTAATTCACAGTGTTGTGCTCATGAATTTCAGAGGTGTATAGTCTGTCTGTCCATACCTTACCCTCTGAATTTGGTTTCTCATAGCCTCTCCTAATCTTAATCATATCCTTCTTAAGGACACCTTTATAATTTGTTCAAATATATTGCCATTCTAAACCAAAAACACTGGACAAATCTAGTGTTGAATATAACATGTTATGTAAATGACAATAAATACTCCACTGGAACTTTAATATATTTATAGAATCATCATGTTTCTTATAATGTCACTTAAAAGTCTCTGAACTTGCTAACTTGGACTTTTCTTGTAAGTGTTCAAGGTAGGCACCTGATGTTTTATTTTATTTTTTATTATTACTATTTTTTAAAGATTTTATTTATTTATTTGACACAGAAAGAAATCCCAAGTAGACAGGCAGACAGCATAGAGGGAGGGAAGCAGGCTCCCCGCTGAGCAGAGAGCCCGATGTGGGGCTGGATCCCAGGACCCTGAGACCATGACCTGAGCCAAAGGCAGAGGCTTTAACCCACTGAACCACCCAGGCGCCTGGCACCTGATGTTTTAATGTCTTCAGAAAAGAGGGACTTGTGGAGGTTCCTTCCTATCTTTCCTTGACAATCTTGCCCTCACATGGAGGGTTTTGCATCAAATAAATCCCTTCTTAAATCTTTCTGTGCTGTAGTCTCATGCTCTCCCACAAGGAAAAGGGACCAGTTTTTATATTACATCCTAAGGAACATTGTCTCTCTTACATAGGAGAAGATGTCACTTTATTAATTATTTCTAGACTCTTCCACTTCCCAGTAGTGCCTGATACTCAAGTGGGCACTGATTAATATGTGTACTGCCATCTTTTTCCTGGGCTCCAGGAGAAAAGGTGAGAAAGGGTGAATGAGAAAGGGTGAATGAATGTCCTCAATTCCAGTTCAGCTTTCTCAGTAGAGTCACAGACTTGCTAATTGTTTTACTAAGTGATATTTTAAGTATGAACATCTCAAAGATAAGTATTATTTATTTCTGAAACTCAACACACTCTCAATTGATAAAAAGAGAAGAAATATTTTCCTTGGTAATACAACATTGGAGCAGACCATAGAGTAATTCTTTCCTTTTATTTTTCTTCAGCTCATTTGCAGGTTTGATGACATCACACTAAATATCCCGGATTTTGATGTCTGCCCTCTCTGTTTCTGGGGGAATGACACTATCTTGGATTAATTTGTTTTTCCTTTTCATAACAGCTCTGATAGAAGATTAGGGCAGTAAGACACGCAACTGATTCTTTGCCACAACATAAAAATAGAATCCTATTAAAACGCTTGCTGCATTTGGTTCAGTGAAACCTGCTCAGATCTGGTAGCAATGTGTCAACACACCTTCATAATACCTGAGAAAATATTTAACTAATTTTCTAATCAATTAATGCTGATTTTGTTCAGAGGAAGAAAAGAACACTAAAAACAACTTGTGTTTTATTTTATTTTTTTAAATATTTTATTTATTGGAGACAGAGTAGAAGCAGGGGGTGGGGCAGAGGGAGAAACAGACTCCCAGTGAGAGGGGAGCCCAATACAGTGCTGGATCCCAGGACTCTGGGATCATGACCTGAGCTGAAGGCAGTTGCTTAACCGACTGAGCCCCTCAGGTGTTCCTTTTTCATGTTTTAAGTTTAAACAAATTCTATTTTAAAATATGGGGAAATATTTCAAATATTAGGCATTATAAATATTTTGTTTTGAACTGAAATTTTAACTGAAACAAAACACTGCTATTTTTGAAGACTTCTGAACAATATAATAATTTAATATGGGGCAATAATAGAAGCGCAAATCTCAAGAGAAACGGGGGGAACAAAAGAAATAAAATAATTGTTTGCTATTTTATGAAAAGATTAATATCAACTTCATTCTATTTATACTTACTCGAAGAAATATTGGCTGCCTGCCATATACTAGGCCCTCTGTTGGTGTTGAAAAACAATTGTGAAGAAACTAGATGACTTGTCTGATCTCTTGGGAGAGATGTTTGATAAATGGCCTTTTTCATGCTTTAACATTACAGTCTTTTGGATTTTAAAATAGATGAAAAGAGCTCTGAGGCCAAGAGATGTTCAACACAATTCTACATTGTCTGGAATTCGGGCCCCCCATGGAATGTGGATGCAGGGTGCGAAATCCATCCTACTGTGTGACTTGGGTCAATCTCAGCACCCAGTAACTCTCTGACTCGTTATGTCATTTTAATTGGTTAAACCTGAGGAACTAAATACTTACATGCTTGGTGATTATAACAATTTAAAGCCATTCACAAAATTATGGAATAGTTTCTTTCTTTCACAAGTGAATTTCTGTCTCTCTCAATTACATTTTCTTTCCCCAAAATTGTTCATGGAAAAATTAATAGTTCCAGCTTGATCTTTTGTAACTGCTGCCTGGTGTTCTGAGTAGAAATGCAGCTTGATATATTTAAACATATATTTAAGTTGTTTAAAATTCTACAGTATTATACACAATTTTACAAAAAACATGAACTATACTGCAATGAGTTCCCTTGTGTGTATGTATTTGTACACAAATGCTCAGAATATGTGTTGGCTATATTTTTGCAAGTTGGACTATGAAGTAAGATTCAAGAGACTTAATTTTTTTTAAAGATTTTATTTATTTATTTGACAGAGGGAGAGAGAGAGAGCACAAGCAGAGGGAGCAGCAGGCGGAGGGAGAAGGAGGAGGAGTTTTCCCACTGAACTAGGAGCCCGATGTGGGGCTTGATCCCAGGACTCTGGGATCATGATGCCCAACCCACTGAGCCACCCGGGCACCCTGAGACTTAAGAATTTGATGGGTGGTGATAAAATATTCTTCCAAGTGTCCTCCAACCTACAGACTGACCAAAAATATGGGACAATGCTTATTTTCTGAGAACCAAACACTGGACATTATTAAAAACTTTTAACTTTTGCCATTCTACTGAGTGATGAATATTTATCATTATTTCTTGTTTGTGTTTCTTTGGCTCTCAACAAGGTTTAATTTAATTTTATTTATTAATTAATATTCATATATTAAGTGGTCCTTATATTTTTCCCTTCTGCCAGAAGTATATTTTTAATAAAACATTTTCTATGTTTTTAGTTGAAGACATTCATTATATACTGTATTATAGATATTAAAATTTTTCTATAAATATTGCAAATATTTCCTTTCAGTCTATTGTGTATCTTTTAACTGTATCTATGTTCTTATATTTTAGCCATATATTTTTAATGTAAAAAATTTTCATGTTTCGCTTTTTGGCAATAGGGCTTTATATTCTTATTTAATGGAGTTTGTTTGCTTTTTGGTGTGTTTAGAGTGAACAATATTCTATTCTACATTTATTGAGAATGTGAAATTTCGCACCTATGTGAAATGCCATACACACCATATTCAAATTTCCATATATGCATGGATTACTTTGTGTACTCCCTATTCTGTTCTCGTAATCTATTTGTCTCTACATCAATGATTTACTGTTTTAGTTATGATCCTTTTCTAGTATTTTTATTATTTGGTAGGTCAAACCATTAGTCTGTTCTTCCTAGGTATCTCTGTACATGTATTTTTCTGTAGGGATCTTTGAATCAGCCTGTCAAGTTTCAAAACTGCCTTTGGCAATGATTTCAAGGAACAGAGTTATGAATAGCCATGTGTTTCCATTTATTAAACATTCCTCTGTAGGTTTCAATAACGTATTTTTATTTTTCTCCTAGGAAACTTCAAAGATCTTGTTGGATTTATTCTTGGGAATCTTACAATTGTACCGTGAAATAGATCATTTTGTTCATTTTTGGGTTTTGGTAGGTCGGTTGTCTGCTGAAATAGTATTCGTTTCTCTATGTTTATCTTGCCATTTTATTGGATACATTATGATAGTGTTCCTGTTCTACATAGATATTGGATGCTCTGGTGTGACAATTTATTATAGTTCTCCATTAACATGTTCCCATGATTGCAGAAAGGACATTTAATTATTTTTAATCTCCTTTCTTATGAATAAGTTTAAATTGTAAAATGCAGCTTTAACCTGAGGCCAGAACTGAGCTCTCTGACCTTTCCCCCTGAATGAGAACAGTTTTAGAGCTACATGTCTCTCCTGAAAAAAAAAGGACACCTCCTGCATCCATGGCTATAGGAACTACTTGGCCTGACAGGAGGCACAACAGACTGGGTCGAGGACTGTAAGGAGGTAGATCACAGACTTGAATTTCTTTTCTTCTGATTTTGGGAAGAGATGGCATGGGAAAGAATTAGACATGGGATAGTTTTGACAGACCTTACGGCCTTTGTGTGGTAAGGTAGAGCTGCATTTGGAATAACCAGAATCGCCTCCCGCTAAACCTGCCATGCTGGGCATCACAGCCTCCTCTCCCTAACTTGATAATTCTTTCCTCCTTTGAAGAAAGACACTGTTAGTGCCTTGTCAAAGGAGTTTACCTTTCAAGAGGAAGTTAATTTTCTTTATGTTCCTTCCCCATCACTCTTCATTATCTCCAGACCTATAATTAGAATCCAATTCCAGTATGTGTAGGAGACCAATTAGGAAGTCAAACATGTAGGGAGAAGAAGGCTCACACAACAAAGGATTTCAAAATTTTGCTCATTTTCTGTTTTTCATTCCACCTTTCTTCCATTATTGTATGTGGGATTTGTTTGTGGAGGTTAATTACACATTTTGGTCTATAGATAGCTGATTATTGAAACAGAATTGCAAAAGAAGCAGAGAGAAAGGAGACATCAGAGATCCTTGGAACTGAATTACTTAAGAGATAAGAATTTGAATTGTTTTTTGAGTTCACTTTGGGCTGCATAATGCTGAGTTGAATTAACTTGGAGCTTTTAAAATTTTTATTACTAAAAAAGGTATATGTAGATATTAGAACAGTGCTTAGAATATAGGAGGTTTTCTAAACACATTTGTTGTATGAATAAATAAATACATGCTAGGTAATTAGTGAGGTGGGTTGCGAGGTAATTTGAATTTTAAAAGTTTTTGACTTATTAATACCCAGATCTCCTTTTTGAGGTTAGTTATCCATATTATTGTGTGTTTTGGTGAGAAGTGGTGCATGTCTCTAAATTCTTTCACTTTGTTCTTTGAAATTCAGCTTTTCATAAATAAAATTTGCTCATTGGAAATGATTTTCTGTTTTCATTTTCTTTGATTTCTGCTCAAAGTCTTCTCATTTCTCTTCTTCTGCTTGCTTTGGGTTTAATTTGCTCATTTTTCTAGTTTCCTAAGATAAAAGCTTAGATTATTGCTTTTAAATATTTATCTTTGTAAGTGTATGCAATCAATGCTATAGATTTCCCTCCAAGCCCTGCTTTCACCACATCCCACAAATTTTGATAAGTTGTGTTTTCATTTTCATTAAGTTCAGAACATTTTAAATTTCTCTTGAGATTTATTCTTTGACCCATGTGTTATTTAGAAGTGTATTTTTAAATCTGTACGTATTTGGGGATTTTCTACTTACCTGTCATTGATTTGTAGTAAAATCCACTGTGGTCTCAAAACAGGCATTTTATGATCTCTCTTCGTTTAATTTGCTATGATGTGTTTTACGGCCCCAAAAGTGGTCTATCTTGGTGAAAGTTCCATGTGAGATACAGAAGCACTTATCATCTGCTCTTGTTGGATGAAGTGGTCTAGAGATTCCAATTACATCCCGCTGATTGACAAAGGAGTTGGGTTCAACTCTGTCCTTGCTTATTTTCTGCCTGTTGGATCTGTCCATTTCTGAGAAAGGTGTGTTGAAATCTCCAGCTATGAGAGGGATGCATCTTTCTCTCCTGGCTATTTTATCCGTTTTTGCCTCACATCCTTTGATGTTCTGACATTAGGTACATGCACATTAAACTGCTCTGTCTTCTTAGAGAATTGACCCCTTTATCCTTATGGTAATCCCTTTCTTTATTCTTGGTAACTTTTCTTACGTTGAAGTCTTCTCTGTTTGAAATAAATAAGAAATAAATAAAACTACTCCTGCTTCCTTTTGACTAGTGTTAGCATGATATGTTTTTCTCCATCCCTTTACTTTTAATCTATATGTTTCCATTATAAAGTAGATTTCTTATAAACACATATAATTTGGTGGTGGAATTTTTTTGTACATTTCATTTTACCTGTTTCTTTTAAATTTAATTTTATTTTTTTCAGTGTTCCAAGATTCATTGTTTATGCACCACACCCAGTGCTCCATGCAATACGTGCCCTCCTTAATACCCACCAGATCCACTCTGACAATCTCTATCCTTTATACGATACATTTAAGCCACTGACATTCACAGTGATCATTGATATAGTTGGATTAATAACTACCATATTCATTGCTGTTTTCCATTTGTTGCCCATATTCTAGGTTCCTATTTTTCCCATTTTCCTATTTTGGTCTTCCACTCTTTTTCTGTCTTTGTGGTTTTAACTGAGCATTTTATGTGATTCCATTTTCTTTTCTTTTTTAGCACATCAGTTGTACTTCTTTTTAAAACAGTTTTTGTGGTTGCCCTGGAATTTGCCATATACTTTTACAACCAATCCAAGTCTGTTTTCAAATAACACTATCCCACTTGATGGACATAAAAATAAAATATAAAAACTAATAAGCATAATTCTTCTCCTGTCTGCCTGGATCCGTAGTGTAGTTTCTGACATTAATTTGGGGGAAATTCTCAGTCATCATTGTTTCCAATATTTCTTCTGATCCTTTCCCTCTTTCTGCCTGTGGTGTTCCCAATATGTTTTGTTGTCTCACAGTTCTTACTGTGTTCCTGTTTTTCAGTCTCTGTTCTCTTTGCTTTTCAGTATTTGAGGATTCTTTTGATATCCTCTAGCTCATTCTTTCCTCAGCCCTGTCTAATCTACTAATAAGCCTATCAAATATATTCTTTATTTCTCTTACAATGTGTTATTATTTCTAGCATTTCTACTTGGTTCGCTCTTAGATTTACATCTCTCTGCTTACATTGCCCATCTATGCTTGTACGCTCTCTGCCTTAACATATTAATAATCATGGTTTTAAATTCCTGGCCCGATAACTCCTACATTCATTCCTATGTCTGGTTCTGATTTTGGAGCTTCTCTTCCAGTTGTGTGTGTTTGTTTGTTTTGGCCTTTTGATATACCTTGTGATTTTCTTTCTCTGTTAGTCAGACATAATGCACCAGGTAGAGCGGACTGCCCTAAGCCGACCTTGAGCTCTGTGGGGGGTGATGTGTGGGGGGAGGGGCAGCGTTTGAAACTTCCACGATTAGGTCTCAGTCTTTTGGGGAGCCTGTGTTCTTGGGCTGTGAACTTCATAAATGTTTCTCGTTTTCCTCCTCTTCCCTTAGGTGGGGCAGGATGGTAAAGCCAGCTGGAGTCGGTTTTCCACCCCCAGGTCAATGAAGCTCCAATAATATTCCGCAGGTGAGGCGATGGTTTAGAAAGTTTCCACAGAGGGTTGCCTTGTTGCAAACAGTGTCTCCTAGAGTTTTTCAAAATGGCTCCTTTCCCCCTCGCACTGCCAGAGCCCTGTGGAATTTCTGTCGGATATTTACTGTGGGGCTATGGTTGAGGCCCTGGAAGCACCTGGAAGTCAACCTCCCAATATGATGGGGCAGTGCCCCCACCATGACTGGGTCCCCCAGGGCCTTCTACTGTCAGAGTGGTCCGCTTGAGCCTCCTGGCGATGCCAGCTCAACTTTCCCTGCTCACGTGTGTGCTGCTGGGGATTTAGCTCGTGGGTCGGCCCTGGTAAGTCCAGAGTCCTTGCATTCGTCCTTCTTCGGTCCTGCGGGCGGCGGGTTGGCTCCGTGTCCTCCCTCTCTCATGGATCCAAGGAGAGTTGTTGAGTTTTCAGTCTGTTCGGCTGTTGTAGCTGTTGTCAGGACAGAGTGGTATCGTCCAAGCTTCTTACACGTGGAACCTATTAAGGGGATATCCTTCACCTGCGTTTTATTCCTTTTCCATGAACCTACCCTATGCCAGCCCAGTCTGCAGGGATTTCTACCTCTGTCTTTACATAGGTCATTTAGTTGCACATGCTGCTTTGGGGTATTTTTCATGTTGTCAAATCGAATGGTAGTTTTCCCTGTATATTAGGGTTTTTAGAATGTTTAATTTTGGATTCCCTAAATATTTTTAAAGTTTCTTTAAAGACGGCATCTGTTACTCATTGAGACTACTCTGTGCCATCCCTGGTAAGCATGACTGGAACTCCGCTGAAGATTGGCAGGCACATTCTCAAATCTTTCCCTTGGAGTCTGTTTCTCCCTGTTTCCTCAAATACCTTATGGCAGGTATTTTCCACTCCATGCGACATTTGTTTATGCTGGGATAGCAGTCTCGTGCCCCATTCTTTCCTACTGGGATCGGGTCAGGCCTCATGTTACATATATATAATCTGAGCATTATCAATTAATCTATTTCGCCTCCCTGGCCAGCATAAACGTAGTTTAGGATGGTACATAACCCACTTGTTTCCTGATACTATTGTCTTCCCTGAGACTCTTCTGGTAGAGGTGCTAAGTTGATGTTCATGCACCCAAAGGTATAAGGTTGGGTGTGTGTGTTGCCGCTGGCCTCCTTTCTCACCATGTAGAGACAGCCTCACTGAGAGCCATGGGATGGTATCTGATGGTTGCATTTGAGCCCCTAAATTCAGCACCTTAATTATAGGAAGCAATACAGTTTCTTTGTCGATAGTCATTTTAAGTGGGCTTCAATTAGTCAAATTGAATGAAATTCTGACAATACATCTCTCCTTCATGTGTCTTTAACCGTATTTTTCTAGTGGTTCATTTCCAAAGCATATGCCTGCTTTTGAGTACCTCTCACCATACAAGCCATCAAAAGCCCGCTTTAGACTTCTCAGCCCTTTCTCTCCTTCCTCTGATCATTAGAGCTTCTTGAAAATGTATTCAGAACTCACAGTACACCCTCCACCCCCCCATGCACAATTGATTTGTCCCCTGTCTCTTCCACTCCTTTGAAAGAGCTATCACTAACATCACTATTGCTTGCACATGGGTAAATCCATTGATTATTTTTCTAGCTTTACATTATTCACTGTTTCTGATATATTTGGCATTAGATATTGTTTCACTCATATACCTAGCTTTCTGCCTATTTCCTCTGATACTGTTTTCTTGTTTTATTCCAAATTATTTACTGCTTGATCTCCCATGGACTTGTTTGCCTCTCTTTTGGACATTTTCAAAGATTTGTCCTCTAGCCTTTCATCTATATAGTTTCCTCATTTAGACCTGTGGTTTAATATATATATCTACTTGCTAAATATTGAAAATTGAGAATTCTAGTTCCTGATAACAGTGGATGAGATGATTAAGACTAACTGTCCCACTGAAAACCATTACAAATGCCAAACAAAAAATATATATCACCTTGTTAAAAGCATCAAAGTCCTGACGGATTATGAATAATACTCAGATGATATTTGAAACAAAAATAAGAATGCAGAGATGTAAGCAGAACACAAAAACTGCTATTATATTAAGAGCACTAAACTTTTAATCAATGGCTTTATCCATCATGGGATGTATAAATCAAGGAAAGGGCCCATCCAAGGTAGATCTCTAGCAGAGACAATTCCAGCTGGAACCTGGGAACTCAGAGTTGAACCAAAGTAATAAGGACTGTGTGGATTTATAGCTGCAGTTTGATTTGTCTGGGTTTGGAAAAAACCTTATTTTTCAAAGGGGTGTTGGAGTTTTACTTTATTTATTTATTAATTTATTTATTTGGTATTGGGGTTTTAATTAGACCTTGAAAGCCCCTCTGTAGAGTCAGTTTAACTGAGTTAACCCTTTGCTAGGTGACCTACAAAGGAGTAAGATTCTCTGCGGCCATCAAATAGACAAAGGATTTGTGGCTCTTGTAGAGTTACACGAAGCAAGTGTTAATTTAAAGGGGATAATATAGACATGGAAATCCAGTAATGTTTTTAAATGTTTCACAGTACTCAGTAAATAAAGGTTCATTTTCATCTTAAGTGGTATCACTTTGAGACACTTGAGCGTCACTGTTCACTACGACACGTTTGTCCTTTTGAAATAGTAGTCATGCTTGTTGAATTGAAAAATCACTAACTTATCTTAAAACAACACAAAACAAAAGAATTCACTGTGATTTTACCAGGAATGGAACCAGACATCTTGAGAGACCGCCGAGTTCCCCATTTCTTTGTCTAATCCTGCTTTAGCTACTGGACCAACTTCGTACACTGGATTTCTCCTTACAGGTTCAGCTTCCGTGGGATTTTGGCTTTCTGTGACTCCATTTGATTTGACTTTTTATTAAGGACATTTTCAAATGCACATAAAGAGAATTATATGACAAACTACTATTTGTAATCGCCTTCCTTGAACAATTACCAACTTTCCCTTCCCATTTTATGATGCACATAGTTTGTTTTTGTTTTTTTTTAATTTTATTTATTTATTTATTTTCAGTGTACTACTTAAAAAAAAAAAGGTAACCGCAGTTATGTATGAGTCAAGATCCTCTTCTTAACAAAACTACCATGTCATTATGAATCTTTGAGAATTAATAGTAGTTCCTTAATAGCCTCTAACACCTAGCTCATATTTAATCACCCACATTGTATCAAAGATGCTTTTTAATTTGCTCATTGTTGTCTCACAGAATTGTTTATTTTGCTTCTCTCTACTCTGTACTTCCTGTAAATTGATAGATCCATAGACTTGATACTTGGGCAATAATTCTATATCTATGACTCTATGTCCTCTTTTACCATTGTATCATTAAGATAATGATAAAAGGTTGTAGGTTGTAGATCTGTTATGATTTTCAAGTGGAAATGTTCTAATACGATCTTCCTTCTGTCCTTATTTACTGGAATTCTATGAAAGGAATCACATCAACCTCTTACTACTCTTCATCTAAACATAAAGGAAAGGTAGAAAAAATAATTCACAGCAGTGAGTTGGTGCCCTAGCAACTTCCATGGTGTCCAGTGATACTTATTTTTTTTAGTCTAATCAGGAATTTTAGTATACTTGATACACTTGATTCATTACAGTTCTTTTTTTTAATGCTGTTTAAATTGTCCCATAGGGGTTCTGTCAAATTCTTTGTCCTTTTGTCATAACGTGATTGGACTTACATTGCCCTCTTCCATTCTACACGGCAAAACAGGTTCATCTTTTTACTTCCAGGTCTTTACATTTGGTAGATCAGGCTATTAATATGTTGAAGAGAAATAGTGTGGATGTATTTATTCTGGTATTTTAAATTCAAATTTGATATTTTACATTTTACTTTAATTCTTTGATTTTGTACTTTTACATATTTCTATTTTAATGAAAATATTGGTTCTTAACAATATTAACACAACTATTTGCTTTTATCTATACCAGTAATGGTTTTGAAATAACAGAATATTTTAACTATTTTCTCAAAATAAAATAACGTTCTTTCTGTGATTTGCAACCTTTGTTATAATGTTCAATGTTATTTTTTGCTTCGCCACCCCCAAACCCAGTATTTAGGGATTTTTTGTGGTATGATTTTTAATGTACATAAAATATTTACCCTGTTCCAATGTCAAAATGAATAAGAGCTTTTTTTCCATAAAAGTTTTTCCTGTTCTTCTCATCTATGTTCTCCATTTAGCTATAGATAATCATTTTGATTATGGTTTTGTTATCTTTTCATGTGGATACTTGATAAATAATTCTGGAATATTAATTAGAAATTTAGAAACAAGTTTTACATCATATTATACATCTAAATATATTCCATAATTAGTGAACAGCTATATGTAAAAATTAAATTACTTTTAATAAAAAGCCATTTAATGTTGACTCAAACTCTGAAAGAGGGGAAAAAAAAATCTAGCCATAAAAACTCCAAAACAAACATGGAAGCAAAAAATTTGTTTCAAAATAAATGAAGTTAGACAATAAACATTATCATGAAAAATTTTTACAACAAATGTATCAAAATAATTTATAAAAAATAATAAGTGTCTTGTATTACCTACTCTATTCTAGTAACTTCAAAACCGTCTTATTTGATACCGGCACTTTGATGATGTTCATTTCGGTATATTATTTTATAAGTGAAGACAGTTTGTAAACAAGGGTCTCCCATCTCACAGGTTTCACGTAAGCAAGGGGTTTAATGGAGTGGCCTGGCTTCTTGGGACCATCAGCTTCCATAATCTGTCTCATTAGGATGCCCATCTGAGGTTTGGTTAATGACCATTCAGTGACCGCACTCCAGAGGCCTTCATTTCTCTGTGCGGAATCTGATCTTTCTGCTGTTGAATTCCTTGCTGTTGGCTCTGGAGATCTGAAAATGAGTAACTACTTCTTGGAAATACTTCCAGGAAGAGAGGCTAGAGGGGCTGGGAGTCTGGAGGTGTCCACAGGGTCATGGCTGTGGTTCTATATAGCTCAAAAATGCCTGCCACTAAGCAGATAAATCTTTCTACAAATTATATATATGGCTATATTCCTATGCTTTCTTAGAGTTGTATAGCTAATAAGTGAAACAAGGAAGAAACAGACTTACCTGACTCTAAATTTCATGTTCTTTCCTATTGTGCCTTCTATAAAACATTTATTAAATATATGAAATGATACAAATAGTAAATAAAAATAGCAAAAGAACAATTTCATGAATAATTACACAGGAAATATCAGAAATATATGCATTTGAGTGGGCATGCATGTTCTGTCATTAGTTACAAAATGAACAAGATGTTTATTGGATAAATTTGGCATTAATGTGTAAATTTAAGGTATGTATTGTACTACTTTGATACATTTATATATTGTAATACAGTTGCTGTTAATGATATTTATCACATTACATACTTATTACAACATAGTACAAAATAGTACAATATTACTTTGTTCAATAAACACATAGTAAGTCTCAAAGCTATTTTAATACTTGTTACATCTTTGTACCCTTAAACACCAACAATTTTATCTCCTCACCCCCATTTCCTGGTAACCACCATTTTATTCTTCATCTTTTTTTCACATGTTTATTTTTTTTTTACGCCACATATGAGCAATATTGTGCAGTACTTGTCTTTGGCTGTTTTTGTTTACCATAATGTACTGAAGGTCCATCCATATTGTCATGAATAGTAGGATATCCTCCTTTCTTATGGCTAACTTACATTCTATTGTGTATAGATAACACATCTTTTTTTATCCCCTCATCCATTGATGGTCATTTGGGTTATGCCCTTTTTTTGGCTACTGTGAATAGTACTGCAGTAAACCCAGATGTGCATGTATCTTGTACGTGAAGGAATAAAAACAGGAAATTAACATTCTCAGAAGTGAAACTAATGAATTGTATAGTAGGTCTATTTTTAGTTTTTGAGGAATTGCCATAATGTTTTCCATAGTGGATAGACTAATATACATGCCACCACACTGTATAAGGATTCCCTTTTCAATATACCCCTACCAGCACCTGTTGTCTGTCTTCTTGATGATAGCCATTCTAACAGATGTGAGGTAATAGCTCACTGTGTTTTTATTTGCTTTTTTTTTTTTGATGATTATTGATGTTAAGTACCTTCTTCTGTGCCTTTTAAGCATTTTTCTGTCCTCTCGGAAAAAAATGTACTTAGTTCTGCCTGTTTTAAAAATCAGATTGTTGGGATTTTGTCCTTATGGTCATCGTTGTTGTTAAGTTGTGTTGGTCCATAATATATTTTGGATATTAACCCCTTATCTGATGTATGGCTTACAAAACTTTTTCCCATTATATAGACAGCCTTTTGATTTTGTTGTTGTTGTGCAGAAGATTTTGAGTTTGATGTAGTTTCATTTGCTGATTTTTTTTGCTTTTGTTATTAGTGCTTTTGACATTATGTCCACAATATCTTTGCCAAGACCAATTTCAATGAGCTGCTTCTGGAATTTTATAGGATCAGATCTTTTGTTTAAGCTTTTAGTATACTTTGAGTTAATTTTTATGAGTGGTGTGAGGTAGGGATCCAACTTCATTCCTTCACTGTGTTTCTCTGCACTGGCTTTGTAATCAGAAAATGGGATGCTTCTGTTTTTTTCTTCTTTTTCTCAGAATTGCTTTGGGTATTTGTCATCTTCTATGGTTCCATACAAGTTCTAAGATTGTTTCTTCTATTTCTGTGAAGAACGCTTCTATTGTTTTGATGGATATTGAATTGAATCTATAGTTGGCTTTGCGTAGTGTGGCCATTTTAACAATATTCTTCCAACCCATGCATGTGGAATGCCTTTCCATTTGTCTTCATTAATTTCTTAACACAAAGTCTTGTTATTTTCATTGTGCAGATTTTTCACTTCCTTGTTAAATTTATTTCTTTTTTTAAAGATCTATTTATTTTAGAGAATGTGAGTGCAGAGGGAGAGAGAAAGAGAGACTCTTAAGCAGACTCCCTGCAGAGCACAGAGCCCAACATTGGTCTCAATCCTATAACCCTGAGATCATACCTGAGGTGAAATCAGAGTTAGAGTCTGAACCAACTGATCCTCAGGCACCTCTGGTAAATTTATTTCTGAGCATTCTTTTGTTTTTATGCAATCACAAATGGGATAGTTTTCTTTATTTTTAATTGGATGTTTTGTTATTCTCAATGTGCTGATTTCTGTAAGTTGATTTTGTAACCTAATATATTGAAATAATTAATTTCAACACTTTTTTGATTGTCTCTGGGATTTTTTTTTTAAGACTTTATTTATTTATTTGACAGAAAGAGATCACAAGTAGGCAGAGAGGCAGGCAGAGAGAGAAGGGGAAGCAGGCTCTCCACTGAGCAGAGAGCCCAATGCAGGGCTTGATTCCAGGACCCTGAGACCATGACCTGAGCTGAAGGCAGAGGCTTTAACCCACTGAGGCACCCAGGCACCCCATCTCTGGCATTTCTTATGTAAGATCATGTTGTCGGCAAGTGGTAACAGTTTTACTTCCTTCCTTCCTTATTTGGATGACTTTTATTTCTTTGTTTTGTCTAATTGTTCTAGCTAGGACTTCTGTTTTGGATGGGAATGGTGAAGGTGGGCAACCTTGTTGTGTTCCTGATCTGAGAAGAAATCTTTCAGTTTTTTCACCATTGACGATAATATTAGCTGTGGTTTTGTCATGTATGTTCTTTATTGTGTTGAAGTATGTTCCTACTATACACAATCTGTTAAGATTTTTCCCCCTGTGTCTCTCTGAGCTTTAATTTTTTTTTATTTTTTAGTTTTTTTTGTTTTGTTTTTATCATGAAAGGATGTTGCATTTTTTCAAATACTATTTCTGTGTCTATTGAGATAATCATGTGATTTTTATCTTTTATTTTGTTGATGTAATGAATTACATTTATTGATTTGTGTGTCTTGAATCATCTTTGCATTCCAGAAATAATCATCTTTGCATCCCACTTGGTCATGGTGTATCATCTTTTTAATGTGTTCTTGAATTTCATTTGCTAATATTTTGTTGAGAATTTTTGCATTTAGTAATCAGTGATATTGGCCTATATGGTTTTCTTGGCATATTCTTAAATGGTTTTGGTATCAAGGTAATGCTGGCTTTGTGTGAGTTTGGAAGTATGCCCTCTTCTTCAATCTTGAGGAAGAGTTTGAAGGGGATTGATGTTAATTCTTGAAATGTTTGGTAGAATTTACAGGTCAAGCTGTCAGGCCTTGGAATTTTCTATGTTGGGAGAGCTTTAATTACTTACTCAATCTCTTGACCTGTTATTCATTTTTTCAGATTTTCTGTTTCTTCTTGATTCAGTCTTGGTTGGTTGTGTGTTCTTGAAATGGATCCATTTCTTCTAGGTTATGTAATTTGTTGGCATATAATTGTTCATAGTAGTCTTTTAAAATTCTCTATTTTTGTAATAGCAGTTTAATGTCAACTCTTTCATTTAAAATTTTACTTGGGGGCACCTGGGTGGCTCAGTTGGTTAAGCGACTGCCTTCAGCTCAGGTCATGATCCCGGAGTCCCGGGATCGAGTCTCGCATCAGACTCCCAGCTCCGTGAGGAGTCTGCTCTCCCTCTGACCTTCTCCCCTGTCATTCTCTCTCTCACTCTCTATCAAATAAATAAATACAATCTTAAAAAAAAAACAAAAAACAAAAAACTTTAAAATTTTATTTGTATGAGCCATTTCTTTTTTCCCTTAGTCTAGCTAAAGGTTTGTCAGTTTTATTTTTTAAAGAAACAGCTTTTAGTTTCATTGATTTTTTTTTAATTGTTGGTCTCATTTATTTCCATTCTGATTTTTATTATTTCCTTTTTCCTGCTGACACTGGGCTTAATTGATTATTCTAATTCCTTCAGGAGTTAAGTTAGAATGTATAAAGTTAGGTTGTTTGTTTGAGGTCTAATTTTTTAATACATGCATTTTTTCCCATAAATTTTGCTATCAAACTGCTTATGTTGTATCCCACAAAATTTGATATGTTTTATTCTCATTTTCATTTGTTTCAAGGTAATTTTTTATTTCTTTTTTAATTGATCTGTTGGTTGTTTAGAAGTATGTTGTTTAGTTTCCACATATTTGTCAATCTATCCACTTTCTTCTCGGTGTTGATTTCTAATTTCATAACATTGTGGTCAGAGAAGACAGCTGGTATGATTTCAGTTTGCTTAAATTTGCTATTACTTGTTTTGTGGCCTATCATATGACCTATCCTGGAGAATGTTCCATGTGCACCTAAGAATACGTATTCTGTTGCTGTTGGATGGAATGTTCTATACATGTCAAGTCCACTTATTATAATGTATGGTTCAATTCCAACATTTGTTTGTTGATTTTCTGTCTTGGGTGATCTATTCATTGTGATAGTGGGTTATTGAATTCCCCTGATATTATTGTATTGTTGTCTATTTCTCCATTAGTATCTGTTAGTATTTGCTTAGTAAATTTCAGGGCTCAGGTTTTGGGAGCATGTATATTGAAATATCTTCTTGATGTATTGATCTTTTTATCATGATATAGTGACCTTTTTGTCTCTTGTTATTACTTATGGCTTGACGTCTCTTTTGTCTAATAAAAGTGTGGCTACACACACATCCATTTGCTTGGAGTACCGTTTTCTACCCGTTCACTTTGAGCCTATGTGTGTCTTAAGGCTGAAATGGGTCTCCTGAAGGCAGCATGTAGTGGGGTCTTGTTTTTTAATTCATCCAGCCACTCAGTGCCTTTTGTTGAGTGCAATCCATTTACATTTATATTTATTGATATGTCAGGACTAAACCACTGTCATTTTTTCTTTTGTTTTCTGGTTGTTCTGCTTTTCCTACTGTTTGTCTTTTTTTTTTTTTTTAAGATTTTTATTTATTTATTTGAGGCAGAGAAAGAGTGAGGGAGAGAGAGCACACAGAGGGAGAGTGGGAGGGAAAAGCAGACTCCCCATTGAGCAGAGAGCCCCATGCAGGAGCTTAATCCTAGGACCCTGAGATCATGACCTGAGCTGGAGGCAGACACTTAATCAACTGAGCCACCCAGGCATCCTTGTTTGTTTAGTTTTTAAAGTTAGTTGTTTTCCATGATGATTTGCTCAGTTTGCCTTTTTTTTTTTTAAATGTTTCATGTCTCTGCTTTAAATTTTTGTTTTGTTGTTACCATGAGGTTTGTATAAGGTGTTTCATACATAATCTTTTTTTTCTGCTGATAGCAACTGATCCTCATTTGCCCATTTAGTTTTCATTATTTTCTTCCTCCCCTTTTATGTTTTTGCTGTCACAAATTATCAATTTTTATGCTGTGAGTGTATGACAAATTGTAGTAGCTATAGTTTAATGTCCCCCCCCCCCCCGCAACCTTTGTGCTGTAAGTGTTTAACAGCCTATTCTAAAACAGTTAGGCTTTTCTGATTCTATTATCACCTTACTCAGAGTTTTGTGTACTTTTGTCTTTTCATTTTAGGTAGAAGATCTCTTTTCAACATATTTTGTAAAGCAGGTCTAGAGCTAGTGAGCCTTCTCAGCTTTTGTTTGTCTAGGAAAGCCTTTATTTCTCCCTCAAACCTAAAGATCGCTATGCTGGATAATGTATTCTTTACTAGAAATGTTTATGTTGTTTTTGTTGTTTGTTGTTGTTGTTATTTAAATACTTTGCTTGTGTCCTTCTACTCTTTCCTGGATCAAAGAGTTTATGCTGAGAAATCTGATAGACTAATGGGGGTTTCTTTGTAGGCTACTTGCTTTTTCCCTCTGGCTGCCCTTATTCTTTATCATTGACTTTGACAGCTTTGTTACAATGTGTCTTGGAGAAGGTCTTTTTGCATTTAGGTAGTAAGGTGATCTAGGAGTTTTGTGGACTTGCATGTCCAGTTCTTCCCTCCGATTTGGGAAATTCTCAACTATAATTTTTTTAAGCCCTCTCTTCCTCCTCTTTTTCTCCTGTTCCTGTTATTTATGTTGGCTTTTCTAATGGAGTTTCATATCTCTTGCAGGATTTATTTATTTATTTATTTTAAACTTTTTTTTGAATCTTAGTTTTCTCTCTTCTACCTGAATCATTTCTAGTTCCTTAACTTCTAGATTGTTTATTCTCTCTTTCATCTGGTCTGCTCCCTTTGTACTGCTTTTGAATTCACTCTTCATCTCATTTATTGAGTTCTTCAGCTCTAGAATTTGAGTTCTGCTTTGTTTTGTTTTAGAATTTCAATTTCTTTGGTAAAGTATCCCTTCAGTAACTTTGTGAGTTCATTGAGTTTGCCTTTCTGAGTTTTCATGTAGCTCATTGAACCTTTTTTATAACCATTATTTTGAATTATTTGTCATATCACAATCTTCCTTGAGTTTGAGTTCAGTTTCTGGAGGATTCTTTTGTGTGTGTGCTATCATATTACCATGATTTTTCATGGTGTTTGGGATGTACCTCCCCTGGCTCATTAGAATAGCAAACACACATCTAGGGGACGTTTTGTTGATTTTGATTCTAATAGTCCAACATGTTGGCAATTAGAGCCTGTTCTTTTGTTTTACAGCAGGTGGCTCTATACCACAAGCTTTGGTTACTCCTAACTGAGTTGTTCTGTAGCTATTTGGGAACTCACACTGAAAATAGGGTGGGGGGAGCAACAGAGTTGGGGAAGTGTGTATTTGGCCCTTAGGGCTTTAGGCATGCCCATGGCCTGGTAGGGGAATCCTTCAGTGAGGAAGTCCTGGATGGTCCTCTTGTTGAACTTCAGGTGTAGGCAACAAGTAATGTGTTTCTTCTTGTCTCTTTCCCTTTCATTTCATCCCTATGCCTCTGCCACCCCCGCAGTGAGGATATCTCTCCTCATAGGACCAGGCACTGCTGAAGTGCAACAGGACTCTGAGCTGCTGCCTGCAGAGCTACATAGACTTTCCCTCCCAACTTCTCACCCTCCACCCCTCGGCCAGAGCTGTGCCAGCATCTCTGCTTCTGGGGTCACTGGATGGGATGGCGGGTACCTTTGTGAGCCCCCCCCATATTGGCAGAACCCTCCCCCCATGTCTGCAGCCCCCTCTCCTCCCAGGCTAACTTTAGCGGGGCACATGTGTGTATATTTCTGGTGTCTTGATGTGCTGTGCAGAGTACTTTTGGTGGGTTATGGATGTCCTACTAGTTGTAAGTGGAAAGGAGGGACAAAGGGAACATTTCACACCATCATGATGCTCAAGATAATATTTCTTTCTAATAGTTAAGTGATAGCATATGGTTCTCAAGATTCTGTTAATTATTTGTTAGAATTTGAATTGCTTTTTAAATATTAGAAATATGCTATTAAATATCTTCCTATTGATTGGCATTTTGTTTCTTAGAATCAACCACAAAGGAAGGATGATATGTTTTCCTTTTTGAATTTGTTAATGATGACTTTGCTGAAGTTAAAATTATTTATAATGCAACAAGAGACCATATGGAAAATAGTAAGATTGGGGAACACATGGAAAATGTAAATAATAAAATACTTTTTAAAATTCTTAACACTACAGCAAATAAGTAAATAGAATGCAAAATAATTGCATGAATCATAATTTAGGAATTAAATCTGGTATCCATTTACTGTTCCTTACTACCTGTAGTTATTTTTATTTAATGAGGATAATAGGCATATGAGGAGTCACTTTTATGTCTGGTCCTTCTGATAGAAGAGAAGCCCTTGTGTTTTATTTACATATCTGCACTCTATCACTCAGGCAGGGTGATCTGACAGTTTGGATAGGCTGTGTGCCTTTCAAATCTTTTTCTGGAACCCAGGTTTCAAATCATACTTAATCTGACATAGTTTCTTCTACAATATCTTAATCTTTTTGGGGGGTCATGAATACCTTTGGGAATTTGAGAAATTCTTAATTCTTTGTCCACCAAGCTGATATCTTCCTACAGAGAATGAATGGCACTGGCATGAATTGGGGAATGGATAGGCCTATGAAATATGTATGTACTAGCTGGACATAGTGTCACAAGAACCATTAATCTGCCTAGTGATGGTCTGAATTGGACTGACTCGCATATGGATTATCCCAAATAGGGAATTTTTAAACTGTTTCTAATGTACTGATGAGATCAGCTGGGATAAGATGGGCTATGTAGCAGGTAAAGAAAACCAGATTTTCTCCTATTATGGATGGTGCAGGGCAGGTGCCCTACTGGTGGGGACTCTTCATTCAAAGCTATCTGAACTTACTGCAATACTGTGAGAACATTATAATAGCTAGGGAGTGGAGGAAGGAAGGAAGATTACATCCTGGTTCTCACTTAGTTCTGCATAGAAATAAAAAATGTCACTTCTCATATTTTACTGGAGGGAGTCAGGTACTTGGCCATGTCCAATTTCGGGAAGTTCAACTCTCACACTTAATTTTAGTAACACAACTGCGGACATTGATCAGGAAATCAGATCAGCTGAGCATTGGTTCATGGGAGAGCAAAGAAAAAAGACAACTTAGTGGGTTATTTAAACATATTCAATGTGCATCAGCAATACCTACTTAAAAGTAATAAGGAAATTAACTGCTATAAAAATAAAGGTAAATTATGAATATTGGCATAACATTTTAAAAACAATAATTGAAGCTTGAGAAATATAAAAAGGGTTTAGCAACAATGTAACATAGTAATAGGATTAAATTAAAACCAAAAGCAGAGCAAAAGACACAAGATTATGTAACTGAGAGTGAGAGTCAAACTTGGAAGACATTTCTCACCAAAAATAGGGAATAAACATGTAAGTTACTGTGAGCAGCACGAAATAGTTTGATTAGGACTGAGGAATGGAAGTTACAGTAGCCCCAAAATAAATAAAAGATGTCCATCAAAAGGACTGGGCATCTTGAAAAAGAAATTCTCTGTTCCAGTTTGTTCCAGGAGGGACTTGGTTACTATCAGGGAGACTGCAGAAACACTGAGATAACTCAGTGAACCTCAAACATTTCCTTTAGCTCTAAATTATGCAGTGCAATCCTATGTCATCATTTTCAGTTATTTTCTGGGCAATATTATTTCTTGAGTGAATTGTTCTATTTACCTCAAAACATTTCATCCTGACAATGTCTTGTAGAATATAATCTTTCCTTAACTCAGTTTATGGTTGTTACTATTTATTTAACCTGAGTTCTCTGTTCCTCCCTTTCATTTCCTCTCAATCCTCTGCCTCCCTGGGCCATCTGTCATTTGTCTTTTCTAAAGGAAAACACAATTTCATTTTGTGGATATAAAGATTTGGGGTATAACTGGACTATGAAAGTGAAGGAGACAGATATTGTTTAATAGCTATTTTCTATACTAGAAAAAGGGCTTGGTTACTCTCCTTCTCTCTATAGATGTTTCTTCCCTTAACAGACTTGATATTGTAGATACATATTTCATCGGAGGCAAAATTAGAAAGACCAAGAGACAGAGCAGAAATGATGCTGCTGCCAATTCATCTTTACTTGCACTTTTTTCACTGAGTCTGTCAGATGCTATGGGGGGAAATAGACAAAGCTCCTGTGACAAATAGGCCCCATGATTATTTTCAACAAGTCACAAGAAAGTAGGACAAAATATCTTAATGTTTTCCTCTTTGCCTTCATCTTTCATTCAGCAGAGATTTGCTGTCATTTATAAAGGTCATTGGGCCTGTAAGGAGTCAGGCAGAGAAAAAGTTTTGTCCATTCCTCAGGTACATTTTAAGTAGTGACCCTGTTGAAGTCCTGAAAAGTGAGAGACTGGAACCAGTGTGTGTCTGCGTCTTTAAAGGGAGTAGATTTTACTAGATCACCCACCGTCTTCTATCTACTTGGGGTTGTTGTGAGCATCTGAAAATGGAGCATTTTCATGTAGAAATGATGGTAATGTTTAAAAGCTCGTTTATTTCTTTTTCTTCTTCTTCTTCTTTTTTCTTTTTTTTTGTAGACTTAGTAGATTGGTTTTGGACATGAAGTCCTAAAGGAAAAAAAAAAAGTTCACATGAGATATCCTTGGCACTTAATAAATATACTGATTTATTTAGTAACTTTTTTCTCTCCTCTTGGGAGGCATTTGGAAGTAATAGACTCCTCAAACTGTAAATGTGGCTATCGCGAACATGAATAAAAGATAGGCTGAAATGAATATCTATAGTCACTTAGCCACAGTCACTTTGGTCTTGGAAATGGGCATCGTACCTGAAGGATTTATACTAATAGAAGAACTTTTAGAGCATGTATTGGATATAGTGCCTCCAATTTACTCCTGAGATAAGCCCGCCCTGCACTCTGAGCAGGAAACTTGTCACCCTAAATCTTCATGTGACAACGTGATGCAGCAGTGACGAAGAGAGACGGCTAATGACTGTTGATTGAACGCCTACCGTGTGCAAGGGACTGAAGATGGGCTGACAGGGGGTCAGAAAACTATTCAAGGAACCTGGAGCCATTAATATTATTCCATTCGTCAGGATCTCTTCGGAAAGTACTCTGCACCTCTGGAAAACTTCCAGGGGGTGTCCGGCACAGGTCTTCTGTACCTCACTAGCTTCTCTTTCTCAGTTGCCTTGACCGGTTCTCTCTAACTTTTGGAAGGCTCCAAGGGTCAGTCTGGGATCATGTTTTCTTTGCCCCCTACCTACTCTCCCCTGCATGCTAATGTCTTCTGAATTGTCTCCAGCAGAGAACTCCGCCTTCAGCGTCCCTTGCACAGCAATGTGATGAGTCCTTGCTCCACTTAGATGGAGAATAGGAATATCCAAGTAAACAATTTGAGAACAATTTGTCATTTTCCCACAGATAACTGTCCATTCTTTAAGTCTTAACTGGGTCTTTATTCTACCGGTTTCTCAAATAAAAACCTTGAGACGGTCTTGAAACTTTCCTTCACCCCCCTTAGTATAATCCATTTGGTTAGACAATTACAACTTTGCCTTTCAATGATATTGAAAATCCTGGCATGGATTCTCCCTCCAGTATTCTTATTAGTCAAGAACTTCACCCACACTTGCCTGGTCACGGTCGCAGCCCGATGGCTCCTTGTCTTCCTGTTTCAGCTCAGATGTCCTGCTCTCCCGAAGTGTCTGTCTGTCTGTTGTTTTTAATACATAGAACTTCATTAATACTTTTGGCTCCTACTATTACTAATACAAGTTCCATGAGGGTAGGAACTTGTCTCTTTCATCTGGTACTTTATTTCAGCATACCAAGTAGGCCTTAAATATTTCTGTTGAAGGAGAAAGTGAGTGATTTAATGAGAGATTTACAACCATCAACTCCTTGCTGCCGTAGACGATCCATGGATACTGATGCCAAAGCGACAGGAATTTGATGGTGTTTCCCTTAAGAAAGGTGAACCTCCTTCTAAATGTTGAACATGTGCTAAGGAGGAAACAGACGTTCCGAGAAGAGATGTGGAGACCTGAGGTGAGTTACCAGGGCAAAGACTGCCAGGATACTGGAGGATAAACAATGGCAGTGTATTGAGGAGAGGGCATTACTGTCAGAAAAGTAGGTCAGGGGGTCAAATTATGGATATCCTTAAAATTGGAGCATGAATTTTATCGTCTCAAAAGGCCTTAGGAAAGGTTTTAAACAGAGGCATTATGAGAGTCATATTTTCAGCTGTTCAAGCTGGCTAAATAAGAGAGAATGAGTCTGCCTTCAGCAAAACAAGCCAGCAAGCTAGGTCATAATGAGTGGGAAATAGAAAGATGCCATATATTAGTAGAGTGGAGAAAACTGATGCAGGAGTCATCACAAACTCACAACTGAGTGTTTGGCTAATAGGGTTTCTAACAACTGGATGTAGAAACAAAAGAAAAGGAAAGGAAAGAGGTAATGCTTACAGTAAAATTTTGGACACCCAGACTTGGGAAACCAGCCATCTGATTAACAAAACATAGGAACTGTGTGGTCAGTGGGCCTTGGAGATGACTTCTAACTTTCCGTGCTTTGAACTTGGGTAATGATAGCAAATAAGAACATCTAGTTGGCAGTTGCCAGTAAAATTCTGGCCCCTGAGTTAGAATAAATTGACCTCAGATATCTTATAGAAATAGTACTTTGAATATTGAGAACAGGGGCATCTGGCTGGCTCAGTGGTTAAGCGGCTGCCTTTAGCCCAGGTCATGGTCTCAGGGTCCTGGGATCCAGCTCCACATGGGGCTCTCTGCTCAGTGGGGAGACCACTTCTCCCTCCCCTCTCTGTGTTCTCTCTTGCTATGCCTCTCTCAAATAAAATCTTTTAAAAATATTGAACAAATGAATTCTTTAGTAGAAGATTCATCTAGGGAACAAAGATTTTTGAATTATGACGTCCCAGCTTTGAATGTTAAATCTGTAGGGATAACTAAATACAAAAAGTGGATGAGAGAAAGAGTGCACCAAGAAAGAAGGATGGTTTGTGCAATGCCACAGGGAAGTGGTGGGAAGAGGATTTTTAGGAAGGAAATGAAGAGTGCTACCAAATGGTTAAACATTAACAAAGAATAAAATCTTTACAGAAAAAGCATATATGTGGAGTCTATGGGATCATTGCTACTATCCCAGTTTGGGTTTTTCAGTATTACAGGAAGTTGGTCTAAGATCATAAAAAGTGAGTAAAGTCATGACAAAACAAGTGCAACAGATCTGATAAAATTTGTTAGAGAAATTTGCCAGTAAAAAGAGATAGACTGAGTTTGAGTTGAAGACACTTTTCCAAAATATGGAAATGGGAAAAAATATGGATGACTTTTTAATTTAATCCTGGCATTGCCTGAGAAATCCTACTATAGGGTGACCCACATGTAGGTCATCTGATCCTAGAAATATCTAAATTTATCTGACTGGCTATTTACTGATTATACATATTGTCTTATAATGTTCCTAGAAAATGCATATTATTGATACTTTGCAACTCCATAAATTCAGAGATAAATTTATAGATAGCTGATAAAAGTTATTCTTATTGTCCAGTAGAAAAAATAACCCTGAAAAGTATGCCTTTTTCCCCTTTGGAGGACATTTATCAATAATCTTACATATACCTATTTTTCCCACTGAATATAAAATTCAGTTTTTTGGAATTTCTTTCAGACTAAATTTGTTTCCCTTCTCTGTTCTCATTACGAGTTAAATAAAAATTTGTTGCAACTTCACTGCTCATTTACATCAGAATTATGTTTTGAAAATTTGAAAATTATGCATTGACAGTGTCAGGATTTTAATTTGTATTGGATTCCTTTCTTTGTAAGATGGGGAACACTTTTGCACATTGATGTATGAGGGGAAAAGTCAGGAGATGATAGGAGGTTCTGTCTGGAAGTGAAACTGCCCTGCCTTCTTGTCATTGGTAAGAGCATGAGCTATATTCTGTGTTCAGGTATCAGAATTAGGTGGTCCAGGAACAGGCAGCCCCACAAAAAAGTGTTCTGTGGATTCAAGCTACTAAGAAACACTGCTAATTTAAGTCCCGGAGAGTCTAAACCCTGCAATTCGGGGTTCAGAAAGAAAAGTAAAACTTATGCAGGCATTGACCAAAACAAAACAAAAAAAAAACAAAAAAAAAAAAAAAAAAAAACAAACCAAAAACCAACCTTTAAAGCTTTTATATTCCCTATCTCCTGGCTTTTTATTCTTGTTTGTTAGTTTTGATATCAGAATATTTGGACAGAGAAAAATCAGGAAGAAAGTAGTAAAATAATGGAATAAGGTATTAGAAGAACCCAGAGAAGATGAGATAAAAATCTTAGTGTGAATGTTCTCTCTCTCTCTCTCTGGCAAAGACCTGCATTCATGGAGTAAGTCAGTAGGTCCTATAACCTGGAACTCAAGTTTTCCTCATCTGTCAAAAAAGGGCATTGGCATTACTATAATTTTTTTTTCCACTGTAAACTCATTTTACTATCTTCACCTGGTGGTAAGAACCTAGGTATGCTTTCTTATCCAACAAATGCATGTGCTGTATCTGAAATTTTATGCACTTAAGAAATAGACTACATCAAAGAAAGTCCCTGGAATTTGAGAAATAGATATTTATAGATGAGGAGTTTACTTATAAATTGCCTTATCAGTAAATTAATGGTTGTGATACTTTATCCTTGGACAAAGATGAGGGGTTGGAGCACTGTGGATAAATTCTGACAATGTTTCTATGCTTAATGAGCTTTCCTGCTCTCTAGAGTAATGTGAAACACTTACTGGCACAGGGTAGGAACCAAGTGAATGATTGTCCAAATAAACAAATGGATGAATAAAGTTAGGAGTAAATACCTATAAAACACCTTATGTTCCTAATTGATAAAACATAGGTAAGCAAAAAAAGAAGCAAAAAAAAAAAAATTGCAGATACGGAAATAAGCTGATGAGTTAGACTAATTGGACCGCCCCCCCCCCCGCCCCAAACACCCCAAACACACACCATCAACTACAGGACATATACACACATGGTCAGAGAGCCAAGGAGCCAGGGTCTCTTAACTTCTTTTCTAGTCAGTACTGGCTGAGGGCTCTGAGATGGGAGGACAGATGCAAACTCCCAGGTGCTTCTAGGTCTTAGTCCACAGACAGGACAACTCCTGTAGCCCAAGGGAATTCTTCACAAGAAGACTGGCCCCTGCAGGCCTTTGGAGGCAAAAGCATGTTGAAGCCAGGAAGAGGTATAGAGAAATAGTAAAGGGATCCAAGGGAATCTGAGCTGAGAGGGCACACTTGTCCTTGAGTATCCTTTTTTTGTCAGTTGCTGCTAAGAGAATCCTAGTAAGTTTGTGAACATTTTGGAACCACTGTGGTGACCAAAATGGTCCTTGGGATTTAACCACCAATAGAAGAGGTCAAAAATTGGTCCCAATATTTAATCTGATTATGAAATGAAAGTAAGTATTTTTCTCTGCTGATTGAAGTTAAATGTCATTATTGCTCCTCTGCACTGCAAAGCAAAACTGGCCAAAGCCTGGAGGTGGCACTTTTAAAATGTTTTATGTACCAGTTGTAAATGTTTTGTGGGATTTCTTAGATCTGTGGGCTATCATCAATGTTTTTTCTTTACCTATTTTTCACACTAAGACATACAACCATTAAAATTAAGATAACACCATGGGGCGCCTGGGTGGCTCAGTGGGTTAAAGCTTCTGCCTTCGGCTCGGGTCATGATCCCAGGGTCCTGGGATCGAGCCCCACATCGGGCTCTCTGCTCAGCGGGGAGCCTGCTTCCTCCTCTCTCTCTCTCTGCCTGCCTCTCTGACTACTTGTGATCTCTGTCTGTCAAATAAATAACTAAATAAAATCTTTAAAAAAATTAAGATAACACCAAGTAAAATCTGGGTTAATAAAAGTCACTTTAGTCGTAAGATGTAAGTTAGCATCTGCATATATTTACTTTCTGAAGGTTTGCGTTTTACCTTAAATCAGGAAATTGTATTTAAAAAGAATTGTGAATCTGCTTGGCAATGCTGCCTTAAGCAAAGGCTTTGCAGAGGTATTTCTTGCATCTAATTACAAGGTAATTTAATGAAGTTTTAAAAATCACAGGAAAATCTGTTGATTTTAATCTTCTATCAATGTGAGACTTACTAGATAATGAGTACTCTGAGTCCTGGGTTAGATTATCTATAAAATGGAAAATAATAGTAACAGTTTTAAGAGACCGTGAGCATTAACTGTGCAAAGCACACATTGCAATGTATGCGAACATAGGGAATACTTCATAAATGGTAATTATATCATTAGGAACAGTGTCAGCAGCAGCAGGAACAGTAGTAATAATGATGGTAGTAATGCTAATGGTAGCAGAAGCATATAGTAGTAATACTAGCAGTAATGACTAATAATGAGTTTAAAGTCTCTTTACCTGCACATCCTTCTATGTTTGAATTGTTGACTTATAGCTCTTTACTGTGCGATCTATCCACCCTACATTTTTTTAAAAGATTTTATTTATTTATTTGACAGACAGAGATTACAAGTAGGCAGAGAGTCAGGCAGAGAGAGAGGGGAGGAAGCAGGCTCCCTGCTGAGCCGAGAGCCTGATGCAGGGCTCGATCCCAGGACCCTGGGATCATGACCTGAGCTGAAGGCAGAGGCTTTAACCCACTGAGCCACCCAGGCACCACTACCACCCTACATTTTCTGACAGTCTCCTCCAATTCTGCTTTTTTTTTTTTTGTCTTCGCAACACTCATTATTCTCTAATGGATTGCATAATTTATTTCTTTCTTATTTATTTATTTTTGTATCTACTGCTTATTTTTCGTGTCTTCTCTAAATCCATCCTGTTAAGACTGCCCCCCAAAGCTTGCATTGTACAGGCAATGAGAAGCGGTACTTTTTTTTTTTAATTTTTTTTTTTTCAGCATAACAGTATTCCTTGTTTTTGCACCACACCCAGTGCTCCATGCAATCCGTGCCCTCTCCAGTACCCACCACCTGGTTCCCCCAACCTCCCACCCCCCGCCGCTTCAAACCCCTCAGATTGTTTTTCAGAGTCCATAGTCTCTCATGGTTCACCTCCCCTTCCAGAAGCGGTACTTTTTGAGGCTATCAGTGAATGAATGAGGTTTGACAGCACCCTGTTGAGTTCAGGGTGTATTTCTGATGGTCCTATAGGAAATGAGACAAGTATTTTGTTTGTTTGTTTAACGTGCAGTGAGGGAGGGGCAGAGGGAGAGAGGGAGAGAGAATTCTAAGCAAGCTCCATGCCCAGCACAGAGCCCAAGGCAGGCAGGGCTTGGTTTCAGAACCCTGTGATCATAATCCGAGCCAAAATCAAGAGTTGGACGCTTAACTGACTGAGCTAATCAGGCACCCTTGTAAAAAGTATTTAAAAAAAATAATTATTGGGGCGCCTGGGTGGCTCAGTGGGTTAAGCCTCTGCCTTTGGCTCAGGTCATGATCTCAGGGTCCTGGGATCGAGCCCCGCATCGGGCTCTCTGCTCATCAGGGAGCCTGCTTCCTCCTCTCTCTCTGCCTGCCTCTCTGCCTACTTGTGATCTCTGTCTGTCAAATAAATAAATAAAATCTTTAAAAAAAAAGAAAAAGAAAAAAAGAATAATTATGACTTAGTTAATTTTGACTTAAATTTCAGATATCTTATGTACATGTCTTCAAAAGTTTTTTCTCCAAGGGGAAATAGACAATTTGGGGGATCTTCCAGATATGAAGATACTTTTGCTGCTTTTACATGGTCACTAGTGGACAACAGAGAAGTTGGGTCTAAAATTATTGGGTTACCAAATGGTTCCTAAAAATCTATTGGCATTTGTTATATGGTCATCTGGAATTTAGTTTTGCTGAGAGATAAGGCTGGTTAAGCGATCTATTTAACCTGCCTTTACTTTTATAATTCATACATATTTACTGGACTCCAACGAGCACATCAATGTTTAAATTCCATGTTACTAATTGTTTTATTTTTTCCCTCAAATATGTTAATAAAGAATGACTTGGACTTATATTGTCTCTACATCCTATTTCTCACCTTCTAAAGATATTTTAAAATTTCAGTTCTTTTTCCTCTTCACTCAGTGATAACTTTTAAACTTTGTTCTTCATATTTTTTCTAAAAATTGAGTATAACTTAGCACCAAACTATCCCTACTCTTTACCTTATAATTTATTTTGTCTCTGTATTTTTCTTAATCACTTCTATCCTCATTTTTGTCATGTTGATGTTACCACTTTTTTTTCTCTTGCTAAATAAATGTTCTGTATTTTTTCCCCTTAAGTTCTATTGAAAATTTCTGATAATGTTTTAAAATTTTCATCTGGACTATATAGTAATAGTATATTTTATATGTAAAATTTATACAAATTTCTGTCTAGAAAGGTATTTGTCAATAAGCTAATCATTTAGATGCCCCTGAGTTACTATTTCTTCGTTATAAAGATTTTTAGCTCTACACTGAGTAAATGTGCACAGCTGCTACTCTAGTTCCCAGAGAATGGCAGGGTTTAGTTGGCTGCGTTCTAGTAAATTGAATCTTTTCTTATCACTACTCCCTAGCTTTTTGATAGTCCAAAAACATCAACACCATTAAAACTTGTCTTTAGATGCATTGCTACTGGAACTCTCTCCTGTCTTGACACGTATTGAGCTGTGTACTTGTGGGGATTAAACCTGCAAGCGTGTAATGTGTGTGTGCTCGTGTGCCTGTATGTACACGTGCATCTGCACATGTAGCTGGTGGTGTCCATCTTTTTCTGGATGTTGAAAAATGAATACCATTATCAGAGATGGAGGGTATGGAAATAATTCTTCGGCTGCCTTAAACAACAGCACTGATATAGTTGATGGTGATTGCTCAATTTTCTGATGGGAAGAAACACCGGAGTTTATAAACCCAGATGAACAGAAGGCAGGAGGGATAAAGTGTATCCCTTTTTAGTATCACATGAATATAACATATATTCATCAGCAGTTACGTATCTTAATTTTGTTACAATAGTCCATATTTCAGAGGAAACCTTCCATATTTGAAACTTAAAGACGACATTTGCAATGGTGTTCTAGGTTTTCTTTACCTTAATGTTTATTTTATTGAGAAGTTGTGAAAATTCCATCAAGCCCATATTGCCAAATCAGTTTTAAATCAGATGCTGTATTTATTTTTATCTTGTGATTCAAAAGCTTCACGGAAGACTAGCAAACTATTTGAAGGTTGGAAAACTGGTTTAAAAAAAGACTAGGAAAAATCAGATGAATATTTCACTAACTTCTTTCCTGTAGAAAGTCCTTCTTTAAAAGTGATAAATATGAGGGGTGCTTGGGTGGCTCAGTGTGTTAAAGCCCCTGCCTTTGGCTCAGGTCATGATCCCAGGGTCCTGGGATCCAGCCCCACTTCGGGCTCTCTGCTCAGCAGGAAGCCTGCTTCCTTCTCTCTCTCTGCCTACTCTCTCTGTCCAATAAATAAAAGCTTTAAAAAAAAGTGATAAATATGATTTGCTTATTGGAAAAATGCAAACATAAGGTCTTATAAATAAAATGTTAAAGACTTCACACTATTCTACCAAAACTATTTTACTGAAGTAACTACATGTTTACTTTTAAATTTTGACAAAATCTACAAATTCTATGTATGTATAGAATTTGTAATATGTGTGGTAATAACTGCTGGATACATTTTTAAAAAGAAAGCTATAAAGAGCCTGTTTAAAACTCAACTACTTTAATATTTTGGACTTAAATAGTACCAATGCAAACCAAAGAAAATAAAATTTAAAAATTAGAAAAAAATAACCGATTATGGGAAGGAACCAATATGCATCTTACTTACTGTTTTCCTAAATATGGGGTTGAAATAGAACATGGGTTTTTTAAAAGTAACTTTTGTATTAAAGGTTTATGCCCAGTGGTTTTTTTTTTTTAAGTACTCATTTTATAAAGAGAGAAATGCATATTCATAACAAATTAGGAAGTGAAGCCTACAAGTCAGATATTCAAATAGCTCTTTTCACTGGAAACTCCCTCAGGCCATCATGATTGATTACTCCTAATTTCCTTTTGGAAGAAAATGTCAGGCATAGATGCTTAACAGAACTTGAGCTTTAAGTGTTTTGAGAGATCACTGACTAGAGCTAAAATAGAATCTTCAGAGTTTGCTGTAGAAAAACGTTTTAGGACCATCTAAATTTTTTACCCAATGCTTCAGAAATATTATAATAAAAATTATTTATTGGAAGCTTTAATGACTTAAGCTTAAGCCTGTGTCCGTAGGTTTTGTGATTGTGTGTGGGGGAGGCGAACAGGGAAGAGACGTGAACAGTCTCCAAATAGGTGGCTAATTTTCTGTTACCGCATTGTGAGGAGCTTGTGCAGTACAAGTGCTTATTGGGAATATAGACTTAAATAACAAAATTTGGATTTCAGTAGCTAATCTTCACTGAGAATTGTTTTGCATAAAATGACTAAAATAACATTTTTCCACAAAACTAAGATGAAATGAAAGTTTTAAAGGGTTGTTTAGGGGTGCCTGGGTGGCTCAGTTGGTTAAGCGACTGCCTTCAGCTCTAATCATGATCTTGGAGTCTGAGGATTAAGTCTGGGATTGGGCTCCCTTCCCGACAGGGAGTCTGCTTCCCCCTCTGACCACCCCCTGATGCACGTGCTCTCTGTTTCTCTCAAATCAATAACATCTTTAAAAAAAAAAATGTTGTTTAGTATTCAAAAATCATTTAAATTCTGGCGTTGTTCCCCCCCCAACCCCCATCTAATAATTTTATTTTTGCCTTCAGTAGAAATAAGCTCATTTTTCATTTAAGTCTACTTCCTTAGAGCCGTGTTCCATGCTGGTTCCCAATAAACTTGTCAAATCACTTACATTTTCTTTGCTTCTGCTTCTGGCTTCTACCCACCTTCATCACGGCCACCGCACACACCAGCTAAGCCATTCTTGGGAAGTTGGGTTGTCTTCTGCCTTTTATGTACTGATGTGACTGATCATTTTTAAAAGTTGTATCTATACATTAGATGCCCCAGATCTTAAGAATGGGACCTTTGGGAAGACTTCAGGGTTAGGATTCCAGTCAGTATTGACAGCAGGAACTCATTATATTCATCAACATTCTTTGTTATTTAAAAAAAAAAAAGCCCGAGTCAATTTTAAATATCTTACTAGCTTTATTCAAAGGATTCACCAATTGGCCAGCATCCAATCTAGCAGATTAGAAAGGAGCTTCCAAGAACTAGACACACAAAAGATCTAGGCAGGAGGAAGCAGGACCAAGGACGTTCTACGAGGCTAAAAAGTGGTTTGGTTATTGCAAAGTTTCTTTCCTTGTCTTGGATGGCAGGGGGTCTATCTAATCTATCAGGTAGATGATGACGTAATAATGTTGATCACTCCGGATAGTCTGGTTAAGATTCCATTGTCTAGGACAGCTGAAACTATAATGAAGTTGAATCTTAGTTTGGTGACCTTAAAATACACAGCTCCATGTAGGGCCTGTTCTGTTTTTAAAGCCTTCATGATCAGCGTTGTCATCCTTATAATCTCTTGAGCTTAATACATGGTCAGCACCTTTTTAAATACCTTAATTTAATGTTTAAAACACGCCAGGGACGGTTACCCTCATTTCGCACATGAACATAGACGCTAAGGGTTGTTCTTGCCTAGGTGTGCCAGTGAAGGCGGAACTGAAATCTGAGCCTCTCTGCTTCAGAGTACAGACTTTTGTCCCTGAACATTGTGCTAGGATTCCATGGCGTTTATAAATAAGTACTAATGCAAATTCTGAATTAGGAGAAAAAGTGAAAATATCAAAAATTTCAATCTTTAGTTTACTAGTGAATAAATGAATACCCAATTCTTTGCTCAAACTGGCCCAGGTAGATTTTTCACTATTTTGTCTTTAAAATAATACATTTTGTAAAATATCTGCATTCCAGAATGGTTTCCTATTCATAAAATATAGAAACAAAATTTTAAAGTAATCAAGTAATAGTAAGATAACTGATAGTTTCTTATTCCTGCTGTAGCAAATTACCTCAAACTTAAAACACATATTATTGTGTAATTTTGGAAGTCAAATGCTTAAAATCAAGGTGCTGGCAGGGCTCTATTCCTTCTGTAGACTTCATGAAAGAATTCATTTTCTTTTCATTTTTTAGCTTCTGGAGGCCATGCTCTTCTTTGGCTTATAATCTCTTTTTTCCTCTTCAAAGCCACCAACATAACATCTTCTACCTTCTTTGACCTTCTGCCTCCCTTTTATAAGGATGCTTATAACTCTATTGGGTTATTTTGGAAAATCCAAGATAATCCCTTATTTTAAGACAATCACTCCTGAAAAGTTATTTTAAGTATATGGTTTTATGGTCGTATGTTCTGGGGATTAGGATGCTGACCTCTTTGAAGAAATTTATTCAGGCCCCACAATAACATGATATAAATAATCCTTCAGAAAGATGCTTTTTAAAAAAAAATCATGTATGATGTTGATAGTTGTTGTCTAAATCCCTCTTTGCATACTAGATAGCAAGATAACTATGTTTATGCCCATCGTGGTTATAAAGGGAATGAAGAAGTATGTATAATATAGGAAATAAGAATTATGATATACTGTCTTTTCCTTGTTAGCTTACTGAATCTTAAAAATCTAAAATGTTTTCAAGTTTCCATAGTTACATTTAATTTTGAATTAAGTTGGGAATGTACTTTAAATTATACCAGCCATGTCGACTATTATAATAAGTTTCCTCTTTCATTGAGAGTTTGTTATAGGCATCTCAGAAGTATTTTTCCCTTGGGACACCTGGGTGGCTCAGTCAGTTACGTGTCTGACTCTCAGTTTCAGTGCAGGTCTCAGGGTTGTAAGCTCAAACCCCACATCTAGCTCTTTGCTCCGCTCAGAGTCTACTGAGGATTCTCTTCCTTTTCCTCTATGTCCTCTCTCGCTCCCCCTACCCCCGACCATTCCCTGCTCTTATGCTCTCTCTTGCTCTCTCTCAAATAAGTAAATAAAATATTTTTAAAAAGTATTTTTCCCAAGAAGCATACTAATAAATTACTACTAATTATTCTGATGTGTATTCATAAACATTTGATGGTCAGATTTCTTTTTTTTTTTTTACATTGGGAGTAGACAAATTTCTGTGTGATAACCAGGAGGAGAAATTACTAATATTCATAAAATTATTAATATTAAAGCCTTCTGAAAATAATAAAAAACATATTTTGTACTTACCCAATATGTACAGTAGAAAAAATAGTTTTCTTCATGCTTTTACTCTGCAAAAATTCAGAGAATATTTTTCTAGTAGTTTAGACCATTTGTAAGTATCATATTTTTGTGACAACACACTTTGTCACTGTTTCATAAAGAATATTGTTGTCTTATGTTTAGACAACACCACTGATTGTTTGGGAATCCAAATCAGATAAGCTACTTAGAAAAGTGTGAAAACTCCAAATATTCTTATCTTGTGGAAAGGATGCCAGTTGCTTTCAAAATGGTATTTTTTACTGACACTAAAACTTAAAAACTCTACACTGTAAAGTTAGGACTATAGAAAAAGATTGCATAAATCTTACCATAACTTCAGGAAATGACAGTTTTCTTCTATGTGGTCTTATTGAGACTAGATTCTCTATTTCCGTTATATTTAAAAATACTTTCTTTGGAGATAAATTCATTCTCACAGTAAGTCTTCAACTGGAACTTTGAAGCACATTTTTTGAAAGCTTTTATTTCTGAATGGAATGTGGTGTTTATTTTTGATATAAGACATTTGGGTTTCTTTTAATCTTTATTTTTCCAATATTTTCAAAATATACGTGGGTTTGTATTAGTGTTTATAAAAACTCAAAGTTATTTCAAACTAGGGTTACTTCAAACAATTGAAAAATTTCTTCAACAAAGTAAAATTTTCTCTAAACTGATTCTATAACTGATGCTTACTTAATTGAGAAAAGGAAAAAAATGCTGATTATTATCTCAGATGTACAGTATTACAAGTAAGAAATCTAGGCTAATAAAGTTCAGATTTATTCTTATCTGCTAGAAGCACTATTTATTATTGTTATTTTTAATTTTTTTTGTTTTAATTCTAGTATAGTTAACATACAGTGTTATATTAGTTTTAGGAGTACAATATAGTGATTCAACAATTCTTTTTATCACTCAATGCTCATCAAGAGAAGTGACTCAATCCCCTTCACCTGTTTTACCCATCCCCCACCCTCCTCCCTTCTGTTAAACATCAGTTTGTTCTCTATAGTTAAGAATCTGTTTCCTGGTTTTCGTGTGTGTCTCTCCCTTTTTTTACTTTTTTTTTTGTTTGTTTGTTTCTTAAACTCCACATAGGAGTGAAATCACATGGTATTTGTCTTTCTCTGAGTTATTTTGCTGAGCATTGTACACTCTAGCTCCATCCATGTTGTAGCATTGGTGAGATGTCATCCTTTTTTATAGATAATATTTCATAGCATATATTCCATTTTTTCTTTATTCATTCATCTATCATTGGATACTTGGGCTGCTTCCATAATTTTGTTGTTGTAAATAATGCTGCAATAAATATTAGAGTGCATGTATCCCTTTGAATTAGTGTCTTTGTATTAGGGGGTACATTTCTAGTAGTGCAATTCCTAGATTATAGGGTAGTACTATTTTTAACTTTTTGAGGAACCTCTACACTGTTTTCCAGAGTGGCTACACCAACTTGCTCTCTCACCAACAGTGCACGAGGGTTCCTTTTTCTCCAGATGATATCTCATTGTTGATATTTTTCTTTGCTCTGTAGAAGCTTTTTATTTTGATGTAGTCCCAATAGTTTATTTTTGCTTTCATTTCCTTTGCCTCAGGGCACATATCTAGAAAAATGTTGCCATGGCTGATGTCAGAGATTTACTGCCTGTGCTCTCTTCAAGGATCTTTATGGTTTCAGTGCTCACAATTAGGTCCTTAATCCATTTTGAGTTCATTTTCTGTGTATGATATAAGAAAGTGGACCAGTTTCCTTCTTGTACATATAGCTGCCCATTTTCCCAACACCATTTGTTGAAGAGACTGTCTTTTTCCCATTGGATATTCTTGCCTCCTTGGTTGAAGATTAATGGATCATATAACTGTGGATTAATTTCTGGGGTTTTGTTTCTGTTCTATTGATCTACCTGTCTGTTTTTGTGCCGGTACCATACTGATTTGAATACTAGAGCTTTATAATGTAACTCAAAATCTGGAATTGTGATATTGTGATATTTTCAAGTTTGCTTTGGCTCTTTGGGGTCTTTTGTGGTTTCATACAAATTTTAGAATTGTTTGTTCTAGTCTATGAGAAATGCTTTTGATATTTTGATAGGGACTGCATTAAATCTGTACATTTGTATTTGTATTGTATTTGGTGTGGATAGGAGTTGAATAAGAGTGGTGAGGGTGGACATCCTTGTTTTATTCCTGATGTTGGGGAGAAAGCTTTCAGTTTGGTTTTTTTTTTTTTTTTTTTGAACCATTGAATATGATGTTAGCTGTGATTTTTTCATGTATGGCCTTTATAGTGTTGAGGTATGTTCCGTGCAAACCGACTTTGTTGAAGCCTTTTATCATGAATGGATGCTATATTTTGTCAAATGCTTTTTCTGTACCCTTTGAAATGATCAGGTGTTTTACCCTTCCTCTTATTGATGTGATGTATCATGTTGATTGATTTGTAAATATTAGACCACCCTTGCATCTCAGGAATAAACCCTACTTGATTGTGGTGAATGATTTTTTAAAATATATTGTTGAATTCATGCTGCTAATATTTTTGTGGAGGATTTTTGCATCTATGTTCATCAGAGATATTGGCATATAGTTCTTTTTTTTTGTAGTGTCTTTATCTGCCTTTGGTATCAGGATGATGATGGCCTCATAGAATGAATTGGAAGTTCTCCTTCCTCTTCTAAATTTTGGAATCATTTGAGAAGAAGAGGTATTAAATCTTCTTTATATGTTTGGTAGAATTTACCTGTGAAGCCATCTGGTTCTCAGTTCTTGTTTGGGAGTTTTTGGATTCAATTTCATTGCTGGTAATTGGTCTATTCAAGTTTCCTATTTCTTCCTGCTCCAATTTTGGGAGGTTATGAGTTTCTAGCAATTTATCCATTTCTTCTAGGTTGTACAATCTGTTGGCATAAATCTTTTCATAATATTCTCTTATAATTCTTTGCATTTCTGTGATACCAGTTGTTACTTCTCTTTCATTTTTTATTTTGTTTGAGTACTCCCTTTTTTTTAATGGCCTCTTCTCTACTTTAGTTGTGGAATTTGTTCTGCCAGGCTTTGGGACATTTTCTGGGTTATTTAAACTGATGTTAGTGTCACTTAGTTGTATTCATGGGATTAGGCAAACTTAGGGTCCTCTACTCTGCCATCTTCCTAGAATCCTGCTATAAACATTCTTTCAACATTATATAATGAGGTGGATACAAGAGGAAAGTAAAAATGGTTCTTTGTTGATGGAAACATTAACATGTATTTTCTTTTAAATTTTCACCACCTAATCAGATTTCTTTAGTGTTTCCCATCTTAATACACTAGAAAAGCAAAGTATAGTGTCTAAGTTTACAGAACTAATAAATGATAGAGCTGGCTTTCAAAATCTTATCCTCTTGACTGAAATTATTTTCATCACTCTTGAGTGACAAACAAAAGTTTCAGGCTTGATTCCAGCCCTCCATTAAACAGACAAAAAAGAAAACAAAATGTCTAACAAGGCAGTATTTTATGTCATGTGACACAATAATAGTTGGGTAAGTTATCAGAACACTAGGGGTTTAAAGAACAACTTCTTTGGTATTTAATGGGTGAAAGGGTGAAGGGAAGGTTCTTTTGACATTGATGGTTCTTGAGATGGTCTCTAGGAATTGGATAGGAGGTAGTCATAGAGAATGGTGGAAAGCATTATGGAAAAAGGGAATAGTTGAAAAAAAAATAACATCTAGTTCTGGAATGTTTGCATATTAGTGGAAGCATCAACCAAACTATAGAGGATATTTGTTGAATTTAGCCCGGGAAAGGAAAAATGGGCTCAGGTGTAGCCAGTTAGAGATGGACTATACAGACAGAAAATGGCTGGACCATTTATTATAATAGAACTGTGACCCCAATCTGTAGCAGTCAGCTCCAGAAACCACAACACAACCCCTTCTGAAATCAGCCCCAACTGGCCAGGACTTGATCAATAATATCTCTCTATTTTTGCTCCTCTTCTAACTTAGGGTTAACTAGAGAACATCAAATATCTTCCCCTTAGCCAATCACATAGGATGCCCTCCTTTCATGTAGTCCACTTCCAGCTTCCAGGATAACAATAACCTGAATTCTTTACCTTTTTCTCAACTATAAAGCTTCCCTCCTTTGCCTTCTTTTGAGTCTCTGTTAAGCTGAAGTGATGGTGATCAACTCTCGCTATAGGAAGTTCCGAATAAAGAGCTGTTATCTGATCTTACTGTGTTTTTACAGCAGTCATTTGAGTTGAAGGTACTAGAGAGACATGGGCCTACTTTAGAAATACAGTGATGTGCAAGACTGTTTTTGTGGAAGGAGTCATGCAGGAAGAGTGAAACATTTAGACTTGAGCAAAAACCTAGTAACAGTTAAGAAGCTATTGTAAGGTTTAGGTATGAGATGAGAATCTGTGAATAGGACAAAGAAATGGAAATAAAATAGAAAAAATAAAATAGAATCATCAATAATCCATTCATTCTTTCTTTCCACAAATATTTACTGTTCCCCTGTTTAGCCACTTAGTTAGAATCTTCTGAGTAAGTTTTAATTTCATGAATGATACGTTTTCCATAATAGTGAATATCTCCAAAACATTCCTGTCACAATTCCCCAGCCTTTGTTCCTGTTACATAGTTGATTCGCAAGTGACAATTACTGGTCCTTCTTTCTCAATTAAATGCATGAAAGATATTCAGGGCACAGGGGATTTCTCTCTTTTTAAATTACTTCTCCAGTGAAACCAGTTGGAGGCAGAAACATGGGAAAGCATATTTGTTCTATAACTTGTTGAGGAAATATGATTTAAAACAAAATCTCTTCCCAACCCAGAAAAGCTCTCTATAAGGATAAGAGACAGAAATTTTGCAATTGAAGAGCACTAAACCAGAATGGATCATAAGCATGGCACTAAGAAATTCTTTTTGGGGCGCCTGCGTGGCTCAGTGGGTTAAAGCATCTGCCTTTGGCTCAGGTCATGATCCCAGGGTCCTGGGATCAAGCATCTGGCTTTATGCTCAGCAGGGAGCCCGCTTCCCCTCCTCTCTCTCTGCCTGCCTCTCTGCTTACTTGTGATCTCTGTCAAATAAATAAATAATATCTTAAAAAAAAAAAAAACTGTTTTTCCATTTGGTCTCCTTCGACATCCTGGTGGATGGTGGGTGCCTTATTTCTCATACTGCCTACTTGTCCTCAGCTAACTTCAGCTAATTGGCAGGAGGACAGAAATCTCATTCTTGCTCTTCAAGTAGCCTCTACTGACAACATGGTGGCAGAGTATGCCTAGTGACCACTGGATGGGGGTGAGATTTTCAGCTTTGCATTTGAATCTTCTGGTTTTGGCTGGGAGTAATAGATATGCCTTATTACTACAGGATGGGGTAGAGGTCCAGGATATCTCCATGGCTCCCACTGACATTATGGTGGTAGAGGGTCATTACTGCTGGATAAGGGTGAAACTCCCAGCTCTTCATGTAGTGTTCTTGGATACCACACCATGACAGTTGAGGAAGTGTGTGTGTGTGTGTGTGTGTGTGTGTGTGTGTGTAGGGGCACTTCACCATAACCAGGTAAGGCCATATGCCTAGTCTTCCTACTTGGCCTTTGATGACAAGTTTGATGGTGAGACTGCAACTTTTTCCGTGGTTTCTGGACTAAGACTGTCACTGTTAAAGTTGTTTTGTATTTTGTTTTGTCTCTCTTACTAGCTTGTCCTTATGTTCCTATGCTTTGTCTAGAAAATGAAGGTTTTCTTGCCCTTTCTTTGCACCATTGGTGTTTCTGTATTGCTGACTTCTCTAACACCCAGTCTGGGATGGATATGGGTAGCAAAAAGAAAACCCAATAGACTCACCAATATATTGTTCTTCAGGCTCACGTCCCTAGCCAGTCTGCCTTTTTCTCACCACTTTTCAGAGCCACTGTTTGTTTTATGTATATTATCTAAGGTTTTCACTTGAATTTAGCAGGAAGAGGGGAAAGCGTGTCTATCCCATTTTGGTCTGGATATTGCTTTAAATCCTAAAAATATGCTTTTTATATACTGCCCCACACCTAAATCCCAAATGTCTTATCTTGGGGATATTTTCAGAAGTCTAGGTTGACAGTTAGGTCTGTCATTTCCTTTTAAGTACTGTGTGGAACCTCTTTGAAGGATGAAGTTCTTTACAATGTGAGGACACTGGTGGTTAAAAAGGAACTGGAAGTGAATGAAGAAACTTCAGATGGAAACTGTATTTTAGTCCTGATCACGACTAAGAAGTCAAGATATCTGAGACTCTAGGATATCAGAGCTTGAATGTTACCCCCCATAAGAAAAAAAAAAAAGTCTTTAAAATTTGGGGGCAGTTATAGTTAATTTAGGACAGTGTATACAAACGCTGGGGACATGGTATTTGTCCCTATATGCCAGGCTGAATGGTTGTTTGATAATGAAGATAAATACTATGGTGTTATGGAAGTTAAGGGATTGTAAGCAGAACTGTGAAATGCACTGATAACAAGAATCCTGAAAATTTCTCCAGTTAATAGCAAGTGAAGGAAAACATATGGATCAAGTGCTTGTCATTTTTTAAAAGATTTTATTTATTTATTTGACAGAGAGAGACACAGCTAGAGAGGGAACACAAGCAGGGAGAGTGGGAGAGGGAGAAGGAGGCTTCCCGCCGAGCAGGGAGCCGGATGTAGGGTTCCATCCCAGGACCCTGGGATCATGACCTGAACCAAAGGCAGATACTTAACGACTGAGCCACCTAGGCACCCCCAAGTGTTTGTCATTCTTAAAATATACACTGGACAGCAAATATTATTGGAGGACTATTTCCCTTCAGTGCGAAGGTCACATGTTGAATTTTTCACATACTCCCCAAAGCAGTAGTGCTGTTCCACAGAGCAAAGAAAAGAAAATAATAAATTGCAATAGTTAGCAGAACAGAGAGGAAAGACCAGGAGAGGAAAATGGATGATGAAGGGATTTGAAGAGTAAGAGCCACTTTGTAGTAATTATGATGAAGGATAGAGCCTCCACTCTGTCTCATATCCACTATTAGTGACTCAACCCAAATATACTATTTTACTTTTGGAGTATTGACATGTGTGTAATCTTTATCTATTGGACTTGAAAAGATGTACTCTTAGGTTAGAATAAGGAACTGAAATATTTCTGAAGATGGTCAATAACCATGTTTTAAACAAAATTGATTGGTTCTCTTTCATACTCATTTTTAAAAAGTTATTTCTCTTTGCAATGATGATTTCCTTTTGAATATTTCTAGTAGTATTGCATCTTCACTTGAGATTATACTTATTGCAAAAATACTGATGTTAAGCTGAATATTAAGATATTTTGGATTCTTGTCCATTTTGTCTTCTCCTCTTAAGGTGTTTTTCTTTTTATTCACTTTCACTCAGTATCAGACTCCCTGTCATTTATCATGCTACATTTACTGTGAACTGAATTCTACCAGCCAGTTCTTGATGACTCCTTCTACCTGCAAGACAGTGCAATAAATCACAAGGAAAGCACTCTTATTAAATATATATTTTCTAGGGAATTTTGGAAAACCATAAATTAAATTTTTTTAAGTTTTTAGGTTATGGGCATAGGAGTTCCATTCCCAGATAAAATGGATTTAGTACACTGCACCCTTTCTCTCCCACTGAGTGTAGTATAGAACCTTGACATCATGCATGGAACAGCTATTTGAAGATGCAGTCCCACCAAACTGGCTGTGACTTTAACATCATTTTTCCTTCAGTATACCCTGCCCTGGATTCAGGTTCACCCACAACTGGGAAGTTGGCATTGGCAGGAGTGAAGGAGGACAAGCCATCTAGGTCTGGCTCAAGAAAAGCAGTTTCCAAAAGTCAAGAGAGAATGGAAAGATTTCCCCATATTTTACAGCTTTCAGCCAAAGAGAAATGATACCCACAGAAACTGAATATCAAAGTGAAGAAGCAATTCAAATTGTAAATATCTAGGTATGTTACTTTCTATTTCTGCTGTGATCAAATCACTACAAACTTTGTGGTTTCAAACAACAGAAGTTTATTATCTCATAGTTTCTGTAGGTCAAAAGTCTGGTACAATGTGGCTTGATTCTCTGTTCAGAGTCTCACCAGGCTGTGATCAAGCTATCACCTTTTGTTGTGGTTCTAATCTGGAGTTAGGGTCCTTCTCCTCCAAGCTCAGTCGTTGACAGAACTCATTTTTTTTCTCATGCTTTCCATGTGGACTCTCACATCTCTAAATAAACAGTATATTGAAGTCTTCTTGTGCTTTAATTCTCTCTGCCTTTTCTTTCAGAGAAAGACTTCTGTTTTTTTTTTTTTATTTTATTTATTTTTTTTTTAATTTGACAAACAGAGATCACAAGTAGGCAGAGAGGCAGGCAGAGAGAGAGAAGGAAGCAGGCTCCATGCCGAGCAGAGAGCCCGATGTGGGGCTCGATCCCAGGACCCTGAGATCACGACCTGAGCTGAAGGCAGAGGCTTAAACCACTGAGCCACCCAGGCACCCCACTTCTGGTTTTTATTATTATTATTTTATTATGTTATGTTAGTCATGGTACAGTACATCATTAGTTTTTGATGTAGGGTTCCATGATTCATTGTTTGCATATAACGCCCTGTGCTCCATGCAGTACATACTCTCCTTAACACTCATCACCGGCTAACCCATCCCCCCAAACCCCTCCCCGCTAAAATCCTCAGTTTGTTTCCCAGAGTCCATAGGCTCTTATGGTTCATCTCCCTCTCTGATTTCCCCCCTTCACTTTTCTCTTCCTTCTCCTGATGTCCTCCATGCTATTCCTTATGTTCCACAAATAAGTGAAACCATATGATCATTGTCTTTCTCTGCTTCACGTATTTCATTTAACATAATCTCCTCCAGTTCCATCCACATTGTTGCAGAAGTTGGGTATTCCTCCTTTCTGATGGCTGAGTAATATTCCATTGTATATATAGACCACATCTTCTTTATCAATTTTTCTGTTGAAGGGCATCTTGGCTCCTTCCACAGTTTGGCTATTGTGGACATTGCTGCTGTGAACATTGGGGCACACGTGGCCCTTCTTTTCATTACATCTGCATCTTTGGGGTAAATACCCAGTAGTGCCACTTTGGAAAATTGTGGAGGTTCCTCAAAAAGTTAAAGAAGACTTCTGTTTTTTAAGACCCAGATGATTACACTGGGCTCACCTGGATAATCATCCTCTTAGGAATTTATTACTAACTTTAATTATATCAGAAAAGTCCCCTTGCCATGTACTATAACATAAACATAGGAGTAACACCAGAGAGCCAAAATTATGAAGGGTAAGAGTCTGCTTACCATACTGGGTAAGATAGATTATTCTCCTTTTGAGTTGCTAAAAATTTATTTAAGAGCTGTAAACAAATTATAGACCCAATTTTCTGCCTCTATTTAGAGATACACCTTTCTTTTATTCCTCACTGGAAACTACCAATGGCTGAACTGTCTCAGGATATTCAGCTGGTATTGGTCAGGATTCTTCCATAACTTAATTGTAGTCATTAAAGTATATAAAGACATAAAAGTATACATAAAATACATAAATTGTAGTCATTAAAGTATATAAGTATATTATATAAAGTATATAAAGTCATTAAAGCATATAAAGTATATTAAAGTATATAAAGTCATTAAAGTATATAAAATTGTAGTCATTAAAGTATATTAAAGTATATATAAAGTGATCAAGGCTATCAATTTGGACCTTTGTGTGTGTGAGGGAAGTAGTAGAAAACTAAATAAAAAATGTGATACTGAATTTGAACATATATTACACATAGCAATAAGTCAGGACTTAGATTATTTTAGAATTAAATAATCCTGTGATTTAACAAAGACACTAGGAATCAAAATGTATTTTTCTTCCCTTCAGTGATCATAATATGATAACAATGTATGACAGTTTTTTAATACATTTGTGTGTGGGGGTTACTTGGCTCTTTTTGTCACTAGAAAATAAACTTTTTTTTTTTTTGTAAGTAGGACAAGAATAACTATTTTACTGTTTTAGAAAAAGAAACAAACAGAAATTACATGTTCAGAGATACATTTAGAAATAACCCACAGCACTGATTCCTTTTTTTTTTCTGTCACTAACATCTTTTTTTTTTTTTTTCTGAGCTATTTATTATTTGCCCTAAGGGTACAGGTCTGTGAATCACCAGGCTTATACATTTCACAACACTCACCATAGCACATACCCTCCCCAATGTCTATAACCCAGCCACCCTATCCCTCCCCCCACACCCCACCACCCTCAGTTTGTTTAGTGAGATTAAGAGTCTCTTATGGATTGTATCCCTCTGGATCCCATCTTCTTTCATATTTTTCTTCCCTATTCCCCAAACCCCTGACCCTGCCTCTCAAATTCCTCATATCAGGGAGATCATATGATAATTGTCTTTCTCTGATTGACTTATTTCCCTTAGCATAATACCCTCTAGTTCCATCCACGTTGTTGCAAATGACAAGATTTCATTTCATTGATGGCTGCTTAGTATTCCATCATATATATAAATATATATATACACACACATATATATGTATATATCTATAGTGTATATATATACACCACATCTCCTTTATCCATTTATCTGTTGATAGACATCTAGGTTCTTTCCATAATTTGGCTATTGTGGACATTGCTGCTATAAACATTCAGGTGCACATGCTACTTCGGATCACTACATTTGTATCTTTAGGCTAAATGCCTGGTAGTGTGATTTCTGGGTCATAGAGTAGCTCTATTTTCAACTTTTAGTGGAACCTCCATGCTGTTTTCCAGTGGGCTGCACCAGCTTGCATTCCCACCAACAGTGTAGGAGGGTTCCCCTTTCTCCACCTCCTAACCAACATCTGTTATTTCCTGACTTGTTAATTTTAGCCATTCTGCCTGGTGAGAGGTGGTATCTCATTGTGGTTTTGATTTGTATTTCCCTGATGCCGAATAATGTTGAGCACTTTTTCATGTGTCTGTTGGCCATCTGGATGTCTTCTTTGCAGAAATGTCTGTTCATGGCCTCTGCCCATTTCTTGATTGGATTATTTGTTCATTGGGTGTTGAGTTTGATAAGTTCTTTATAGTTTTTGGATACTAGCCTCTTATCTGATATGTCATTTGTGAATAACTTCTCCCCTTCTGTTAGTTGTCTTTTGGTTTTGTTGACTGTTTCCTTTGCTATGCAAAAGCTTTTGATCTTGATGAAGTCCCAATAGTTCATTATTGCCCTTGCTTACCTTGCCTTTGGTGATGTTCCTAGGAAGAAGTTGCTGCACCTGAGATTGAAGAGGTTGCTGCCTGGGATCTCCTCAAGGATTTTATGGATTCCTGTCTCACATTGAGGTCTTTGATCCATTTCGAGTCTATTTTTGTGTGTTTCATAGGAAATGGTCCATGTTTCATGCATGTGGCTGTTCAATTTTCCCAACACCATTTGTGGAAGAGACTGTCTTTTTTCCATTGGACATTCTTTCCTGCTTTGTCTAAGATTCATTGACCGTAGAGTTGAGGGTCTATTTCTGGGCTCTCTATTCTGTTCCATGGATCTGTGTGTCTGTTTTTGTGCCAATACCATACTGTCTTGATGATGACAGCCTTGTAAGAGAGCTTGAAGTCTGGAATTGTGATGCCACCAACTTTGGCTTTCTTTTTCAACATTCTTCTGGCTATTCCAGGTCTTTTCTGGTTCCAAATAAATTTTAGGATTATTTGTTCCATTTCTTTGAAAAAAATTGGTGGGATTTTGATAGGATTGCATTAAATATGTAGATTGCTTTAGGTAGCATAGACATTTCACAATATTTGTTCTTCTAATCCATGAACATGGAACATTTTTCCATTTCTTTGTGTCTTCCTTAATTTCTTTCATGAGTACATTATAGTTTTCTGAGTATAGATTCTTTGCCTCTTTGGTTAGGTTTATTCCTAGGTATCTTATGGTTTTGGGTACAATTATAAATGGGATTAACTCCTTAATTTCTCTTTCTTCTGTCTTGTTGTTGGTGTAAGGAAATGCAACTGATTTCTGTGCATTGATTTTATATCCTGACACTTTACTGAATTCCTGTACAAGTTCTAGCAGATTTGGAGTGGAGTCTATTGGGTTTTTCACATATAGTATCATATCATCTGCAACAAGTGAGAGTTTGACTTCTTCTTTGCTGATTCAGATGCCTTTAATTTCTTTTTGTTGTCTGATTGCTGAGGCTAGGACTTCTAGTACTATGTTGAATAGCAGTGATAATGGACATCTCTGCCATGTTCCTGACCTTAGTGGAAAAGCTCTCATTTTTTCTCCAATGAGAATGATATTTGCGGTTGGTTTTTCATAGATGGCTTTGATGATATTGAGGTATGTGCCCTCTATCCGTACACTTTGAAGAGTTTTGATCAGGAAGGAATAATGTACTTTGTCAAATGCTTTTTCAGCATCTATTGAGAGTATCATATGGCTCTTGTTCTTTCTTTTATTAATGTGTTGTATCACATTGATTGATTTGCAGATGTTGAACCCACCTTGCAACCCTGGAATAAATCCCACTTGGTCATAGTGAATAATCCTTTTAATATACTGTTGGATCCTATTGGCTAGTATTTTGGTGAGAATTTTCACATCTGTGTTCATCAAGGATATTGGTCTGTAATTGTCTTTTTTGATGGGATCCTTGTCTGGTTTTGGAATCAAGGTGATGCTGGCCTCATAAAATGAGTTTGGAGGTTTTCCTTCCATTTCTATTTTTTGGAACAGTCTCAGGAGAATAGGAATTAATTCTTCTTGAAATGTTTGGTAGAACTCCCCTGGGAAGCCATCTGGCCCTGGGCTCTTGTTTGGAGATTTTTGATGAGTGTTTCAGTCTCCTTACTGGTTATGGGTCTGTTCAGGTTTTCTATTTCTTTTTGGTTCAGTTTTGGTAGTTTATATGTCTCTAGGAATGCATACATTTCTTCCATATTGTCAAATTTGCTCTCATAGAGTTGCTCATAATATGTTCTTAGGATTGTTTGTATTTCTTTGGTGTTGGTTGTGATCTCTTTCATTCATGATTTTATTTATTTGGGTCCTTTCTCTTTTCTTTCTGTTAAGTCTGGCCAGAGGTTTATCAATGTTTTAATTCTTTTCGAGAACCAGCTCCTAGTTTCATTGATTTGTTCTTTTTTTCCTTTTTTTTTTTTTGGTTTCTATCTCATTGATTTCTGCCCTGATCTTTATGATTTCCCTTTTCCTGCTGGATTTATGCTTTCTTTGCTGTTTTTTCTCCAGCTCCTTTAGGTGTAGGGTTAGGTTGTGTACTTGAGACCTTTCTTGTTTCTTGAGAAAGGCTTGTATTGCTATATATTTTCCTCTCAGGACTGCCTTTGCTGTGTCCCACAGATTTTGAACCGTTGTGTTTTCATTATCATTTGTTTCCATGAATTTTTTCAGTTGTTTTTTAATTTCCTGGTGACCCATTCATTCTTTAAGTAGGATGCTGTTTAGTCTCCATGTATTTGGGTTCTTTCCAAATTTCCTCTTGTGATTGAGGTCTAGCTTCAGAGAGTTGTGGTTTGAAGATATGCAGGGAATGATCCGAATCTTTTGGTACCAGTTGAGACCTGATTTGTGACCCAGGATGTGATCTATTCTGGAGAATGTTCCATGTGAAGAATGTGCATTTTGAGAAGAATGTGTATTCTGTTGCTTTGGGATGGAATACTCTGAATATATCTGTGATGTCCATCTGGTCCAGTGTGTCATTTAAGGCCTTTATTTCCTTGTTGATCTTTTGCTTGAATGATTTGTCCATTTCAGTGAGGGGGTTGTTAAAGTCCCCTACTATTATTGTATTATTGTTGATGTGTTTCTTTGATTTTGTTATTAATTGGTTTATGTAGTTGGCTGCTCCATGTTAGGGGCATAGATATTTAAAATTGTTAGATCTTCTTCTTGGACAGACCCTTTAAGTATGATATAGTGTCCTTCCTCATCTCTTATTATAGTCTTTGGCTTAAAAATCTAATTGATCTGAAATAAGGATTGTCATCCCAGCTTTCTTTTGATGTCCATTAGCGTGGTAAATGGTTTTTCACCCCCTCATTTAAAATCTGGAGGTGTCTTCGGGTCTAAAATGATTTTCTTGTAGACAGCATATTGATAGGTTTTGTTCTTTTATCCATTCTGAGACCCCGTGCCTTTTGATTGGGGCATGTAGCCCATATACATTCAGGGTAACTATTGAAAATATGAATTTAGTGCCATTGTTTGCCTTTAAGGTGACTGTTACTGTATATTGTCCCTGTTCCTTTCTGATCTACTACTTTTAGGCTCTCTTTTTGCTTAGAGGACCCCTTTCAATATTTCCTGTAGAGCTGGTTTGGTGTTTCCAAATTCTTTATTTTTTGTTTGTCCTGGAATCTTTTTATCTCTCCTTCTATTTTCAGTGACAGCCGAGCTGGATATAGTATTCTTGGGCTGCATGTTTTTCTCATTTAGTGCTCTGAATATATCATGCCAATTCTTTCTGGTCTGCCAGGTCTCTGTGGATAAGTCTGCTGCCAATCTAATATTTTTACCATTGTATGTTACAGATTTCTTTTCCTGGGCTGCTTTCAAGATTTTCTTTTTGTCGCTGAGACTTGTAAATTTTACTATTAGATGATGGGGTGTGGACCTATTCTTATTGATTTTGAGGGGGGTTCTCTGTGGCTCCTGTGTTTAGATGCTTGTTCCCTTTGCCGTTTTAGGGAAATTCTCTACAATAATTCTCTCCAATATACCTTCTGCTCCCCTCTCTCATTCTTCTTTTTCTGGAATCCCAATTATTCTAATGTTATTTTGTCTTATGGTAATACTTATCTCTCGAATTCTCCCCTCGTGGTCTAGTAGTTGTTTGTCTCTCTTTTGCTCAGCTTCTTTATTCTCTGTCATTTGGTCTTCTGTATCACTAATTCTCTCTTTTGCCTCATTTATCCTAGCAATAAGAGCCTCCATTTTTTATTGCACCTCATTAATAGCTTTTTTTATTTCAACTTGGTTAGATTTTAGTTCTTTTATTTCTCCAGAAAGGCTTTTATTTCTCCAGACAGGTTTCTCTAATATCTTCCATGCCTTTTTTGAGCCAGGCTAGCACCTTGAGAATCGTCATTCTGAAGTCTAGATCTGACATATTACCAATGTCCATATTGATTAGGTCCCTGGCTTTCTGTACTGCTTCTTGTTCTTTTCTATATGGTGAGTTTTTCCACCTTGTCATTTTATCCAGATAAGAATATATGAAGGAGCAAATAAAATACTAAAAGGGTGGCAAAGACCCTAGGAAAATATATGCTAACCAAATCAGAAGAGACCCAAAACCAGGGGGACAAGAAAGGTAGAGAAACAAAATAAAAATAAAAAATGAAAAAAATATATATATTAGACTGGTGAATAGAACAGAGCCACCCACTTGATTTTGGGTGTATTGTGGTCCTTTAGAAGAATCTACCTCCCAAAAAATTAAAGAAGGAAAAACTTATATAAATACAAAGATTATGGTAAACACAATGAAGGGGTGGAATATGACTGTAAGGATGAAAAATTTTTAAAATAGTCTAAGAAAGGAACTGATAGCATAAATTAGTTGGGAAAAGAAAAGAAAAATAAAAAGAGGAGAGAATGTGCTCAGGCTGGAGACTAGAACAAAGCAATGTGCTAGATTTAGGTTATATTTTGATCTATTAGATGAAATTGTATCCCAAAATTTTAAAGAGAAAAAAAACCTATATGTATACAAAAATAAGGTTAAATACAATGAAGGGATAAAATATAACAGTGAAGGCTTAAAGGGAATTTTTTTAAAGGAAGGTATTGTTAAGATAAGCTAGTTAAAAATGTTAGAAGAGGAAAGAGGAAAAATTTAAAAAGTAGAATCAGAAAAAAAATAAAATAAAAAAAAAAACCTTAAATTTGCAGGACTAAAGGATCATGGGGAAAAAAACATGAGTTCTATGCTTTGCTTTCCCCTAGCTCTGGAGTTCCACTGTTCTCCTTGATCAGTGAGCTTGGTCTTTGCTGGATGTTCTCGCTGATCATCTGGGGAAGGGGCCTGTCGCAGTGAGTCTCAAGTGTCTTTGACCAAGATGAAATTGCACCACCCTTGCTGGGGCACAGGCTAAGTCATCTGCTCTGGTTCGCTCTCAGAAGCTTTTGTTCCCTGAACACTCTGTAGAGCTCTGGAGGATGGGAATGAAAATGGCAGCCTCCCAATCTCCAGCTAGAGGAGCCCAGAGGTAGGGACCCCACTCCTCAGTGTGCCCTTAGAAAAAACCAGTCAGCCACTCCTGTCTCCCTGGTCTCTGGCCATACTCCATGCTCACCTGGCCTGTGACTGAACATTTCTATCTCTGGCACACAGCCCCATTTGGAGTCTCCAAACCCAGCAGATTCCTGCCACGCATTCCTGTGCCACTCCTCCCAGAGATTGAAGGAGGGGGTCTCCCTGGATCAGCCACTTGTGGGCCCCTGCTTGAAGAGTAGTGGCCCAACTGTGCCTTGGATCATGGTTTAAGATAACCCCAATCTGAAAGCTTACTCCTAAGCTCTGTCTCTGTAGATGGCTTCCCTGCTCTGATACCTGGGAGCTCTGCCACACTCAGACACCCCTGATCTTTCTGTGACCCCCATGGGACCTGAGACCACACTGTTCACATGAGGGCTCCACCCCTGCTTTGCCTCTGGAGCAATGTCACTCGGTAGAGCAGACTTCTGAAAGTTCTGATTTTGTGCTCCACTGTTCTACTGCTTTCCAGGAGCTGGTCCCTCCTGCCAAAGTCTATCTTTCCATTACTTCAGATTCACTTCTCCACATGTCTGACCTTTAAGAAAGTGGTCGATTTTCTAGAATTGCTGCTGTTCTTCTCTTTCCTGTTGAGTTTGTAGGTGTTTGGAATGGTTTGATAAATATATAGCTGAACTCCTGGGACCTGATGTCATTTAAGTCTGCTGCTCCTCCACCATCTTGGCCCCCTCTCCCAATAAATTAAAAAAAAAAAAAGATTTTGTTCACTTGAGAGAGAGATAGATTGTGAGTGAGCACAAGCAAGGGTGAGGGAGAAGCAGGCTCCCTGCCAAGCGAGGAACCCAATGCAGGGCTCAATCCCAGGACCCTGGGATCATGACCTGAGCTGAAGGCAGCTGCTTAACCATCTGAGCCACCCAGGCAGCCCTAAAAAATAAACTTCTTTGAGGAAAGAAAGATATAGTTCTTTCTTACTCATCCTTGAATCTGTAGTACTTAGTATAATAGCAGGTATAGTAGGCAGTATGTATAATTTTTAAAATCTGTTTTTTAGATTGGTTGAATGAATGAATGAAACTCTTACTTTCCCTTTATCTTTGACAAATAGAAACTGAGAATTCTGTAAATATAGGTTTCTGTCCTCTGATTTAAAGACTAATATGTTTATAATCAATGTAGATCATTTATTTTGCTATTTCCTTCATGGCCTGTTGCTCTATGAGAGATTTATGATGCTCAGATCCTGGTGCTGGTTAGGTGCTTGTAAATTTCATATTCTTCCAAATCTTAATTTGCATTCATGCCTCTTAGTAATTTCTCTATGCCAGATATTGTATTATAACTAAAAATAGGAATAAACGTGTATAGCTATCTAGATAACTGAGGGGACAAATCAATACAAACACTAAGTGTTAAAGCAAAGGTATTCCTGTGAAGAAAAATCAGTTAAAGCAGTCATGAAAGGCTTCTAGGAGGAAATAATATCTGAACTAAGTTTAAAGAAATAAAGTGGGGAAACAAACGCTTTAAAAGGAAAATAAAAACATGAAGTATGACACATTCTTGTAAAATCACCCACTTAAATATGACTCACTGGGTTCTAGGCAAGAGATACATAAGTGACATGATTTTAGGATGCTTTAGCTATGATTTTAAATTAATATATGTAACATAATGTTCCTATAAAAATTTCCTGCTTTGCCCTTCTCCAATGCCATTGTCATCTTACTCTCCCAGATATTTTCATTCCCATGTCTGTTTCTAGAAGTGTGTTTATATTTACTGTTTCTGTGTATACCGTATACATAAAGTGTTTACATATCTATTTAAAACACTTGCACATTTTAAAATTGAACATCATTTTCTATCTCATTTCTGATTTCCTTTCAGTATTCATGAGATTTATTGATCTTCATAAGTGTATCTCTATATTTCTTTTACTGCTACAATACTATGCCACTAAATGAATATACTATAATTTATTCTAGTATTGATGAAATTTTTTGCTTTTCTATTTCAATTCTTGTAAAGCAGTGATTCTCTGCATATGTTTTCTTGTGCATATGAACAGGGATTTCTTAGAATATTGGACTAGGAATGGAATGGAATGACTGATACCAGGATATGAACATGTTCAAATTTCCTAGACATTAATGTGTTGTTGCAATTTCCATGCCTATTTACAGTCATGGAATTTGCGTTTTTTTCACATTCTTGCCAAGAACTTCTATTTTTAGAATTTTAAACTTTTAAGAATCAGTTATGAAACAGTATATCATTGGTCTTTAAATTGTACTCTTCATGCACTTTTCTGGTTACTAACCAAGGCCCAATAATTTGAGTAGGGGTAATTTAGTATAAGGACCTTTTTATCAAGTTAAAATGTGGTCTACACAACATGAAAAAATGTTCATCATCATTATCTCTCAGGGAAATTCAAATCAAAACCACACTGAGATACCACCTTACACCAGTTAGAATGGCCAAAATTAACAGGAGAGGAAACAACAAGTGTTGGAGAGGATGTGGAGAAAGGGGAACCCTCTTACACTATTGGTGGGAATGCAAGTTGGTGCACCTGCTTTGGAAAACAGTGTGGAGATTTCTTCAGAAATTAAAAATAGAGCTACCGTATGACCCTGTAATTTCACTACTGGATATTTATCCCAAATATACAGATGTAGAGAAAGAAGGGCTATCTGTACCCCAGTGGTCATAGCAGCAATGGCCACGGTTGCCAAACTGAGGAAAGAGCCAAGATGCCCTTCAACAGATGAATGGATAAAGAAGATATGGTCCATATATACAATGGGATATTGTATTCTTAGGAATTTCTCTATGCCAGATATTGTATCATAACTAAAAATAGGAATAAACATGTATAGATATCTAGATAACTGAGGGGACAAATGAGTACAAATACTAAGTGTTAAAGCAGAGGTACTCCTGTGAAGAAAAATCAATTAAAGCAGTCATGAAAGGCTTCTAGGAGGCCTTCAGAAAGGATGAATACCAAACTTTTGTATCAACATGGATGGGACTGGAGGAGATTGTGCTGAGTGAAGTAAGTCAAGCAGAGAGAGTCAATTATATGGTTTCACTTACTTGTGGAGCATAAGAAATAACACAGAGTATATTAGGAGATGGAGAGGAGAAGAGGGTTGGGGGAAATTGGAGGGGGAGATGAACCATGAGAGACTGTGGACTCTGAGAAACAAACTGAGGGTTTTGGAGGGGAGGATGATGGGAGATTGGGTGAGCCCTGTGATGGGTATTATGGAGGGCATGTATTGCATCGAGCACTGGGTGTGGTGCATAAACAATGAATCTTGGAACACTGAAAAAAAAATAAATAAAATTACCCAAAAAAAAAAAAATGTGGTCTACAGTAAGAAGGTAGAAAGGTGATTGCTACAGAGTAACTATTCACCTTTGGACTGTGGGGGAAATTTAATAAAAGAGGAACCTGGAAACTCAAAGGAGAGAGAACAGCAGAAGCAGGATTCAGACACTGAGAGAGGATATGGTTGCCACAGGAATATACATCCCAGGCCTCTGGTGACAATGAAACTTGCTACTGCTATGCCACAAGAGCAGGGGCTGCTGTAAGTGTTGCCAAGATAAAACCACTGGAAGAGTTTCAGCTGTTGAGCTGTCAGAGCCAGGAGTATCTGTCAATGCAGTAACAGAGAAACTAGTTGAGTGGACTTTCACACTAAGCTGTATAATCAGCCTGACACTATGGTAATCTTGCTGGATCTTGGCATATCAATCTACTCAAAGTCACATGGAAAAATAAAATACTTCAAAAAATAAAGTCTCTTCATCTTCTAATTTGGCTGTGTCCCTCTAGAGTTCTCTATTTGTAGAGCCAATATTGATCCAACTGGATAAAGGGTAATGTAGTCCATAGCCCAGTTCCAGCAGCACAAAGCATGACACATTCTGTCATATATGAATATGGACTTCTCTACAGAAATAAAGCAACTGCTTTCACCTTACAAGGTACATCTCTTCTTTATACAAGTGATGATCTCAACCTTCCCCCCAAGTGAAGAGAGACACAGTTTCAAAATTTCATTCGTAGTTGCCACAAATTTAGTTATAGACCCATCAAATATTTTCTTACCTAAAGACTAAATTATCAAGTGAGCTACCAACAAAATTGTATAAAATAATAACTGTGACCTCTGCCTTGAAATGAAATCTCAACTGATCATAGTTCTCTACTTGGTGGGTAACCCAAACATTAATTCCTGAAGAGTTAAGACCCTCAGCCGGGGTCCTCTTTTAGACTACAGTGGTCCTGCCTGTTTTGACTGCTGTAGTTTTCTGTGATAATTAACTAATTAGAAGGAACTGTGAAGAGCTACTCAGAAGCTCCTATGAGTTTCAGATACAGTCTTCCTTGTCCTCAGTGTTAGCTGTAACACAATGTCTTCTATTTTCCAGTTGGTTCACTGGAAAAGGAGCCCAGGATGTTGAAGCAACAGTGCTGAATGGAACCATTGTTGTGTCCTTTGGTGAAAGCATTCTCTCCTTTGTAATTGAGATCTCTAATCCAGCAGAATTTAAAGTTGCTAGAGCTGGAAAAAAAAATCTATGAATGAATTATTAAGTAGACTAGTGAAAAATCACTTCCATCTCTTGATTCTTAGACTCTTGTATTTTTTGCTAGAGGGAGGATAGTACCTTAACATTGTCTCTAATAGGAAGTATATAGTTCATCCTATAGGATACCTGTCTTATGTCATTTTTAAAAAAGATTTTGTTTGTTTATTTGAAAGAGAATACAAGCAGGGGAAGTGGCAGGGAGAAGGAGTGGCAGAGAGAGGGAGAAGCAGGCTCCCACTGAGCAGAGAGCCTGATGTGGGGCTCAATCCCAGGGTGCTGGGATCATGACCTGAGCCAAAGGCAGACACTAACCCAACAGAGCCACCTAGGCACCCCATGTCTCATCACATTTTTATAGATCCTCTAACTGGTATCCTAACTCTGTCTTCATTAAGTCCTTTCATCTTGCAATTAGGACTGAGATTTTCTGTGTGGTAGTTTTTGTTATGGTAAGTCCACTTAATTACATAGACAAGCCCATAGCTGCACTTCCTTGATCAGAATAGATGGTGTCAACACTGTGGCATCATCTCTGGGTATATTATGGGATATGAATTTACTTTTCTGTCTGTAGTGTTCTGTCAGTGCCACCATCCATGGACTCATGGTGTGCTTTACCTACTAACATGTTATCACTGAAATCTATGACCATGTAATTAACTGCCACTATAGCCACTTTTCTCATTAACTCATTGAGCAATCACTGGAAAGCACTGGTACAACATAAGAGGCTGATTGTCATGCAAAAAGCATTTCATGCTGTCCACTGCAGGAGATGTTCTGGGTAACTCTTAAAATAGGATATGATTAAGGTCACCAGCTGCTTATTCTCAGCAGGTTATCAACAGATTTTTTTCCCTAGATTTCCTTGTCACCACTTTTCTATCCTGATCCTTCCAATCCATTACTATCCACCAAAACAATAGCAACCACACATGAATAAATTTATATTCATGGCCATCATTATTCCAGGAAAAGTGACTATAAAATGCACCATGTAAAGTTTTGCCTACAGAGAGGATGATCCTTCAGTTTAGGCTTTCTGGGCAACCACTTGAATGGAGAAGTAAAGCTACAACTGTCCACTTTCAAATGGCACCAGTATATCTTCAGAACCAAGAATTTAGAAAATCAGAGGAAGGGGTCCCTCCATGCTGACATTCACATTTCTCAGGAGAGGGTAAACGTAATGCATTGACTGTTGGAATGATGAAAAATTTGACTACCCTCAGCCATGAGAGCCGAGCCACTGCCGGTATGGTGAAGACACTGGCTGGAGGGATGCCAGTGACTCAATTGCAGTAAATGGTACCAGTATCCCACCTCCTTTTTTCTTTTATCCTTTTTTAAGTTTTACTTATGAAATCAGTACACCCAACATGGGGCTCAAACTCATGACCCTGAAATCAGGAGTTCCATGCTTTTCCAGTTGAGCTGTAGGCACCCCAAGTATCGTACCTCCTGATAGGATTGCTGCAAAATAGAAAAATGAGACACAAGAGTCCCTCTTCCTTTTCCATCTTCTTTGAGTCCCTCCAGTACCAGCTACTGGGGAAGCCAAGCATTGAGCCAGCTTCCAAAGGAGAAATGCAGTCGATAGGCTCATGTTTTAGTATCTTTATGCAAAGGAAAAGAAGGTCAGTCTGCAGCTGAACAGTAATAAATTAATAACTGGTACCTATAGATTATTACTTAAAATAACTTCATGATATTTTTATTGGATTTTCAAGTTGCTTCTTCTGTTTATTTACTTTTCCCATTATCTATTTTTTCTTAATTTTTATTCCTCTGAGAACATGAATATTAGTCTTTCATTTGCTATATGAGTTGTGAATATTTTCTCCCAGTATGTGTCTTGTTTCCTCACAGTTTTTAGGTATTTTTGCTTAATTTCTTCTCTCTCTCAAATTACAGATACTAATTCTTCATCTGTAAAAAAGTTGGCAAATATCTTTGTCTTGTATTTTTGTTCAGTTACATATTTAACTCCTAGACATTTGAAATTTAATGTAGAATAAAATTAATTTTTGTGTTTTTAAAGTGAATGTTTTATTTTGGAATAATTTTAGATTCATAGAGATTTGCAAAGATAATAAGGAGAGTTTCAGTATAACACTCACCCACTTTCTCCTATTGTTAATATATTATTACCCAAGTGCATCTGTAAAAATTAAGATATTGACTTTGGTATGTTATTGTTAACTAAACTTGAGACTTTGAGTTTCATCTATTAATGTCCTCATTCTGGTTCAGGATCCAATTCTGAGTACTACATTACATTTAGTTTCTATATTTCTCTAGTGTCCTCTGGATTGTGGTGGTTCTTAAGTTATTGTTTTTTTTTTAATAATTTTGATCTTGAAGAGTATTTTGATCCTGTTTAATGTTCCCCAACCTGGGTTTTGTTTGATTTCTATCAGCATTACTCTGGAGTTACAGTGTTTTAGAGAGCTATCTAGGAAACGTTCTTTTCTTCATATCAGAGAATACATCATATCCATGTCATTATTGGTGATTATTTTCATCACTCGAGTAAGGCAACTTTAGCTAGATTTCTTCAATGCAAAATAACCAATTTCCCTTTCCTTACTTCATTCTGAAGAAGTAAGTGCAACTCACTCTTAAAAGGAAGGCCGGGGATTATACTCCACTGTTGGCAGGGAAGTGTTTATATGAGCTACTTGGAAGTTTTCTGTAAGGAAACTCTTTCCCTATATTTATTTGTTTATTTGATCATAATTTACACCGATTTAAGAGTATTTATTTTAGAATTTTTATGATAATCCTATGCTACTTTATTTTGTTGATAAAATTGTTCCAGCTTTGGTCATTGGGAGCATTTTAAGGTTAGTTCTGTGTCCTTTTGGATTACCCCTAGTTTTCTTAATAGCCTTTTCTACTTTCTGATACATTGTGATGTTTATGACTGACTCATTTTGTATTGTCCCTGACCTAATCCTAGAATCAGACAATTCTCTAAGGATTCCCATTCCTTCTATTCAAGAATAGTGTTTAGAAAACAAATTCTGGGCTCTGGGTATACTTATTGCTTCTATGGGAACCAGAAGCAGTGGTTCTTAACCTCAATCTACCATTAGCTTTTTCTTAGTTTAGCTCATGTGGCACTTCTATGGTTAAGCTTATATATCCAACAAAAAAAAACCCACAAAACTGTCTCTGAGAATCTTCTGTTACCAATATTTGACTTGCTTCAGTATTGTTTTTTCATACTTACGGAAACCTGGATGAAGTCACCAAAATTATGTTGATTTTACTGTTAAAGGGACTTAGATGACATAGTGAAATAAATAAAAGCAATAATTATGATGGTATAATTTTTTAGCTTTATTGAAATATAACCAAAATTCTGTATTTAAAATGTACAACATGATTTGGTTTAGGGATCCATTGTAAAATTACCAAATTAAGATAATTAATATTCATTACCTCACAAAGTTACTTATTTTTCTTGTGATGAGACTGCTTAAGATCTACTCTCAAGATCCAGCAAATTTCAAGTGTACAATATAGTAGGAACTATAGTCAGCATGCTGTAAAAAGAAATAGGATAAAATGTATTTATGCTAAATGTTAAATCATGTACTTTGATACACATTTAAAAAAACACATTTTACAAACATGGGTTCTGGGACAGAGGAGAATTGCCAAAATGTTATGCTATAAAGAATATTTAATTAAAACGGACTCCAGATCTGTATAACTCCAGAATTTGACTTTCCAGTTGAAAGTATTTCTTATCTCTGACAATGAACTAGGCACTTGCAAGGTGTTGAAGTACATTAGGAATCTGACATTCAAAACGAGGGAAAAGAAGCACGTATTTTGAAATTTTTCTTTACTATTTTGGCTGGAGGGGGGTGTATTTAGGCAATTGAAAAACTAAAGCATGCTCATTGGAGGATGTATTTTTTGTATATAAAACAAGCAGGTGAAGAATGGTAAGAGAGGCAAAGTTTAAGTGAATATTTTGTATTTTTAAATAATGTGTCAAATAGAGTGAGGATAATTTGGTGTGTTGATATTCTAGTAAGAAAGTGGTGCAGTGGCTGCATCTTTAGGAAATCCTATTACCACTGTTGAAGATACAAAAAACAGAAAAGAACGTATAATGAAATTTATCTTAATTAAATGTTTCTGGCAGGGTTTTCACAGGCATCTTGCATGAAAGGCTTGAACTGTTGGTGATGACTCAGGTTCTTTCTGAAGTCCTTTTTATATCTAAGTCTCAATGATTATAGAATATCATCAATTTTCATTCTGTCTACTCAACTGACATTAAATGTTGCTTCATACATGAAAAGCTCATTAAAAAATATATCCTCAGCGACAATGCGTAAACATGGCAGTATTGTATCTTTATGTATAAAGTGGCCTTAATGTAGAGAGAACCTCGTTAAAAATAAAATTTCTGATTTTGTCTCTGAAGGACATAAATCCACACATACAGGCATACAAGCATACACATCTGATTTTACTATTTTTCCCTCTGAAAACATCAGGAGACTATCTTTTTACTGTAGTAACTGGAGCTGTAGCACCATGGCTGTACTTGAAGAATAGGGATATTAATGTTGACCTGGAAAGATATAACTTATTTTTATGAGAGTACAAATAAAAGTGGTGTCATCATATTACATATTCTCGCATTCCATATTGATCACATTCAATCATCCTGAATAGGATTAACATGTTCACGTCTTTCTATTAAAAATATTTTAACTTGACAGCCAAAGCGTTACAGCTTACATGCTCTTACAAGATCTTTTGGCTATCTTTAGTTCACTTGAGTAACTTTAAGTTCTGTAAAAATATTTAAAAGAACTTTAAGATATCCATTGTTTAAGGAAGAAAAAAATAGAACAAGATAAATGGAAGTTTAGAAAAACAAGCAGATACATACAAGGAACACGGGACAAAGAATAATTTAGACTGTCAGAAAGCCAAGATATTGCCTTTTTGTTTCTCCTTGAGGATGAATACATTATCAAGGATTAGTAATGCTATAGAAATTAAATACTGGGGAAAATGTCACCAATTCTTTGGCAATAACTACCTTTCAGAGCTGAACAATGTGAAATCTGGGTTCTGTGTATATATTGAAATGAGCTATAGAGGAACATCACATCATTTGTTTTTCTTTTTTGTGACTTAGTAAATTGAGTTGGCCTGTAGTAACTGACTTTTGTTTTTAATTTAAAGAGGTATTCACTTGTGTTCATAAAACAGAACAAATGTTTACCTTGATTTTGTTAGTGTTGGACATCTCCTCAAAGAAATTTATTTTTTGGAAAAATTCCTATTTACCTAAACATCTGCCAGGAAAGCTGTAATCACTGTCCCCCAAAGCCTTAACAAAATTGATTAACAAAACACTATGAGAGGTAGTTTCATATGTCTTTAAGTATCAGCCCAGGATCTGCATTATGTTTCTATTAAAAAAATTTAGAGTCCGAGAATATAATTTCCTATAAAATAATCTATTTAGAAAGAAAGAGCAGGAGAAAAAACTGATGGGATAACAAGTGTTGATTAAAACATGGAGAAATTGGAGCTTTTGTGCCCTGTGGGTGAGAATGTAAATTGGTGCAGCCGTTTTGGAGAACAGTATGGAGGTTCCTCAAAGAACTAAAAATAGAGCTATTGTATGGTCCAGCAATCTCAATTCTGGGTTTATACCTTAGAGAGATACATGCATCTTACATTCACTATAGCATTACTCACAATAACCAGGATAGTGAAACAATCTAACTATCTGCTGATGGCTGATTAGATAAAGAAAATGGTGTGTGTGTGTGTGTGTGTGTGTGTGTGTGTGTATGCATGTATATATATGTCTGTGTAATTATTATTCAGCCTTTAAAAAGGTGGAAATCCAGTCACTTGTAATAATATGAATGAATCTGGAGGACATTATACTAAGAGAAATGAGGCAGATGGAAAAACAAATATTGCATGACCTCATTTATGTGAAGAATCTGAAATAGTCTATTTTTTTTTTAATAGTCTAAATCATAGAAGAGACTGGAATGACGTTTAGCAGAGTTGGATTGAGGGAAATGAGAAAATGTTTCAATTATGTGGGATGAATATGTTCTGGCAATCTTACATATAGCACATTGATTATGGTTGACAATATTGTAGTGTATACTTAAAATATGAAAAGTAGGTAGTTCTTCAGTGTTCCCATCACACACACAAAAACAATGGTTATTATGTTATATGATGGGTATGTTTATTAACTTGATTGTGGTGATCATTTCACAATTTTTACATATATGAAACATCAAGTTGTATACCATGAAGATGTACAATGTTTGTCCATTATACCTCCATAAAGCTGAAAAAAAAAATGAGCTGCAGCTTACTCTACTTTAGGTGCACATCAAATGTCAATATTGCATGTAATTTTTGTATTTCATGATCCATACCATATTCTTTGTGATTTTGCTAGCAAAATCATTTTTCCCCATTGAATACTATTTTGCATGTTTTATTCAGCTGAAAGTTATTTTTTACATTTTCTAAGAATACTTAACAAGAACTCTACCTTTAAAAATTTTAAATGTACAATACAATATTGTTAACTATAGGTCTTATATACTATAGCAGATCTCAATGAAATTTATTAGATAAGAATTTATTGTTAAATACTATTTTTTATCAAGTAATAGTGCAGGTCAAAGTTGGTTCATTCAACTGAGGATATGAATTGACTGTCTCTTGACTTTTTCAAATGAACAAAAATTTCATACTTTCATAGATTTCATGCATTTAAAATTTTGAATAATTATAAGACTTGTTTGGAACAATATAAAGTATAAAAAAATAACTCATTCTAGACTTAAATAGGAGAGTCTCTCTTCTTGTTTATGTAATTAACTTCTGATTGAAAAGGGAAAAGTTCTGCACCAGAATCATCTCTGTTTTGCCACCCTGCATTTCATCTCTCCTTGGGATTCTGTTGCTTTCATCACACTGATGCCCAGGGGGCTGCTCATTCTTTTAAAAAGTCTGAACTCAGGGTGGACACAAATCTCTTCCATTAGTTCTGTTAAAACAACTGGGACTTGAAAATGTGCTTTTCAGTAGATCTAAATATTAAAGAAAAATAGGAAGAAAGTGAGGAAAATACAAGGAACATTTAAACTGTAGATGGTTTAAACTGTAGATGGTTTAAACTGTAGATGGTTTAGATGATGGCTGTACCTTTCCACTATGGATACATCTTTCATTCTTGAGCTTTTCCAAGTACATGTTGTTATGCTCACCTGGGTGATTTTGTATGATCTACAAACTTTATGCTTGTCACTTTGCTTTTCAGTTTCCAGCCTGAGAAGGATCAACCTTTCTACTTGGGGGATTTTCCTCCAGGCCATGTGGGGCACCATCTGCTAATCCCCTTGTACACCTACCACTGACTGAAGGCAAATGTTATTTCCAGGATATACTGTTTGTATGGCCTTCCTGCCTCTAGTCTCAGAACCCCTTTGAATTCACCACATACTCTTTACTGGGCCTGTTTGATAGCTCCCTATTGGAGCATATTTCTTGGCCTGGAAAGCCCTTTACCCTGTCTTCTTTGCTAAGTCCTAGTCAATCATCTTCAGTGTCATTTTGTTTTCACCTTTGAGTATGATATAAGTCAGGGTTATTTATTTTTTTTTTAACATTGTTAAAAATATTTATTTATTTGAGAGAGAAAGGGATCGCAAGAAAGGAGAGGAGAGGGAGAAGCAGGGTTCCTGCTGAGCAAGGAGCCTGATGTAGAACTCTATCTCAGGACCCCAGGATCATGGCCTGAGCTGAAGGCAGACACTTAACTGACTGAGCCACCCAGACCCCCCCCCCCCCGGGGTTATTTATTTTCCCAACCTTTATGTCACCAATATACCTTGAACACTTCTCTCATATAGACTACCCAGGCTAGTGATATCTTTCTGCATTTCAGTTTTCCTCAGAGATTAAATGAGGAAGCTAATACAATCCAACTTATTGGTATGTTTTATTTTATTTTTTTTAAAGATTTTATTTATTTATTTGACAGAGAGAACACAAGTAGGCAGAGAGGCAGGCAGAGAGAGAGAGAGGAAAGCAGGCTCCCTGCTGAGCAGAGAGCCTGACATGGGGCTCGATCCCAGGACCCTGAGATCATGACCTGAGCTGAAGGCTTTAACCCACTGAGCCACCCAGGGGCCCCTTATTGGTGTGTTTTAAGGATTAAACAAGGAGAAGTCACATAAAGTGTTTTCACTCCTGCATGTATGTAATGTTAAATAAATGCTAGGTATTAATTATTGTAATTATTGCTTTTTAACCTTAAGGAAAAAATCCATTAAAACCAAACAAAAGCACAACTATACATATCAAACGCATACAGGGATAAATTTAATAGCCCTAAACAAGGAAAGATTATGTTGCCCTCTACCTATGAAATTGAGCAATTAAAAAATGTACCAGTATAACTGCAAGGATGTTAAGAGATTCTGAATCTTTACGAGGACAGGTACTTTATTTTTTGTTGACTATGTCTTGTAAAGCACCAACTATGAGATGATATCTGAGAGTTTCTCACTTTTTTGTTCTCTTAAAATGTTGGTGCCTGATTTCCTTTTTGACTACTTTTTAGGTATTTAAATACTGTACATTTCCATAAAAGTACAAGAAGATTTATGTATAAAAGCTTTTAGCACCCCTCTTTCCCATTGTTCAAGTAATAACGGCCTGCAGTGTTCTTCGTACTTACCAGTATTGATAAATAGCAGAACATGTATTTTGGGCAAGATTGCAGTACTAAGGGCCCTCCTCCTCTTCTTCTTTCCAAGAATAAAAATGCTAACGGGAATCAAGGAGATCTGAGCATAGAAGCCGAAAGGAAAAATACCCTGAAGGAAGTCGAGGGCAAGTTACCATGTGTGACATGGAGAGAAGCAAAACCAGAAAAAGCCTACCTTCTTTCTTCATAATGAAGGTCGTGCACAATTATTGTTTTTCCAGCTCCTTCCCAAGGAGGAGGAGTCTTATATGTGTCATCACATTGCCTTGAGGATGGGTACTGCCCAGACAGTAGTATTTCTGTCACTTAGGTGAAAGTTGTTCTAGGGATTAGGAGCTAAATTAGTGAGTGACTAGGCTGGGACACCTGTTAGGCATGGTAGACTAGACTGGGGATTATCAGGAATTATTTTTTTCTGAGTTGGAAGAAGGAATTGCACAGGGTCAAAGCTCAGATAACTGTATAATGTTTTTTTGAAAAAACTTTATTGAACTATAATATGCAAAACTGAACATATTTAATATATATAATTTCTTGAGTTTACATATGTGCACACACCCATGAAACTACCACCATAAGGTAGTAGACCTGTCCAACACACCCAAGTTTCCTTGTTTGCTATCATCATCATCATTGCTTTGTACTAAGGCATTTAACAAGAAATCTATCTTCCTAACAAATTTTAAGGGTACAACTCAGTGTTGTTAACTATAGGCACTATATCTTCATTCCCACATTTATCACAGCATTATTCACATGCCAAGACAGGAAAATGTCCATCAGTGGATGAATGGATAAAGAAAATGTGGTATATACATATCCTAGAATATTAGTCAGCCTTAAAAAGGAGGAAATCCTCCCATGTACCACCACAGGGATAAATCTTTATGCTAAGTGAAATAAGCCAATTACAGAAAGACAAATACTGCATTATTTCAGTTATTCAAGATAACTGTAAACTTTTCACATATTCTGGATTGTACTCTTAGATGAGTGGTGTCCTGGTGTATCTACGAAAATTAATATATGCAAGAGTCTTGAGTTTTCATAGCACAAAAACCAATTAAGTGAATCAGTATAACAAGCCTGTTTATCTCAGAGTTTTAAACAAAACTTCTTTTGAAACACTCCAGGGAAGATTTTTCTCTTTTATGGTGTTTCTGTCATCTTATTCAGGACTGCCAGTTACAATAAAGCTGGATTCAGTGGGAAGAATGTCTACAGACAATTTCCAGAAACCTGATTTCATTCATTAGTGAATATTCTATTTCTTGAGGAGGTTAGAATGTGGCAGCTACCCTGAAGTCCAGGTCAGAGTATATCTACTCAGTGCCCGGTGACCAGGACACATAAAGCAAATCCTGATATGCTGAACTTGCACAAGCCAGATGTAAGCTATTAGACACAATTAGTAATTTAGAGTCCAAGGAGCTGCTTTCCGTGCCGATGGCAAAAATGGAAGATATTAATTGCCCTGCTTAGAGCTCCAGCCTCTTCAGCTGAATGAGATGTTTTGTGATTTCCCCAGGAGCATAAGGCTTGAAGCTGAAATATATTTCATGACAGATTGACAAATAGGGCAGCTTTTTAAAATATATTTTAGATTCTGGAATATAAAACATGAACAAATAATTAAAAAGGGGGCTTATTTATTTTCTCTCCCCAATCCAAATAAATTATTTTCAAAGGCTTCCCTTTTAACATTTCCACTGTTTGGGGAAAAAAAGTATTTTTCTTCTATTTTGTTATCTATAAAAATACATTAATGATACATTTTGTGAGTTTTAGAGCAATCAGTTATAATTAGACTCTGTGGGTGTTCAGATACAGGAAATAGCCAAGTAATTTAGTTTATACCTTCCTGTATCTTCCATCCCCCCCAAAAAAAGAGATTCTCACAAACTAATCAGTGGAGTCTGTGAAGATGGTACATTTTGTGGCAAAAGCAACTTGCCAATGTAATTAAGGTTATGGACCTTTCAATAGCAGATTATTTTAGATTATCTAGGAGGGCACAATCTAATCATATGAGCCCTTTAAAGCAAATAATTTTTTTCTGGCTAGAGGCAGAAGAGATGTGGTAGAAGAAGTCAGATTTCAGGAGTGGTAAGGGTTGGAAATACCATTGCTGTCTTTGAGATACAGGGGCCCATGTGCCAGGACACCACAGCATGGTCTATTATGTGATTATGTGTACCTCTCCCAGATGACAGCTGGTGAAGTAGATTCTGCCAACAATATGCGTGGGCTTGGAAACAGATTTTCGCAGAGTCTCTTGATAATAGCCCAGTAGTAGATGCCTTGATTTCCTGTAACTTGAAGTAGAGAAAACCAGCCCAGACAACCCCGGCTTCTGGCCTATAGGACCGTGAGACCATAAATTTATGTTGTCTTAAGGTGTTATGCTGATGGTAATTTGTTATGTTAGCTATGGAAAACTCATATGCTAATTTATTTCCTAACTACTGTCAAAAAATGATTTGAGGTGAATTTTAATATAAACAGAAGCACTAATATGTTATAATGAAATGTTTTAATAATTTAAGATTAATAAAATATTTAGCATCTATGTAGTAAGGATTAATTTATTTAATATAGAGTCAGCAATAAATCCAGCTAACTGAAAACATACTAGTTTTTCAGAAGAAATATACTTTTTCCTAATTTGAAATTTCAAAAGGATATTTTTCATTAATTTTTATTATTTAAATTATTTAATTAATTTTATTGTGTTTGTCAAAGAGCAGCATAATGGGCTTTTCCTGTTTGTAGCATATGTAGAAAACTCATAAAATGGTTTCTTCTAATAGAGTTTTTCAGTAAATTTAAGGAACGACAACCAAAAATTCAGCGAAGATATTTCTTCATTTTATTTAAACGAGCAATATGTATACACTATACTGGAGATCCAGAAAAGGATAATAATGTTGAATTTTATATCAGGTGCTTTTATTCAGAGTTTCCCATATAAGCTGAAACAATCTAATAATATATATAACAAAAATCATAATTAAATAGGGAAACAGACACAAGATTGTCATTTTTAGTGGAATAAGATGGTAAAAACCATTTTCTGTTGACTATCATTTTTTCAAGAACAAAAGACATTTTTTTAACACCAAAAGATAGAAAGTACATCCTAACATAAAGATGAGTAGTTTAATTTTTATAACTTTAAATTTTTGAATGTCTTTATTTTTTGTTTGTTTGTTTGTTTGTTTAGGTAATATAAGCACATGATAAAAATTAAAATGACCAGGAGAGGTATGAATTGAAAGGTCTGTTCCCACTCCTGTATCCAGATACCCCACTCTCCCTTTTCTCAACATATAACGTCTTTACCATTTCTCTATGCAGATTGAGGCAAATATAAATAAGCTATGCCGTCTTTTCTGCCTCTCCCATCTTTCACGAAAGACAACACTATTAACCTTCTATGCCTTGCCTTTTTCAGTTATTACTTAATTATTTAGTGTGAGTAGAAAAAAAATAGCTTTCTCGGGTCTTTTCTACAGGTGCATCGTATTTTATGTGGATGTAATTTTGTAAGGAACATGAGTTATTTCTTTTATTATAATCAAAGCTATAGCATCTATTTTGTATACATGTTAAATTTTTGTTTTTTACTCATAGTGGTTTATCTGAAAGTTAAAGTGTCACAAATAGGACTCTTGGGTCAAAAGATAATTGGATTTGTAATTTTGATAGCAGCTTTTCCAGTTATGTCCATAGGAGTTTACAATGAAATTGCACATTCTACCAGCATTGCAATAGAGCATCTGATACACTACATGTTAATACTGCCAAACTTATTCAGTTTTTCCTCAGTGTTGTGAGAAACAGTACCTCAGATTTTTAAAATTTCCATTTCTATTACAAGTGAAGTTGATCAGCCTTTCATTTATCAGAGTCACGTATTCTGTACTTTCTCTGTGACCTTTAAAATTATTTATTTTCTGTATTCTGAATACAAGTCCTTTCATATATATGTATATATACATGTAAATATATACATCATATATCAATATATATATGCAAAACAAATAGCATTTTCTACTCTGTGGCTTGTTTGTTGGGTAACTCAGTAATTCTTTTTTTCTGGGGGCTAAAGCTTTTCTTCTAAACATGGGAACTCTTCAGAAATTTATAATCCCACCTTCCATGTATGAGAATATTAATTGCTCCACAGTTTCACCAACAATTGTCATAGTTTTTTATTCTTTTTTCTTATTTAGCTGTTCTGTTGGGTGTGTAGTGATGTCTCATTGTGGTTCTTTTTGGCATTTATGTGATGATTAATAAAATTAAGTCTTTCATTTTATGTTCAGTGGCCATTTGGAAATCCTGTGTTCTGAAGTACCTATTGAGATCTTTCATCCATTTCTACATGAGGTTGCCTGTCTTTTTCTTACTGGTTTATAAGGGTTGTAAATGGAAAGCCTTTGTTGGATCTTACCTTCTTCCAGTTTGTAGCTTGAATTTTCACGGTCTTAATATGGTCTTTTGGTCAACCGATGTTTTTATAATGAGGCCGAATTTATCAGGTCTTTTGCCTATACTGTTAACATATTTTCTATGCATTGTTTCTAGTATATAGAAACATAATTGAATTTAGAATATTGATCTTAGATCCAAAGATCTTTATGAACTCTGTTAGGTTTTTAGTAGTTACTTTTATTAATTTTATCCTGAATGAACACATCAGGTATACTGTATTGGAGAGGGGTTTCTTATTAAATATCTAACATTACATAAGTTAGTCCTCCTTTGTGCTAGAATTCACTCTCAGTGTGACGGGATGAATGTCAGGTCATTTTTTCTGAGGAACCCAATACCCCATAATCAAGCAATAAAGGGAATGATGTTTTTCCCCCCTTATAAAGACAGTTACCTCTATGTCTTCTAGCCATTTGGTACGTAAATAAAATCTCCTGGGGAGCAGGATAGGTCACCTTGTTTCAGCTTTTACAACTTTAGGTGACTAGGACTTTCTGCAGGAGCACTAAGAAATCTTACATTTTCTACAAATTCCAGTAAAATTCTAAAGCATAAATTTGCTTCTGGAAACTTAGCTGTTTTAGGAATTCTGTTATGCTCTCTGAATAATTTCTATTTTAATCTTCCTAATCCTGTGTCTTTGACTTATTTTCCTTGCTTTATGGTAACTTATATTTAAAATACAATGCTGAATAAAAGTGGTGATAGTGGTCATAATTATCTTGATCACAGATAGAAAACTTTCTAGCAGAGTGTTTGAAATATTCTGTATCAATTTGAGAACCTCCTTATTTTGCTAGTTTGCCACAATTTATTGGCCATTAATGAGTGTTCATCTATCCAGGTGAGTCTATTTTATCCCCCCCCTTCTCCTTCTACTCCTCCTTTCCCTCCTCCTGTTCTTCTCCATATGTGATAAATACTACAGTCAGTTTTCAAATATTAAACCAATCTGGCATTATTGAAATAGAACCATTGAATCAAGATGTATTAGACTTGTTGCATTTTCCAAATTTAGTGTAATATTTTTGAGGGGGTTATTGCATCTGCATTCATGAGCAGGCTTACTCTATAATGTTCTTTTATTTATGTCTAGATTTGGTGTCAAGGTCCTAGACTTCTGAAATACCTTGGAATTGGTCTCTGTTTTGTATGTTATAGAAGAATTTGTGTAAAATTGGTGTTATTTTTTAAATATTTGTGAGTATATACTTGGTAAATTTATATAGAATTTTCTCTTTGTGAAAATATTGAAGAGATTCAGTTTTTAAAGTGGGTATGGTACAATTCATTTTGGGAAAGCAGTATTCTAAAAAAAATTGGGGCATTTCATGCAATTTTTCAAGTAATTTGACATAAGTTGCTCACAACATTTTGTTATTAGCTATATGGTATCTAGGAACAATAGTGATATCCTCATTTTCATTCCTGATTATACTTGCTTTTTATTTCTTGCTATAAAATCTTCAAATATTAGTTGGCTTTTTTAAGGGTAAACTATTTTGGGGGCCCCTGGGTGGCTCATTTTGTTGGGTGACTGAATCTTGATAGAGGCTCAGGTCATGATCTCAGGGTTGTGAGGTTGACTCTGCATACATGGGCTCTTCACTCCTTGGGAAGTCTGCTAGAGATTCTCTTGTCCCCTCTCCCTTTACCCACCCCCCCCATCTTACAGGTTCTCTCTCACTCTCTCTAAGAATAAATAAATCCTGAGGAAAAAAAAGAGTAAACATTTTCTCTTCTATTCTTATTCCTTCCTCCTGTAATCCTAAAATAGATGTGTTTCTTAGCTTTTTAATTTATTTTCTAACATGTATTTAAAAATATTTGTTTTATTTTCCTAATTTTAGCAACTTCCATGAAGTATAAATTCTTTATTACTTAAATTTTGATTCATTTTTCTTTTTGACAAACGTCTTTTCTATATATTTTTTTACTCTCATTTCTTGCCACCTTTTGGACTAATAAATGCCTTAATAGTCTATTTTTTCTCCTCTATTAGCTTGATGTTATATATCTCATCTATTCTTTGAGAGGCTTCCTGGAGATTAGAACATTCATCTTTGACTTCCTACAATCTCATATAAATGACTATATTTGGCACAACTTTTGGTACTTCCTGATGACAGTAAGACTTAGAAAACTACTCAATTTCCCCCCTTTTTATGGAGTCACTGTGTATCTTTTAGTTTTCCATTTTATATTCACTAATAGAAATGTAATTACTTTTTTTCTTTGTTGCTCCAGGGTTAAAATAAATATCTTTAATAGTTTGTCGCAGTCTAACTTCAAATTATATCACTTTATGTAAAGTTAAACTCTTAAAGTAGTTATTTTATGATAACTACCTCCTGTCCTTTGTTCTGGTTTTGTCATATGTACATATTCTCCATGTGCTATAAAGGTTATATTATTAACTTTTATTTATTTTATTTACCAAATTTGCCACTTTTTATTCCTTTGTGTAGATCCAAGATTTTTTTCTAATACCTTTCTTCTAACTGCAGGTTTATTGCTGATAAATTCTCATAGTTTTCTATGTCTGAAAACATCTTATTTTACACTTATTTTTGAAGGATATTTTTCCTGGATAGAATTCTGGCCTTTTTTTTTTTCCTTTCAATATAAAATTGTTCTTTTTTTTTCTGGATTGGTTATTTTACTGAAGAGTAGTCTTAGGTTTTTCTTCTCTTTTTCCCTCTCAGATGAAATGAATCTTTTTTTTTTTTTTCCCTCATCTTGTTGTTCAAATATCCTCTTTACCACTGGTTTTCCTAGTATACTTATTTTGTGCCTTGGTATGTCTTCCTTTATGTTATTTTGCTCAGGTATCTTTATCTTTCTTGAATCTATGGGATGATAGTTTTAATTAAACTTGGCAATATTTTGTCCATTAATTTATCAAATTTTTTTCTTCTTCCTTAATTTAGGATTTTAATTTTAATTGTTTCCTCAGCTAACATTATCCTAAAGGTAATTGAGGGTTGGTTGTGTGTGTGTTTGTGTTGTTTTCACTCTTTTATTCCTCAGTTTGCATATATGCTGCTATTTATTCAAATTTAGTGAATTTTCCTTCCTTGCATCACCAGTTGTTAAGACCATTCAGTGAATTTTTCATTTTGGATTATGTATTTTTTAAGCTGTAGACTTTCCCTTGTATCATTTCCATGTGGAGTTTATCTCTTATCACTATGCTCATGTTTTCCTTTAACACCTTACTGCTCTTTGTAAGAGCTATGTTGAAGCGCTTGTTTGCCCATTCCATCATCTCTGTCATTTCTGAGTATTTTTTACTAACTGATTCTCTGTCTCAGGAGATATATTTTCCTGCTTCATTTATCTTATGATTTTTTTTATTATATTGCCTGTTAGGAAAGTTATATTGTTGAATATCGGGATTTGGTTGAGCTGGAAGAATTCTGTATTTCTCCTTTACTTCACACTGCTGTAACAGTGTGTTAACAGTGTGTTACCAAATGTGTGGGGTTTTCCACACACATCAAGCAAGTCTTGACCCCAGCTGGGTTTCCTACAATTTAGCTCATTTCTGACACTATCTTCTTGGAAACAGAATCAGATCCCATAGATTAAGGGCTCAGTTGCTTTAGAGTGTACCCTCTCCCCACTCTAGATGGCATCCAGATTGTCACTTGGATTTCTGGGTGACAAGTTATGAACTGGGTTCCCACAACCTCCTCCTTGGGTTTGATAATTTGTTAGAATGGCCAACAGAATTCAGAGAAATAATTATATTTACCAGTCATTACATAATAGAAGGTATGATAACGGATACAGATAAACAGAAATATAAAGAGATATATAGGGTGAGGTCCAGAGAAGTCCCAAGTGCAGGACATTCTGGCCCATGGAGTTGGGATTTGCTATCCTCACAGCACATAAATGTGTCCACTCATCTGGAAGCTCTTCTAACCCTGTGCTTTAAGGATTTTAAGGAGGTTTCATAGAGAAGGCATGATCAATCATTAATTCAGACTTTAGCCCCTCTCCCTTTCTCAGAGGAAGGGCGTGGGGCTTTGAGTTCTAAGCTATGTGGACTTGTTACCAACCCCAATCCTAAAGCTATCCAGGAGCCCATCAAGATTTGCTTCACTAGAACAAAACACACACATATCACCCAGGAAATTCCAAAGTAACAGGAAACTAGCACTGTATATCAGGAACTAGCACCAAAGACCAAATATTAGAAGAAAAGATGCTCCTTATGCTCTTAAAATTTAGGAAATTACAAGGTTTTAGGAGCTCTGTAACCAGAAATCGGTGCAGAGACCAGCATATATATATATCATTCATATATATATGAATGATATATTTCTATTGTTGTTTAAGGAAGTTATCTTTCTTAAAAGCATAGAACTCAAATAGGTTGGTAGTTAAGCTGCTTACTAGTGGTTCAGTTCCATATTTTCCAAGCTTTTTATTAGCTTTGTTTTTAAAGTTATGATGAGTTTGAAGTTGCCTTTACTTTAGGGCTTATTTAGCCATACTACTGTCAAATAAAAAGAAACAGTAAGAGACTATATTTAAAAAAGAATAATGCAGTAGGAAGATCACTCCTACCTCAAGATCTATAAGCATCAGAAAAGAAAACAGAGAAATTATTTTATTTTATAAAGGAAGACTGCATTAATTTCCTAGGGCTTCCATAATAAATTATCATATGCTTGGTTGCTTAAAACAACAGAACGTTATTCTCAAAGTTTCAGACGCCAGAAGTTAGAAATCTAGGTGTCAGCATGTATGTGTTCCCTCTGAAGGCTCTAAGGAGAATCCTTCCTTTTCTCCTCTAGCTTCTGGTAACTTCAGACATTGTTTGGCTTGTGTCTACATTAATCCACTCTTCCCCTCTCCTTACATGGTCTTTGCCTCTTTGTGTCTTCTCCTCTTTTGTCTCTCATGAGGACACTTGTCATTAGATTTAGGTGCAACTGGATAATCAAGGATGGATTCACCTCAAGATCCTTAGTTTAATTACATCTGCAAAGACCCTTTTTCTAAATAAGATAGCTCTCACAGATTCTGGGGGTTAAAACATGGACTTATCTTTTTGGGAGGCGCAACATTCAACCCACTACAAGGAGTTAACATGACTAGGAGACTAAGATACAGAACTGGGAATGAGCAGAGAACATCACTGAAGCAGATCTACAGGAAATGTTCTTTGTGGCAGCCAGTCTCCAGAACGATTTGATAAGGGGAGATGTTCTGTGTGTTAGTACTTGCATAAGCTGAAGTGTGAACCAAAGTTCAGGGGCCTGTGGGAAGAAGTTAGGTCAAGCCAAGTCAATGGGTAAATTGTGAGTAGGCGTGAGAACTTGGTGACGGCTATAATAAAGTATTTTGGAGTCTTTAGCAGAATGCTCTGGGTGTTCAGTAAGGTTTCTGCAATTTGGCTCGTAAGAACTCAACTATCTCCTGGTCTTGTGTGAGTTCTTGGAATTATTTTTTATATCTCCCTCGTGGTTTGTTCTCTGACATCTCTCATCCTAAATATGTATACCTGCTTATTATCTGGTAACATACTCAGGGGAGCCTTTTGTCGGCTTTTGGATCTCTTTTTCTGTATGCTTCCTTTTTTCATAATAATCTTTACCATTAATTCTAGATACTTTGTCCTCCTTGAATTTGAATTTGAAGATTGGGCTCCTCAACTCTGCCAGAACATCATGCCTGCTTGTTTCCTTTCTCCCTGTGCTGCAGTGTAAAAGTGGCTCTAGGTAGAAATCCAATAATCACAAACCTCATGTCATTTCTTTATGTCATGGATCAAAATTGTGCAATGTCTTTTGTCTGCTGTCTTAAACATTTTTCCCGTAAAGCTTTCCAGTTGTTGGGTTATTTACAATGGGCGGGCAAATTCTGAAGTAGTTACCCTATAATGGCAGAAGGGGAAGCCCCCATAGCAGGGTAACTTTTAAGTGGGACTTTCCATAGTTTCATCACCGAAATCATTTTTATTTCATTAGCCCCAGGACTTTGTTCATGCTGTTGCCTTTTCCAAGGATGAAAAATGACAAATAGACTAGTTTTTAAAATTTATCTATACCTTTAAGAAGCCTGGGCAAGCATGTGACTTCAGTAGCAGAATTATTTCGTTGCTATCATGATTAAAGTCTTCCACTGACTTGTCTACTGGGTAGAACAATCAGGGACTTAGGTTCAGTAGAATTGTAATGGCAAGTGTTCAACTATAAATATGAGGGAACAATGAAATGTGGATGAAATGGAAGCATTATATATTGACTATTGCTTTTATAATTTTTTTTTTTTTTGCAAAAATGGAGGAGAGTGGTACATTTCAACGGGATATCTGAGGTAACAGGATTGAAGAAAAGATGTGTTTTTTTGAGGTAAGAGGACATGTATATGCTTTCACACTGAGAGAATAAATCATTTGGAAGAAAGATGGAGGGTAAAGAAAATATTTGACAGAAAAGAACCCAGCAGAAATAGAGAAACAATGGAATTAGGGGAATAAGGGTTGTGGGTGGAATTCGCTTTGAAAAGAATAGGGCTAGTGTTTTATCTAACTCAAGAGAAAGAAGCATAGTAAAGGAAATATTTGTTAGCGAGATCTTATTATGTGTCAGACTTGCATGCTAATTCATTCAATGCTTATGGGACAAACTAGGTAAACATTGTTATTCCAATTCAAAAATCAGAGGTTGAGATTTGAGAGTTTAAATAACTTGCACATTCTCCATCAGCAGCCAGTGTGAGCCTTTTATAGCAAAAATATATTCAGGTCATTTCTACTCCGTATCTCTAGTGGTTTCCCATCCTACACAGTCTCACAGCCAGTGTGCTCTGGCTTACAAGGCCCACGTGATCTGTTTCCCACAAACTAGTCTGAACTATTCTCCTGCTGCTTTTGCATGGCACATCCTGTTTCAGCCACTTGAACCTTAGTTTTCTCCCTTCTCTGAACTCCTAGCACTCACTCCAATTCCAGAACTTTTACACTAGTATTTACCCTACTAGGAATAAGCATTAGTTTTCTTACTGCATTACCTCGAGCATGCCTCCATTCAAATGTCTCTTCAGAGAGGTTCTTTCTCTCCATTCTATTGAAAGTCATACTTCTACCATGATACTCCAGTCTTTATATCTGTGTAGCTGCCCATGTAATGGGTTTGTTTCATTTGTCATATCCACTAGGATGTATATTCCATAGGGAAGGCACCTAGTTTTACTTGTTACATTGTAGCCCCAGAGTCTAGATAGGTACCTGACATATAGTAGCTGCTTAATGAAAATTTACTGGACAGATAAATGAAAGAAGAGCCATATAGCTAACAAATCACAAGACCTCTAATTCTGAAACTCTTTTTCTTTTTATTCCTGATGAATAAGGGAAGGCAAGGATTCTCATAACATGTGGTCTTAAAGTTTTAAGTATGTAGTAAAGTCAGGAAGAATATTTTCTTCATGGAAGCAGCAAAAGGCAGATCCTGATGTCTGCACTTTTGTTGTTGTTGTTGTTGTTTGGCAGTTGTGATAGTCACAGAAAAGTTAAGGTTGACTGAAGTTCTTGTGCAGTGGGATCTTTAAAATGATAATTAATAGATACTCAAGAAAATATTAGCTTTAGGACTGGAAAAATCAAATGAAGAACAGAATCTAGTCCTCCAAATATAAAAGCTGTGTTCTAAGTTAATGTTATGCAAAATATTAAAAAAATCATTTAGAATTTAATTAAAAACAGTTGAAACTTTTGTTTCAATAAACTTATTTTTCAGTTTGGTTAACTTGTGACACTCTGAAGTCTGTTTAGATTGCTTTATCCTTTATTTCAGACATGTTTTTACACAGGGAGATACTGCTTTGCAGCAGAATGTATTTTCCTAAATAGTATTTATTACATAATTTGAGGGTTTATAGAGGACAGGTCAGGGTTGACAAATAGAGGAGCTGGACTAGATTATACATCTGAAGAAATCAATAAATGCATAAACAAAATCACCTTTAGAAACTAAGAAGATTTGTTGAACACTTTATTGCTTAATTTACACTACAGCTTTTGTATGATGGAGTTTACCTTGTGGTGCCAATTGTTTCAATAATCTTATCTACCTCATGAGAAGAACAAAGCATTTGCTTAGCAGATGAAATAAAATTGTTTTACTTTTCATGTGCTTTGAGTTTTTTTGAATTTGGCTGTTATTGATTATGGTAGATAAACATTGAGTCACAAAGCAGTTTATACATGAGCACAGTAATTCTTCATCCTGTTTATTGAGGGCAGGTTTGAAATTGAAATGCCATATGCCATTATGAGGAACCTGTAGTTTATGCATGAGGGCAGCCTAGAATAGTTTGCTGGAATTAATGTCATGGAAACTCTTAGAAAAGCAAATGAAACTCTGAAGTTATTTGTAATTTTTCTACTTATTGCTATTCTATATCCATTTTAAATATTGATTTTTTAAAATTTAAACTTAGGGATAATCATAAATACAGTAATACTAGATTAATGATAATTCCTGTTATTTCATTATTTCATAAATTTAACAAGGTAGATTGAAGTTAATGCTCTATCTTACTACTGACTTCTTGGGCTCATAAAAGCCATATTCATATAGCCATTTAATCAGCATAAATATCAGGAGAAGCTGAGTAAATCAGAAATGGACTGAAGTTAATGTGATTTGATGTAAATTTTCTTTTGAAGTTTCAAAGAGTTCTTGATTTTACCTGACCTGGTTTACCAAAAAAGCTAACAATATGTTTCTCCATGCATAGGAGATTTGATATGTATATATATATATATATATATATAAAACAACAAACTGTAGGAGAAAAGTGTTGTTTGTAAATAATGTTCTTCAAGTAAATTACTATATAAATGAGAAAAGGAAAGGAGGATATATGTTAGTTAATATTAAGCTGAAAAGGAATCTTGGGTATTTAATTTCATCTGAGAAACAAAAAATTGTTAAAATTGAAATAAAATGCTAGTTTGCACTTGTTTAGGTCAAATTTAGTTTCTTTAGTACTTAATAATCCTTTATTCCATCCATACTTAAAAGAACTTTCTGAAATATAAAAATAAATTCAACTTGCTGATGAATTTATTCTGACATTATTTAGATATTCTAAAAATTTATCTTAATCGGAATGTAAGTGATAAGTTGTAAGCTTTGTCAATAAATCCTGGGTTAAGAGGAAACCTAGTGTATAACCTTTTTATTTTTTTAAGAATTATTTATTTTTCAATTAAATATAGTTAACATAGTATTATATTAGTTTTACATATATAACATAACTATTCAGCATTTATATACACTATGAAATGCTTATGGTAATAAGTGTATAACATTTACAAAAATGCTTGATTCCCTTTACAATATCTTAGAAAAAATACTAAATTTCTCTATACATGTTACCGCGTTTGAAAAATGCATACAATAATTTTTTTTCCATTTCATGGAGATTTTCAAGATCATCAAATGAAGTTTTTCAAAAACTGTAAGTGAACGATGAATCTTGAAATGAGGACAGAGCTGGAGAAATGCTGATAGCATGTGTAGCTATAGAGATATTATTACAGTGCCAGCAGATAGACCTGTGGTAGAGTTATTGAAGGAGAACTTCTAGAACAATGACTGTAACCCATGAGCAGAAATCTGAAAAGCTAAAAGAAAAAGAAATTTAGTCAGGATGGATGAAAGGAAGAAAACAGGAATGGAATAATTATGAGCAAATAGAAGAAAGAAGATTGTTATTCTGAGGATCACTAACTATGGAAGAAGAAGAATATAGAGCACAGAACAGGCAGTATTTATGAGCCTCCAGGGGTCTGAGAGCAGTTTTCTGAAAGAACTATGCTAGGGTCTGTTACCATGAGAAACTTCCTTTATTTTGCTTAATTCAGGACACAGTTAGCTTCTGCAAATCTCAAGTTGCCTCAGTGTTAATAACGTCTTGATTACAACCTAACACAGTATCAATGAAAAAATTTAGGTGGACTGATAGACACTAGCATAAATCAAGGTGGTAGATGATGGTATCAAGAGAAAAATGGTCAAACTATAAATTTACATTTTGTGGTAGAAAGAGCCCTAAGGGGTAAGGGGATGGAAACGGGCCGTAATTTGTTACTTTTTTATCCTGGCTCTAGCATGTATTACCTAGTATTTTGGGTAAACACCTTAATCTCACTGAGCCTCAACCTTGTCATGTATAAAACGGGATCAAGCTCTATGTGCCCTTCATAGACAAAAAAAAAAAAAACAGATGATGTGTAGGAAAGTACTTTGTAATCAATGAAACCCTAAGTGCGTGTAAAATGACATAACTTTCCTTTAGGAATTTCTTTAAGCAATAGAGAGGCAATATTAAAAGATTCTGTTGATCTCTTCAACATGAACTATTTGCTGTACCACAATCATATAGTGGCCCGAAAAGGAAACAAAATGATGTTCCGATAGTCTAGAAATTTCAGAGAAAAGATAAAAGAACTTGAGATGTGAAATGGAAATTATACATAGGAAAGAAAATTCTGGCAAGTAGAGGATGGAATTAGTCACCTTCCAAATACAGTACGTAAAAGCAGAGAAGTATTATAACTCTGTAGGGGACAAAGACATGCTATAAATGTGAGTTAAGAAATCATTTGAGTGTAAATGAACAGTCAAAAAAAGGTGTTCTGGTGTGGAGTTCAAGGGTACAGCTATGCTCTTAATAACAGGGATTTGTGTAACCTCTCTGAGAAAGGAAGAAGATCGTATATAAGCAAAGTATTCAGAAGGCTTATAATCACCTTTTCTCTAAACATGTCTTGCATAATGGATTTCAATTCTTGAAGACCCTGTTTTAATTTATATTGGCCAATATTAACTGTTTAAACTGGGAGAAACTTTCATAGGATTTCTAAGTGGCAAGCCAAGGTTTAATGTCAAAGACAATTTAATTCATCTCTCTTTGGGTCTTAGCATCTATGTCCACTATGGGATACTGTACGGCCATGAGTGCTATGCCTATAGGGAATTTAGATAGGACAATAGTCTGATGGTTAAGATTAGCCCTGCCTACATTTTCTCTGTTCTCTATTTGGTAAGATTATAGGTGGTACCTTGTTTTATATTTGGTGGGATCTCCAAGTAGACCTATAATTTGAGTTTCAGTATTAAGAGCATGAAGGTTGGCCAACTGACCTATTTCAGCAGATGTTAAATTAAGAAACTATGCTTTAGAGGTCTTTTTAAAGTTTTGTTGTATAACTCTCTTAGTAAATTTTGGATATCTCTTTGGGTTAAACTGAATTGTGAAGGTCTTTTTCAGATTTTAATGTTTTGTTTTCTCCCTCGGCCTGTCTCTCTAGTGCTCTCTCAGTTTCTCTTTTGCCCGATCCCTCACTCTCTCCCACTCTTTTCTTCTATCTTGTGGAAACTAGATATACTTTGGGGGTAGGGAGAGAGGTTCTCTCTAACCTGCTTATATTTTAATACTCATCTAGAGAGCTTCAAATCAGCATCATCAGGGTTAGTGGCCTCATGGCAATAGTAGAATTAACTCTTTGCATGTTTTTTTCCTGTAACTCCAAGGATCAGAATCCTCATTTGACCAAGAAGTAGAGACACAGGCAGCATCAGTAGCAATAAGGGCATTTTGTACCAATTATGTTCACATGAAGAACGTGGAAATATTGGTCCACCTAAAGATTTCTGTGCAAATATTCTTAACAGTATTATTTATAATAATAAAAAGAAACTAAAAACAATTCAAATGTCCATTAACTACCAAAAGAATAAGCAACTTTGGCAAATAGGCATATTGCCTACTATGTAATATTACTCAGCAAGAAAAGTGAAAATATTAGCATTCACAAGAGTATGTCTAAATTTTTAAACATGATAACTGAAAATAATCACATGAAAGATTACATCCTGTGTGATTCATCGTATGAAATTCTAGAAAACATTTATAGAGGCAGTAAGCAGATTGGTAGTTTCCTGAGGTTGGAGATTGAAAGACATTAACATTGCTAACATTGTTAACATTAACAATGAGAAAACCATGGAACTGTTCCCTCTCTTTTTTTGTAGCAAGAGTTAAGTATCTGTACACAATGACCAAAAATCCTCAAACTGTAAAATGTACCGAAATGGGTGGGTACAATTTAAACAGTTAAAAAAAGTACGAGAGAATCAGGTTTTAATTTGGACTTTGCCAGTATTTACTTTTATGGCTTTATGTAACTTCTGCAACTTCTCTGATTTTTTCTGTGTAAAATGGAGAATAACAATTATTTGGCATGGCTGTTGTCATGATTAGTGCAATAGATAAAACGTGCTTCGAATTGTGCAGGTCATGTGGTTTATTACATAAGAGAAAATGAGACTGATTATTGTTATTAGCAGCAAAAGACATCTTGAGTCAGAGAAGAAAACGTTAAGTTGTTTTGCATATCAAATTTGGTCATAAAATCCAAAGAATATCCATATTCGTGAATTAAATATGAAGATTGTTTAAATGTTCTTTAAAGTGTAATTATTTTAAAAAGCTTAAATTCGGCTGGGAGTTTTTTTTAAACCAAATGCATTTGATGATTACCTACAAATTCATGGAGTATTTAAACTCAAAGATTTTTGTTTGCTTCAACAAACAAAAGAAAGAACTAAACACTACCCAATAGAAAATTTGGCAACGCAAGCGTGTACAAAGATGGGAGAGGAAATCTCTTTAGTCTTGTTATCCGTGGAAGCACCATATTTCAGACAGTGAGCAGTTTTTCAGTTTCTTTTTTAGGGGCAGGGTAGCAGGGTGGTTCTGTTTGTTAAATTATTTTATCCAGGATCTTATAATTTCAGTTCCAGAAAAAAAAAAATTCTGGTTGTGTCACATGGAAGGAATATATCTTTGGTTAGATGTACCTAGAGATAAATTATTAGTAACTTTCAGAAAATAGAAAATTGATTTTCAAGAGAGAATAATACTGATAAAGTAAATGAGGGAAAGGAAGAGAGAATGAAGACTTAGGGGATTATGAATGGAAATAAATGATACCATCATAAAATGTGCTCAATTATTCTGTAATTACTGGTTTTAACACTTTAAAAATAAATCAGCTGACAACCTTAATGTCTTTTCACAATTGATTATTTAAATGGACCTTATTACTTAATATGTATAACATAATAATGCGTGAGAGTTAAGAGGAAATCTCCAGAAAATCCGTTATCATTACCCTCTTGTGATGGAAAAATTCTCCCACTTTTTAGACAACGGAGCAGTTATTTGAATATTAATATTGCTATCCTAAATTGCCTTAGCTACACCCTGATTAGGAAGTTTTTTTTGGTGCTCTGCTCATTCATAGGTGCTGTAGCAAACTGCAAAATCATTTAGGAACTTTTTCTTTCCCAAACACCTGCCTTTGCCCTTCTTGCCTTCATTTTTATTCTGCTTTCCCATCCCTCTTTCTCTGGCTGCCCCAGTAATTTCGAGGACTTTCCTTTTAACTTAAAAAAGTAAAGCTACCGTACTCTTCCCTTGTTATTCCTGTTTTTCCCATATCATACTGTAGAGTGGAGAGAAAGAGTGGAAGTTATGAGAAAAAGAGTTCATTTGTCATAGAAAAATTTATCCCGTTTGGTGTTTGACTAAATAAAGGAATACCCCATTTCCAAAACATTCTGCTTCCTGGGAAATATAATTGACTTGGGTCAGTGTTTGTTTTGAACAGTGAGTTTTTCATCAGCCCAGTAGTGATTTGGTGAAACTCCATATTCAATAAATAAATGACAATTAAATGAAATTCTTTTTCTCATCCAAGCAATGGGAAATTATAAATCAGTGCTGGCAAGTGAAATGAGATTTGCTTACTCATCTGTGTTTGTTATAGGCATAACCTATAATAAGAGTCCTGGTATTAATTCCAGTTTATAGATACAAAGCATATGACTGTGTTTTCTTGTTTCCCTTGCAATGTTGCCTTCACCTTTTGATGCTTGCATTCATCTTTTGATGCCTGCTAATCTGATAAGTGTAAAATGTAACTCATTATTTTAATTTACATTTCCTTCAATCTTATATTTAAATAAGTTTTCATTTTTTATTTGCATTTACTCTTCTACAAGTTGCTTATTCATATACTCTGTCAACTTTCATCTTTTTTAATGAAATAATGAAGTTCCTCATATATCATACTTAACAACTTTTTTATGGTCAAATTTACTACAAGGATTTTTTTGTTTGTTTGTTTTTTTCCAGAGTATCATTTAAGGTAACCTCATTTATTTTGTGATTTGTTTTCTGCCAAACTGTTGCACCATAAAGCACAAACAGCTCTATTTTCTATAATTTCCTGGGCTACTGCTTGTTAAGATATGTTAGAAACTGGGTCTGAGCTGCAATAAGTACAAAATGTAAAATCACCAATATATAAATAGGGCCAGAGAAGGAGCAACGTGATTACAGTAGTCTGAAAACAAAATCTGGGCCCTGGAGGATGAATAAAATAACTTTTAAAAATATGTTAATGAGGTTAATATACATACAAACACAAACTCATGTGTATTTTATAGATCTATGTACCTATGCATGCATATACATATGCACATATGCATAAAATACTTAAGGATAATTATATATGGTACTAATGTGAATTCTGGAATTAAAAATATCCTGTGACTTCTAAATGTAACACCTTGAAGTTTGACTAGAAATATCTTTATATAATGAGCAAAAAATAGCAAATAATGAAAATCTTGTGCATACTTTCAGCAAGCTTACACATATAAATGAAAAGATTCATTTCCTGCTAACTTCCATATTCACTGGAGGAGAGAGTTAAGAGGAAAAAAATATGCTTTCTTATGAGTGGGGTATATTTTCCCTTTTCACCAAATAACAATTTGGTGTATTAAACAAACTGGGTATTAAACAAATAAATGCCAGTTAAACAAGATGCTGTTTCTCATCAAAGCAATGGGATTATCAAATTGCTGGCAAGGGTGAAAGGAGAAGTCCTCATCATTGGTCGCTGTTAGGTATTTGATGAGAGAAGGAAACTATGTATATGTGTCTCTAGAATTTTGTAGCAAATTGAGAATGTATTGCTTAGTCAAAGGAATACAATGGAATTTAAAACCAAAAGCACCAGGAAAAGCCATATGAATTCACAGCCAAGTTCAACCTCACTGAAAAAAGAGTGAAATCTTTCCCTTTGCAATGGCATGGATGGAGCTAGAGAGTATTACGCGAAGTGAAGTAAGTCAGAGAAAGATAAATGCCATAGTATTTCACAGATGTGAAATTTAAGAAAGAAAAATGAGCAGAGGAAAAGAAAAGAGGGAGGCAAACCAAAAAACAGACTCTGAACTCTAGAAAATAAACTGATGACTACCAGAGGGGAGGTGCACGGGGAAGGGGTGAAATTGTTGATGGGGATTGAGAAGGGCATGTGTGATGAGCAGCTGATGATGTATGGAAGTGCAAAGTCATTGCATTGTACGCCTAAAACTAATATTACATTGTATGGTAACTAACTGGAATGTAAATAAAAACTTTAAAAAAGAAGAGAATGAGTAAATAATCCCAATACTGATAAACTGATCTCAGTTAAGTAAATGTTTCCAAATGAGCATCCATTTCAATTCTTTCCAGATGTGTATATGATAGAATTTTTCTTCCACTTAGAGAACACTTCATGTGAGCGACTTTTGCTTTTTGACAAATGGGAAGGTTTGTAATTCTTCACTGTGGTTAGAATTTAAAATTTCTTCTTAATAAAGTTAAGTACATAATCATATCGCTATTAAGCAATGCCACCTTTTCTTGATGGAACAGATGTTCGCTTATTAATTGATTGTCTCTTTTTATTATACCTATTATCTGTCTTGTAACATACTACTAGTCAAGAAAGCACTATATAAATAACATCACCCAAATGTGTAATCCAGAACTACACTCAAGAAAATTTAGCAAAATCTCTGTCTTCATATGTACCCTCCAAGATGTTGGTGGCTGGGGACAGACGGTTAGTGGTGGATAGGTGAGAAGTTGTTTGGTCCTGGGTATATTTTGAAATAGTAGAGACAAGCTGTGCCAAAGAAATTGAATATGCGATGTAAAAGCAAGCAGAATTTGTGATGAGTCCAAGATTTTGGACTGCATGGCTGGAAGAATATAGTCACTGAGATGGAGAACATAGTTAACTGAAATAGAGAGGAGCCTGCTCTGTCAATAAATGTTCAGAACATTGTCTGAATTGTTTTAGTGCATACTTGCACATATTAAGTAATTTTTTATGGTTCTGGAGTTTTTATGAAGTGCTAGCATGTGATTAACTTCAGTTATTATGGAGAGCATTTTACAAACATCTTTGGACAACAAGGCCAGGCTTAAGGTTTACAAATAAAGAGGCATAATCTATTCCTAATGAAATTACTATAGTTGAAAAAAGAAAATACTATTTGGAACAGTTACATATTTTTGCTAATGCTTTAACAATGGCAGATTATTATAGAATGCTCAGTATAACATGGAAAAGCTATTCACTTATATATAAAAATGACATTTCTTTTAGAATGCTTTGACTATGAAAATCTTACTGTGATCAAGAGCAATCTGAAATTTTAGAGATTTATGAAGATTCTTTTAGTTTGAATTTAAAATTTCAACTGTATTCAGTTGTATTCAATTGTATTCAATTATATTCAATTCGATTGACTATTTAAAATTTCAATTGTATTTAGTTAAGTTGAAATAGCAAAATTTATTTGGAAGCACTAGGTATTGGGCAGAAAAATTAATACTAACTAATAATTTAATTAATAATTTAATTAATATTTACCATCTTAGAAAATAGAAGATGTCCGACTGGATAGCCTGTAAAAGCATTTTTAAAAATGTATTTTGTAGTAGCTCATGCACTAGGAATTTTTATAAGAATTTGCTAAGTACCTGTAAAATACTCTAAGAGGAAGTGACACATAAGGATGGAACTGAGTACAGCCTAAGGAACTGGGGCAGGTTGAACCCTGATATTACTTCATCTACTGTGTGATTGGGAATCTAGGGACTTCTAAATATTACTTCTCTGTCTCAATAGCTTATAAAATAGGTTGTTACAATTTCAGTTAGTCTCCTACTTTCCAGAACACATTTGTGAAGATATGCAAATCCACTTGTCATTTTCTCTTGCCAAATAAGAAGCTGCTTATTTTGCTTGCCACATTTTTTCCTCCATAGGTAACATTAGAAAAGAGTAAAGCTGAATTTCATGTATTAAGTGGGTTTGTAGAACTTGGAAAATAAATAACCTATTTCTTAGTAATAATCTTAGAGCACAACAATCACAGTTACACATACAAAGTAACCGCTTCTTGGGGCACCTTGGTGGCTCAGTCATTAAGCGTCTGCCTTCAGTTCAGGTCATGATCCCAGAGTCTGGGATCAAAGCCCAGAGATGGCGAGTTCCCTGCTCGGCGGGAGGTCTGCTTGTCCTTCTCCCACTCCCCCTGCTTGTGTTCCCTCTCCCGCTGTGTCTCATTCTGTCAAATAGATAAATGAAATCTTAAAAAACAAAACAAAACAAAAACAAACAGCCTCTCATTACCACTAGTGTCTAGCTGTGACATCTATCTATTCGAAATTTAAATCTTTGTGAACATGTATTTATGGACTCCTAAACATATAGCAATCTAGTAAGTGTTCAGAGAAATAAGGAAGTTGACTTTATGGTTTTCACAAAGGGTTTGTAGTCTTTATGAGCCAGTAGGAAGATACTGAGTATCATAAGTGTGATTAGGTAATTAAAAAACAAGTAATTTATAAAATTTGAAAAATATTTGTGTAACATTGGAGATTGCTCACGTAGCATGAATAATGACTTAATAGATGGGGTAACGAGTGCTGAGGAAAGTCCACATTGGGGAGAAGCATACAGCAAAGTATGTGTGTTAAATTGAATGTAGAACAACCAATAAACCAATTTGTCTGAAATGTAGTGTCATGTAGGAATATAGTAGTAAGTAAGGATACATGTAGAATTTCATTGTGATAGACCTTGATTGCCAGCTTATTTGGATCTAAGTGTATGTACTGAGGAACCACTAAAGCTTTTTGGAGTAAGAATGAAGGTCTTTAAAGCAGTTCTAGGAAGTTTTATCTAGTACAAATTACAGGTGAAACGTGAGAGGGAAGAGGTAAAAGACTCCCAGCAGAAAGCCTTGAGGGGAAATGAAGCCAAGATCCAACTTGAATCGTGTTGAAAATGCAGCGGGAGGGACCAAACAAAAGAAGATTTGATACTGATCAGTGAGTGCTTGAATTTGGAAGGAGGTATATCAGAGGTGAATCCTAGAATATGTTCTGAACCAAAATGTCAATCTGACCACAAGAAATAGGCATTTGCAAACTTTACAAAATAACTGGTAATGGAGGTTTATTGCAGGTGTAGATGGAAATGATACTCTCTTGTCATGTTTATCTCAGTCCATGTGCTGCTAGGATTGTGATCTTGATGAAAAACCAAAATGATTATATCTCATTTTCTGGAATACAGATTAAATTCTCTTGGTTTAGGGGCTCCTGGGTGGCTCAGTTGTGTAAGTTGCTGTCTTTGGCTCAGGTCATGGTCTCAGGGTCCTGGACTTGAGTCCTGCATTGGGCTGCCTGCTCAGGTGGGAGCCTGCTTCTCCCTCTTCCATCCTCCCTGCTTGTGCTATCTCTCTCTCTCTCTCTGTCAAATAAATAAATAAAGTCTTTAAAATAATTAAAAAAATAAATTCTCTTGGTTTAGCCAGATTTAGCAGAAACTAAAGAAAGTTTTCTTTTCAGTGTCTCTCATTTATGCTTACCTTTAATGAGAAAGGATGTTGTGCTTTGTCAAATGCTTTTTCAGCATCTACTGAGAGTATCATATGGTTCTTGTTCTTTCTTTTATTAATGTATTGTATCACATTGATTGACTTGGGCTGTTGAACCAAACTTGCTGCCCGGGAATAAATCCCACTTGGTCCTGGTGAATAATCCTTTTAATGTACACATGTATCCTATTGGCTAGTATTTTGGTGAGAATTTTCATATGTATTCATCAAGGATATTGGTCTCTAAATCTCCTTTTTGATGGGGTCTTTTTCTGGTTTGGGGACCAGGTAATGCTGGCCTCATAAAATGAGTTTGGAAGTTTTCCTTCCATTTCTATTTTTTGGAACAGTTTCAGGAGAATAGGTATTTGATTCTTCTTTAAATGTTTGGTAGAATTCCCTTGGGAAGCCATCTGGCCCTGAGCTCTTGTTTTTTGGGAGTTTTTGATGACTGCTTCAATCTCCTTACTGGTTGTGGATTTGTTCAGGTTTTCTATTTTTTCCTGGTTCAGTTTTGGAAGTTTATAGGTCACGAGGAATGCATCCATTTCTTCCAGATTGTCAAATTTGCTGGCTTATAGTTGCTTATAAAATGTTCTTATAATTGTATTTCTTGGGTGTTGGTTGTGATCTGTCCTCTTTCATTCATGATTTTATTTATTTGGGTCCTTTCTCTTTTCTTTTTGTTAAGTCTGGCCAGAGATCTTTCTTGTTTCTTGAGAAAGGCTTGTATTGCTATATATTTTCCTCTCAGGACTGCCTTTGCTCTGTCCCACAGATTTTGAACAGTTGTGTTTTCATTATCATTTGTTTCCATGAATTTTTTCAGTTCTTCCTTAATTTCCTGGTTGACCCATTCATTCTTTAGTAGGATGCTGTTTAGTCTCCATGTATTTGGGTTCCTTCCAATTTTCCTCTTGTGATTGAGTTCTAGCTTCAGAGCATTGTGGTCTGAAAGTATGGAGGGAATGATCCCAATCTTTTGGTACCAGTTGAGACCCAATTTGTGACCCAGGATGTGATCTATTCTGGAGAATGTTCCATGTGCACTAGAGAAGAATGTGTATTCTTTTACTTTGGAATGGAATGTTCTGAATATATCTGTGATGTCCATCTGGTCCAGTGTGTCACTTAAGGCCTTTATTTCCTGTGGATCTTTTGCTTGGATGATATTTCAGTGAGGGGGGTGTTAAAGTCCCCTATTATTATTGTGTTATTGTTGATGTGTTTCTTTGATTTTGGTATTAATTGGTTTCTGTAGTTGGCTGCTCCCATGTTAGGGGCATAGATATTTAAAATTGTTAGATCTTCTTGTTGGACAGACCCTTTGAGTATGATATAGTGTCCTTCCTCATCTCTTATTATAGTCTTTGGCTTAAAATCTAATTTATATGATATAAGGATTGCCACCCCAGGTTTCTTTTGATGTCCATTAGCATTTTAAATGGTTTTCCACCCCCTCACTTTAAATCTGGAGGTGTCTTCGGGTCTAAAATGAGTTTCGTATAGACAGCATATTGATGGGTTTTGTTTTTTAATCCATTCTGATACCATGTGCCTTTCGATTGGGGCATTAGCCCATTTACATTCTGGGTAACTACTGAAAGATATGAATTTAGTGCCATTGTATTGCCTGTAAGGTGACTGTTACTGTATATTATCTCTGTTCCTTTCTGGTCTACTACTTTTAGGCTCTCTCTTTGCTTTGAGGACCACTTTCAATATTTCCTGTAGGGCTGGTTTGGTGTTTACAAATTCTTTTAATTTTTGTTTGTCCTGGAAGATTTTTATCTCTCCTTCTATTTTCAATGATAGTATGTATGTAGTATATAGCTGTATGTAGTATTCATGGCTGCATGTTTTTCTCATTTAGTGTTCTGAATATATCATGCCAGTTCTTTCTGGCCTGCCAGGTCTCTGTGGATAAGTCTTATGCCAATCTAATATTTTTACCATTGTATGTTAGACTTCTTGTCCTGAGCTTCTTTCAGTTTTTCTCTTTGTCCCTAAGACTTGTAAGTTTTACTATTAGATGACAGGGTGTGGACCTATTCTTATTGATTTTGAGGGGGTTCTCTCTGCCTCTTGGATTTTGATGCTTGTTCCCTTTGCCATATTAGGGAAATTCTCTAAAATAATTTGCTCCAGTATACCTTCTGCCCCCTCTCTCTTTCTTCTTCTGGAATCCCAGTTATTCTAATATTGTTTTGTCTTATGGTATCACTTATCTCTCGAATTCTCCCCTTGTGGTACAGTAGTTGTTTATCTCTCTTTTGCGTAGCTTCTTTATTCTCCATTATTTGGTCTTCTATATCACTAATTCTCTTTTCTGCCTCATTTATCCTAGCAGTAAGAGCCTCCATTTTTATTGCACCTCATTAATAGCTTTTTTGATTTCAGCTTGGTTAGCTTTTAGTTCTTTTATTTCTCCAGAAAGGGCTTTTACAGGGTTTGTCTAGTATTTTCCATGCGTTTTTCAAGCCCAGCTAGCACCTTGATAATCATCATTCTGAACTCTAGATCTGAGATATCATCAATGTCCATATTGAATAGGTCCCTAGACTCTAGTACTGCCTCTTGTTCTTTTTTTTTTTTTTTTTGTGGTGACTTTTTCCGCCTTGTCATTTTATCCAGATAAGAATATATGAATGAGAGAATAAAATACTATAAGGGTGGGAAAGACCCCAGAAGAATGTACGCTAACCATATCAAAAGAGACCCTCAATCAGGGGGAGTATAAAGGGGGTAAATGAAATTTAAAAAAAATTTTTTAATTAAAAAAATATATATAATATGTATTATATATACACACACACACACACACACACATGTGTGCATGCATATATATATGTATATATATATATATGAATAGAACGGAGCCACTCACTTGATTTGGGTGTACTTTGGTCTTTTAGAAGAAATTACCTCCCAAAATTTTAAAGAAAGAAAAATTTATATATATACCAAAATAAGGGTAAACATGATGAAGGGATGAAATATGACTGTAAAGATGAAAATTAAAAAAAAAAAAAATTCTAGGGGCACCTGAGTGGCTCAGTGGGTTAAAGCCTCTGCCTTCTGCTTGGGTCATGATCCCAGGGTCCCCGGATCCATCGGGCTCTCTGCTCTGCAGGGAGCCTGCTTCCTCCTCTCTCTCTGCCTGCCTCTCTGCCTGCTTGTGATCTCTGTCTGTCAAATAAATAAAATCTTAAAAAAAAAAATAAAAAGTTAAAAAAAAATTCTAAAAAAGGAATTAAGTTGATTGGAAAAAGGAGGAAAAAGAAAGTGGAGAGAATTTGCTCAGGCTGGAGAGTAGAACAAAGCCCTGTGGTAGATTTAGGGTATATTTTGATTTTTTAGAAGAAAAACCCTATATGTATGCCCAAAATAATGTTAGATACAATGAAGGATAAAATATGATTATAATAGTGAAGGTTTAAGAAGATTTTTTTTAGAAAGGTATTGTTAAGATAAACGAGTTTAAAAACACTAAAAGAGGAAAGAGGAAAAGTTAAAAAAATTAGAATAAGAAGAAATAAAATTAAAAAAATTTAACTTTGCAAGAAGAAAGAATCATGGGGAGAAAGCCACGAATTCCATGCTTTGCTTTCCCCTCCTCTGGAATTCTGCTGTTCTTCTTTATCAGTGAGCTTGGTCTTGGCTGGATGTTCTCGCCGATCTTCTGGGGGAGGGACCTCTTGTAGTGATTCTCAAATGTCTTTGCCTGAGGCGGAATTGTGTCACTCTTGACAGGGGCCGGGCCAAGTAATCTGCTCGGGTTTGCTCTTGGGAGCTTTTGTTCCCTGAGCGCTTTCTGTAGAGCTCTGGAGGATGTGAATGAAAACAGCAGCCTTCCAATCTCTGGCCTCAAGGATCTGAGAGCGCAGGACCCCACTCCTCAGTGCATGCTCGGGGAAAAGCGCTCAGTCACTCCCATGTCCCTGGTCTCTGGCTGCACTATAAACTCACCCAGCCTGTGACCGAGAGTTTCTGTCTCTTGCACACAGCCCCATTTGGAGTCTTCAAATCCAGCAGACTCTTGCCTCTCTTCTCTTCAGCCAGGAAGGTGGGTCTTCCCAGATCCGCCTTTTGTGGGGTCCCTGCTCAAAGAGCAGTGGGCCGGCTGTGCCGCAGATCACAGTTAACGGTAACCCCAAGCTGAGAGCTCACTCGTTGGCTCCATCTCCGTAAGCTTCCCTGCTCTTATACCTGTGAGCACTGCTACATTCAAACACCCCCATCCTTCTTTGACCTGCAGGACCTGAGACCACACTGTCCTTGTGAGGGCTCCGCCCCTGCTTAGCCTCTGGGTGGAGCAGACTTCTAAAAGTTTGGATTTTGTGCTCTGTTACTCCATTGCTTGCTGGGAGCTGGCTCCTCCCTGACATGATCTATCTTCCCCTCGCTTCAGATTCACTTCTCCGCATGTCCTACCTTTCAGAAAGTGGTCAGTTTCCTGTTCCTAGAATTGCTGCTCTTCCTCTCTTCAATCTCCTGTTGGGTTCATAGGTGTTCCCAATGGCTTGATAACTATTTAGCTGAACTCCTGTAACCTGATGTCATCTTAATCTGCTACTCCTCTACCATCTTGACTCTCTTTTCTTCTTTTTGACTTTTAATGGAAAATCAGTTGTTTATGATTGCCATTTATTTCATAGTAAGGCACTGAATATTGGACAATGTTAACATTTTAAGTAAGGACTAGTAAATAGAGAAATTCATGCTAATTATAAAATGTTTCAATATTAAAACAGAGAAGAGTAAGGAAAAAAGACAGAACTCTTATTTCTTCCTTCTTACCATTCTCTTCCAGCAAAGGACATAATCTCTTCAAGACAGAATCACCATAAATGTTCGTATATTTTCCAAATGTCTTTGCTTTTGTTTCCTGGTTTACTTCCCTGGTTGTGTTAACATGGAAAACCAAACTTGTTAAGGCTTCTGGACATAAAGATCATTAGATACTTGACTTCCTCACCCTTTGATTATAATGATTGAAGGAAGCATAGCTTACAGATTTTCTTAAAACTTTGAGATTGCTTTCTTATTTTAAATCAAATTTGAGCAGACCTATCTCCTTATTTCCTTGGTCTGGTGAATGGCATATGGCCGATACAATTTCCTACTCTTATTCAAAGGAATGTAATCTATTTTCAAAGTTACTTGTGGCTAATAGGTTTGTAGAGGCATATTCAATCAATAGAAATAAATCATTCATTCAAAGTCTTTTAAAATATAGTTCGAGTGAACCCCATAGTGACTTTTTAAGCATCTCACAAAAAACAATTTATCTTTCTTCTCCCCACTCTTCCTACTCTCCTACTCCACTAAATCCTTTCTGATTTTCACATCAGGGACCTTGAGGAAAGATAAACAGTTACCACCTCAATTTCTGCACCTTGTGCTGCTGAACTCCCATTAGTTGCTTTCAATTTTAAGTCACTACATTCCAGTGGGACAACACCAACTAGTGCTGTTGGTGACCTTACTACTATTGCCACTGGATTCTTTCCAGGGCTGATTTTGTTTTCAGAAAAATAACCCCTCCCTCCCAGTTGCTTATATGGATAGATATTAGAGTCATTTTGCTTCAGATACTAGAATGTACCATGAGATTTGGTTAATGATGCATTGGGAATGAAAGAGTTCATTCATTCTTTTGAATCAGTTAATAACTGATCAGGCGTAGACTGAATGTGCTATTTTCCTTGCATGGATTATGCATTTTGGAACTCTTTGCTCTTTAATTTAGCATTCTAAATTAACTCATATCATAGCCATTATCGAGGAAGATGACCACCTGCCACCCCCATATGTTTGCTTTAATTACAAATATTTCCATTTGAAAGTCACAAAACTCTACCCAATCCTTTATATAAGTTCAAACAAGGAGGACCAATATTTCATAATATCTTATTATAAGGGTCTTCACATAAAAAAAAAAAGATGACCTATGAAAAAGTAATGTCAGAAACATAGCAGATGGCTCAGTAAGAGATTTGTTAGCCTAGTTACATGAAGCTTCAAAAATCTTTGACAATAATGCATAATAGCTTATTTTATTTTTTTGGTTCCTGCTCATCACAGCAGCTCTTGTGTAGAATTTCATTTCTGTTAGTTTGGTTTGAGTGATTCCTTAACTCTCTCCCTTCTTGCTTTGCATGTTATATCAAACAACAAATAGACTTAAATAAAAGTTAGCTTTACACAAATTTTCTAAGTAAAAACTTATGCTTAGCCCTTGACTTTCTGGTTCCTTATCCCCTGTCATTTGCTTTCTGGTTTGTTCTAGAGCAAGCATTTATTATGTTCCTTTTATGCTGCAGATACTTTATAGTGGATATGGAGCATATTGGAACATGTCTTTTCATTAATGACGTCCCAGGGGTAGGGTTGGGGTAGATAGGTCAACCTGTTATAAGTGTACAAATAAACTATATGGTTATCACTAGTATGAAGCATCTCCCTATCTGGAAATATCAGGAGGTTATTTTTAGCATTGATTTATATGGGCTAAAACTTGTAGGATCCTGAAGAATTTACTAGGAAGGGCTGTCCAGGTGGAGATGGGAGAGTGAAGAAAGAACTGTGAATTTCCTGAAGCTGACCCTTCTCTGGGTAACTTATCTCTGCCTCATTTTATGGGGAATTGTTGTTTTTTCTCAACCTAAATCTTAGCTAAGAAGCTTTTCTTAATCCGCCTCAAGTGTATTTTTATATACAGTGTCTTTCTCTAGAAACCAAAAGTCATCTTAGAAGAAAAATGGTTTCAGGGGTTGTAGAAAACAACATTTTAGAAAACTTATTAAAGGCTAAGCATTTTACTTATTTTATATAAACCTTTCTACACTATAATGGATATTTGTTACAAGTGAGTAAATTGAGAGCTAGGTCAAGTATATTACACACAAAATAAGAGATTATGTCAGAGTGTGAAATTAAATCTTTATTATCTGCTTTCCTAGAATGGGAGAACATAGTAGTGCATGACCTTTGACTCTGTTTTTTTGTTCTTTTATTCTTATTAAAATTCATCTGAACTTCCTAATTCTCATTTTTATGTAAGCTATTCTCCCATCTCTGACACTCAAATTGCTCCCAACACCTCAAGCCTCTGATCAAATGCATTTTCTCTATGAGATCTTTTTTGATTACTCATTACAAAATGTGAGTTTCTAAACAAATTTTCCTCATTTTCCCCATAACAGTGATCAGGGCCCTGATTAAATGAATACTTTCATAAATTCTAAAACCATAAATTAAAAACTTAGAAATTTAATTGTTAGGTTATCTAATTTCAGTCAGTGTCCTCCATGTACTTCAAATCCATGGCATTACCTCCTTTGTGGAACTAGAGAAGTCCAACATACAAAGACATGACTTGTATTGCCATACAACTAGATGGGCCTACCTCCCTTAGGATCACACTTTGCAGCAAGTCTCTGAAAGAACATTCAGTTCTCTTAGCAACAATATTAGTTGCTGCTTCTAACATAAGGCAGCCTCCACTGCTGCTTCTTATTTAAATTGGACAATCAGTTCTTTGTCCCACTCTCTCAAGTTCAGAAACGTAGTCCCACTTGTACTAATAAGTATATCCTGCTATAACTAAACTTCTCCTTGACTGAATGCTTCCATATGCCAACTCAAAAGGAGTTGAGAACTGCAAAATTTCCATCGCTGATCATCCCATCTCAACACCTTCTTGACTAACCCATCCTTGGCTACTTGCCATGTGTCAGTGTTATTTTAGTTAACTATTACATCAACCATAGTCCAATGGCAGGAAGTAGAAACCTCTTTGTTTTAAGCAGAAATGGATATAGGAGTCTGCCACTGAAGTTAGAGCTGTAGTTATAGCTATAATGCAGGATCTGCTACTGCTCCTTCACACCCTTGTTATATTGACTGGGATGCTTAGCAGTGACAAAATTTTTGTGGCCGCATGTTGGTGTGGAGTTCTTACAGGAACACAGCATGGTTTTTGCTTTACTATTTTGCTAGGGCGAGACAATTTCAAAACTTCTTAGATCTTTCTACAAACCCATGTATCAGGGTCCTGATGGTGGTGATATTCTGTTTGTCCAAGTAGGTCTTTTTATAATTAAACTTTTAGGGACTAGGAAACTAAATACAGAATAAGTTTGGGGACACACTGAAACAACTGTGAGGTAATTCTTATTCACCTTGCAATAAACCAAGTCTGAGAACAAGACTTATATGGAGGAAACTCACATATAAGTTACATCCTTTTAGTCCCACACAAAGCCAAGGACCCCTTTTGCTTTCTTTTCTATTTTTTTGTTCAGTAACTAATGAGATGTAATAGACATATTAGTTTCAGATCTACAACACAATGATTCTATTTATGTATATATTGTAAAATGACCACAATAAGTTGTTGGGGGTAAATGTAGACCATGAAATCAGCCATAATACCTTGCTTGCTAAAATGTAACACACAGGCTGCTGGGGACAAAGGAAGGCTTCAGAGAATGGGTAGGCCTTTGGAATGCTGAGGCCTGTGTAACCACTCTGCCATTGGAATACTGTGGGGAATTTCCTTCTGGAAGCTTTCTTAGTCCAAACAGCCATCCCGAGATCTAAGAGATACATGCGTTGTCCCTTAGGCTATGTTTAGCAGAATATGCAGATTAGCATATTGTATCTTTCCTGTAAACAGATCCTCCCAGTTTCAGTAAGACCCCTTGTCGCCCGTCAGGTGCTTGAGGAACATTGATAAGGATTTGTGATTGTCCTGAAGGACCAATAAAAGCAGGAGCAAAGTAGGGCAAAGGGTCTTTGCCTCTGAGCACTGACCTCCTTGCCTTCTCCTCTCTTTCTCAGGAAAGTTTGGAGTAATCTTTCATCCATGGGTACAGGGATTGCTGGCTATTCTGGCAATAAGTCTAGTTAATACATATAGTTAAAAAACTTTCTCTGATGGTAACTTTCAAGATTTATTCTCTTAGCAACTTTCAAGTATAGAATACTGTATTATAGTCACCATACTGTACTTTATACTCCCAGGAGTTATTTTATAACTGAAAATTTGTACATTTTGACAAGCTTCACCCATTTCACCCACTCCACCAATCTATTCTCTGTATCTAAGTTTGTTTTTAAATTCTGCATATTAATGTTATCATTAAGTATTTGTCTTTCTTTGTCTGACTTACTTCACTTGGCATAATGCCTTTAAGGTCCATCTATGCTGTTGCAAATGACAGGATTTCCTTCTTTTTCATAGCTGGATAAGAATCCATTGTAAGGAGATATATATACAACTTTTGCCTTTTCTTTCAGTTTTATTGAGATCTAATTGACATATAGGATTGTATAATTTTAACGTGAACAGCATCATAATTTGACTTACATATATTATGAAACGATTAACAAAGTTTACTTAATATCCATTATCTCCTGTAGATACTAAAAAGAATAGTATTTTTCTTCTTGTGATGAGACTTCTATAAACTGCTCCCCTAACAAAGTCACCTGTATCAGACAGCAGTGTTAACTATAGTCATCATGTCCTATGCTACATCCTAGTACTTACTTATCTTGTAACTGTGAGTTTAGTTATATTTTTTACTCCACATATAAGAGACACCATACAGCATTTGTGTTTCTGTGTCTGATTTGTTTCACTTTGCCAAAAATAGCACAAAAGTCTATTCATGTTGTTGCAAATGGCAGAATTTTCTTGTTTGAGCATAATAATACACATCTATTTATCTTATAACTTCTTTATCCATTTGTCAGTGGATACTAAGTTGATTCAATGTCTTAGCTAGTGTATATAATGCTACTGTCAACATGGGGGTGAATATCTCTCTTTGACATAGTGTTTTGGTTCCTTCAGATAGAGTCCCTAAAGTGGAGTTGTTGGTTCATATGGTTAGTTCTATTTTTAAATTTTTGAGAAAACTCCATCCTGTTTTCTATAGTGGCTGTACCAATTTGAAATCTACCAACAGTGTGTAAGGAATCCCTCTTCTCCGTGTTCTTACCAGCATTTTTTATCTCTTTTCTTTTTGATGACAAATATTCTAACAGGCATAAAGTATTATCCTGTTGTAGTTCTCATTTGCATTTCCCCTTCAAGCATTTTTTCATGGACTTGTTGACTATTAATAATCTTCTTTAGGAGAGTGTCCAGGCAGGTACTTTGTCCATTTTTTTAGTTGAATTATTTGTTTTTATTTTGTTTTGTTGGGTTTTTTGTTTGTTTTTGGTTTTGGCTTTGTTTGTTACCATTGAGTTGCATGAGTTCTTCACATTATTTGGATATTAACCCCTTATCAGATCATATGCAAATATATTTTCCCATTTCATAGGCTGTCTTTCATTATATTGTTTCTTTTGCTATGTAAAAACTTGTTTGATGTAGTCCCACTTGTTTATTTTTTACTTTGTTGCTTGCATATTAGGTGTCAGATCCAAGAAAATCATTGCCGAAACCCATGACAAAAAGATTTTTCTTTATGTTTTCTTCTAGGAGTCTTGTGGTTTCTTATATTTATGCCCTTAATCTATTTTGAGTTAATTTTTATGAGTGGTGTAAGAGAAGAGTCTAGTTTCATTTTTTACATGAGAATATTTAATTTTCCCAGCATCATTTATCACAGGGATTTTTTTCCAATTGAGTAACTTTGGATCACTTGACAAATATTAAATATGCATATTTAATATTTGCATATATTTAATATTAGTATATATATTTAATATTTTGAGTTTACTTTTGAGCTCTTAATTCTGTTCATTGATCTATGTGTCTGTCTTTATGACAATACTATACTCCTTTGGTTACTATAACTTTGTAATATAGTTTGAAATCAAGACATGTGATATCTCCTGCTTTGTTCTTCTTTCTCAGGATTGCTTTGGCTTTTCAGGATCTTTTGTGGTTCTATAAAATTTTAGGATTTTATTTAATTCTGTAAAAAATGCCATTGGAATCTTGATAGGGATTCCTTTGAATTTCTTTGGACATTTTCACAATATTATCCATGAACATGGGATATCTTTTCATTTATTTGACTCCTCTTTGAAATCTTTGAACAGTGTCTTATAGTTTTCAAACTAGACATCTGTCACCTCCTTAGTTAAATTTATTTTAACTGAATAGTTTTTAACTGAATAATGTGCTGAATTTAGCAGCACATTAAAAGGACCATTCACCATGATACAACACATATGTATTGTGTTGTTTTTAATGCTATTGTAAATGGTATCCTTTTCTTTGATTTTTTTCTGACAATTCACTGTTCTTTTATTAAAATTATATTGAATTATGTATATTTTGTATCCTTCAACTTGATTTAATTTAATTATAACTGACAGATTTTTGATGGGGTCTTTAGGGATTTCTGTATATAAAATCATGTTGTCTGCAAATAAAGACATTTCACTTTTTTCTTTTTAGATTCTGATACCTTTTCTTTTGTTTAAATTTTTTTTAAGATTTTTAATTTATTTATTGTTAGAGAGAGAGCACAAGCAGGCAGAGTCACAGGCAGAGGCAGAGAGAGAAAGTAGGCTCCCTGCTGGACAAGGAGCCTGATGCAGGACTCGATCCCAGGATCCTGGGATCATGACCTGAGCCGAAGGCAGCAGCTTAACCAACTGAGCCACCCAGGCGTCCCTCTTTTGTTTAAGCTTTTAAAATAATTTTTTGTTTGATTGCTTTGTCTAGGGCTTTCAATTTAATGTTGAATAGAGGTGGTGAGAATAGATACCCTTGCCTTGTTCTCGATCTTAGAGGAAAAACTTTCAGCAGTGAATATGATGTTAGTTGTAGGCTTATCATATATGGCCTTTATTATGTTGAAATACTTTTTTTCTAATTTATTAAGAGTCATTATCATGAATGGATATTGAATTTTGTTGAATGCTTTTTCTGTGTCTATTGAAATAATCCTATGTTTTTTTTTCTTACATTCTCTTAATCTGATAACACATTTTTTGATTTGTGTATTGAAGTATGCTTGCATCCCAGGGATAAATCCCACTTGATCATGGTGAATGGTCCTTTTAATGTGCTGCTGAATTCAGTTTGCTAGTACTTTATTGGGAATTTTTGCCTCTATATTCATCTGGAATATTAACCTATAGTTTTCTTGTAAAGTACTTTTCTGGCTTGGGTATCAAGGTTATGTTGTTCTCATGAGTTTTAGAGTATTTCCTCTTTTGCAACTGGGAAGAGTTTGAGAAGATTTGGTATTAATTTTTCTTTAAATGTTCACAAAAATTTATCAGTGAAACTATTTGAGCTTTTCATCATTGGGATAATTTTTATTACTAAATCAATCTTTTTACTAGTAATTGGTCTATTCAGATTTTCTATTTCTTCCTGATTCAATGTTGTTAGGGTTTATGTTTCTATGAATTTTTCCATCTGTTCTAGATTTTCCAGTTTTTTTTTGGCAAAATTTGTTCACATTAGCCTCTTAAGGAGGTGAAAGATCTATCTGGATCGTCTCTCCATCATTAAGAATGGAATACTAAAGTCCCCTACGTTGCTATTTATTTATTTATTTAGTTGGTTCTTTTAATTTTTGCTTCATATATTTAGGTGCCTGATGTTGGGCACATAAATATTTACCATTGTTCTATCTTCTTGGTTTATCGAGACCTTTATCATTAATTGTTTTTTTGGCACTTGTGTAGATCTCATTTTTTAATCCTGCTGTCTATTTTGTGTTTTGATACATTTTGATGTATCAGTATGCTTTGACTTCTTCATCATGTTCTTTTGTATATTTACTATAGGTTTTCCCCTTATGATTACCATGAGGTGTACATAAAATATCTTAAAATTATAACACCAAAGGGGCGCCTGGGTGGCTCAGTGGGTTAAGCCGCTGCCTTCGGCTCAGGTCATGATCCCAGGGTCCTGGGATCAAGCCCCGCATCGGGCACTCTGCACAGCGGGGAGCCTGCTTCCCTTCCTCTCTCTGCCTGCCTCTCTGCCTACTTGTGATCTCTGCCTGTCAAATAAATAAATAAAAATATTTTTAAAAAATTATAACACCATATTTTAAACTCATAACAGCTTAACTTGGATAGCATTCCTAAGATTTAAATTTTTTACTTCTCCTCCTTCTTCATATTTGAGGTTATTGATGTTACAGTTTACATATTTTTTTGTATTTGTATCCAATAACAGTTTATTGTAGCTAAGGTTATTTTAGGTTTCTGTTTCAACTTAGTTTTTGGTTTGTTTTTTTAACTAGAGTTATAAATGAATTATCAGCCACTATTATCTTCCTACACAATCTTTGATTATATGTTTAGCATTACCAATCAGTTTTACTCTACCTTCTTAGGTTTATATAATAAATTAATGTCCTTTTACTTCCACTCAAAGAACTTTTTTTAGCGTCTCCTGTAAGGCAGATCTAGGGGTGACAAACTACCTCAGATTTTGTTCTTAGAAGCCTCTATTTCTCCATTTCTAAAGAAATGCTTTATTGGTGATAGAATTTTTGGTTGGTGGTGTTTTCTCTTTATATTTCAAATATATCATTTCATTCTCTCCTGGCTTGAAAAAGTATTATTGAGTAATCTGCTGATAGTCTAGTGGGTGTTTTCTTGTACATAATTTCTCTCTTTTATCTAGCTGTTTAAAATTTCATTATTGTGTTTGATTTTTACAATTTTAGTATGTGTCTCAATTTAGCCCTATTGAGGTTCCACCTTTTTGGAGTTCTTTGGACCTCATGGACCTGGATTTCCATTTCTCTTCCCAGGTTTAAATTTCAAGCCCTTATTGTTTTAAATATACTTTCTGTTTCTTTCCCTTTCTCTTCTCTTTCTGAATACTCCTAATGCAGATCCGTTTGACTTGATGGTCCATAATTCCTGTAGGCTTTCTTAACTCTGTCATTTAATTTTTTTCTTTTTATTCCTCTTATTGGATAATTTTAAATACTCTATCTTCTTGGTCATCAATTTTCTCTTCTGTTTGGTTAGGTCTTCTTTGAAGCTCTCTACTGAGTTTTTTAGTTCACTTATGTATTTTTCAGCTCTAGAATTAATTTTATGATTTCTGTTTCTTTGTTGAACTTCTTGCTGTGTTTATGTACTGTTTTCTTAATTTCATTTAGTTGTCTTTAGTTATATTCCTGTAGCTCACTTCTTTAGGAGGATTATTTTGAATTCCTTGAATGTTCATAGATCTCCATTTTTTTTTTAGTGTCTATTATTACTGGAGCTTTATTAGTTTCCTTTGACAGTGTCATGTTTACCTGATTTTTCATGATCCCTGAGTCCTTATGTTGATATTTACACTTTTAAATACGCAATCTCCTCTTTCAGACTTTATAGGTTTGCTCAGGCAGACACAATTCTTCATTAGTTAAGCTCAGATAAACTCAGTTTGGGTTTCTGGATGTGTCCACTGATAGTGTCCTCGGGCAAATTCAAGCTATCATGGTCTATTTTGGGGAGATACCACTGTCTGAGCTCTGAAGTCAGAAGAGGAGTGTTGCTGGCAAAAACAGTCAGGACTGCTGGCTTGGTTGTTTAGAGAAGCGAGGCTATAGAATGGGCTCCACAGTTGCCTGGGTTATCTGGTCAAGCTTACTAGATGGTTAGGACTAGGTACTATACTCACTATTAGTAGGGTCTTTGAATCAGTTTTCCTACCTTGGTAAGGCAGTAGAAGAAGCTCCAGGGCCTGAACAGCTCATTGTTTGGGGGAACTGAATCATATAAAACTAGCAACTGAATTTCCTGGCCAGATAGGGCCACTGTTTTGCTCTGCAGAAGGAAAACCCACAGGCTATGCTTTCTGTTTAAGTGCCACTGCTAGCAGGACTGTTGGATAGGTTACAAAGCTTCCTATGTGGTCTGGCTAAGTTCCTTGGTTGAGAAGTTTGAAAGCTATATTCAGTAATGGGCAAGTCTGTAAATTAGTTTCCCTGCCAGGATAGAGCAGGAGAACCAGATCTAACATCAGAAAGACTCTTTGTGGTTTTGACTCAAGTTGACCCATGTTGCAAGTTCCCTGGACAAACAGGCCACCGACTTTACTCAGTGGATATTCATCTTTGCCTGCTATAACATCTGCTTGAGCATTGCTGGTCTATTAATCTTCCAGATGTTCTGAACAATCTTTCTGTTCACACAGGACTGCAAGCTATTAAGCAATGGGCAAGGTATGCCTCAGTTCCTTTCCCTTGGTGGGGGTAGACCAGGTGTCAGTTCTAGAAGGACTCTTTATTTGGAGACCCAAATCAGAAAAACCACACAGCACCAACTTAGTTGGTTAAATTGTGCCACTATATTGGCTCTGTGGATGACCAAACCCATGGTTTTGGACTATTTGGGCACAATTGGTGGGAAATCTGTCTGCCAAGATCCAAGTGTTGGTGTTGTAACCATTCCCCACTTCTCTTTCATGATCAGATTCCTTCTAGTAAATACCTGTAGATTCCTCTATGATCCCTGAGGGATGAAACCAGAGTGGAGACTCCCAAGAAGTGACCTACAACACTAGGTGAGCTGGATGTCCACCCTGGGCTCTTTTCCCATTGGAGGCACCTTTGGCTCAGGGGAGAATTCTGATCTCTTGGCATGGTGCTATGTCCAGAAGGGAGGTAGGGGCAATTTAGTCAGCAAATAGCTTCCCCTCTTACCCTTCTAATGTTAGATGTCTTGGTGTCCATGGTATAGGAGGGTGTTTTAGCCTTGCCTCCATGTTCTAAGATTTTCTCAGTGATATGTTGTCCATGAATAGTTGTTAATTATTGTTCTTTTTAAAACTATCTGTTTTTTAAATTCAATTAACATGTAGTGTATTTTTAATTTCAAAGGTAGAGTTTAGTGATTCATCAGTCTCACATCATACCCAGTGCTCATTACATCATGTGCCCTCCTTAATTATTATTCTTCTTGAAGGGGAGAGTAAAGTCAGGAATGACCTATTCACCACCTTGGTGATATCATTTTCAATTTCTTTTGCTTGTTGTTTGTTTTTCTTTTGCTCCAGCAGTAAAACGTTTGTCACTTTAGGTCCTTGACATTTCTCCATTTATAGCATCTCATGTATAGAGTAAGGGGAGTGATTTGGATGGTCTCTGATGTTCCTTCTAACTTTAACATGGTGCTTTCTCCTTTTATATTTATTTCTCAATGTATCCTCATATGCAGTTAGTATACTTTGTCCGGTATTCCCTGCACAAGTGTATGCTTCACCCACTGTAGTAAAGGCTTCATGAGGATAAAGAATATAAACATTTCATTTATTGATAAATATCCACAATGCTTTTTAATAAATATTAGGTAAAATGATTCATACTTGATTCTTCATTCATACTGTTCTATGTTTTCTCTTCATTCATCCATTCATCATGTATAAATTTACATAGCAAATACTTATTGATCACCACATCACCTGTTTATTTCAACCTTATCTGCCTACAAAGCCAACTGAACCTCAGCTTGTCCTCTAAAGTATACTGAACTTTTCAGCTACAACCAATCTCTATCATACTTGAATTCCTACCACATACACAGTGTTTATCCTATTATAATGGCCCTGCAAATAAAATCTTTAGGGACTTATTAATTAATTGGACTAATTAATTAACTACAATTAATATACTGTCCTTGAATGGTTCTGACTTCCTTAGAGTCTGTGGATTTTCCAAAGACAGGGATGGTACAATATATGCTTTCTAAAATTTATCCATGGTATGTAATACCATCTAGATTTAGAATTGGAAAACTGTCACACATGCTCTTTCTCTCCCAATAACACATGTGCAAACACATATACACACACAATCCTAAATGGTGCTTTGGTATCCATGGGTTTATTCTGGTAGAAATTGAAACAAGAAAGAGGGGGGAAAGTGATAAATACTCCAGAAAATTGCTACTGAATTTTTATCTCATTTATGGGGGATAATGGTCAGTCCATAATTACCTGAGGTAAAAGTGTATCATCCCATTTCCTAGCTGCACCCACAGTATGGAAATGCTTCCTTGCCTTTGCCACAATTTATTTATTTCTTCTTCCTTCCTTCCTTTCTTTCTTTCTTTCTCTCTTTCTTTCTTTCTTTCTCTTGCTATGAGAGAAGTCAAGTAGTCTGAAGTTATGCTGGTGCACAAAGCATTCTAAAATAGCCTTCATTTATGAGCAATCATCTATGAAGGACTAACATTTAAGGAACCTTGCTGCGTCCTTTTTTGAGATTACAGCTTCTGTATAAGTGACAAATATATTTAGATGGAGCATGAAGTGTTCACTGTACAGTTTTCAATTTGTATAGTTAGCATTTGTATCTTTTAAGATAAAATAAATGCCCAATGGGGAAATGTTGAAGAATACTAATAACTACTAATAAATAACTAAAATAGATGTTGTCCCAGAAGGGCAACAGCAGGCTGTACTTCTAGGGAATAAATCTGGGTAAATGATTTATGATTTCTTTCTGAGTATATGTTGTTAAAATTTCTCTGATTGCACATATCCCTTATTCACTCCAGAAATTCAGAGAGACATGACAAGGGAGAGATTGAAAGAAAGAGAGAGAGAAATTTCTAATTATTTATCCTATGTCTACTTCTCTGTGAATACTGTGTGTGAAAAAATTTCAAAAGGAAAAAATTTATGGTAATGCATCAGTAATTCCCTATTTTATGTATTTCTTCTGACCAAAGCCCAATTGATCCAAAACCTCTGAAAAAAGGAATGCTATATAAATAATTTCTAATTAAGAGGATTGCAAATATAGAATTATATACCATATAGGGCTAAACTATACCTTTCTGTTATTTTCATTAGAGAGAGAATATATTTCACTGTATTGGGGCTCTTTCCATATTACAAAGAAATGATTAACATTCTAGAAAAAAAACATAAAATAAAAATAGGTACTTTCTCCTCTAAAAGAATCTTTCTCATTTAAAAGTCTGCTAAGTCACATTTGTTAAAAATTTAGACCAATGTTTAAAGTAGAAATAGTAATTATTGCCTTAAGCATAATAAATTTCTGAATATTGAAGTTAGAACATGAGAAAAGAGAATGATTAGGCTAAAAACAGGCTTAGAAATCATCCTGTGACTCATTTTCCTGGTGATGATACTGAAGCCTAGGGAGGTGCTATGATGAGCCAGACTGAGACAAAGAACTAAAAATCTAGAATCCAGATTTCCTCATTCTAAGGGATTACAGTGTCCTTTTCTTCCTATATTTAAGCTGATAAGTTGAAGTACAGTGGTATTTAAAAATACAGATATTTTTCTTTGTAAATATACTCGTTTTCAAAAACAATTGAAAAGTAAATCAAATGGTAAATTTAATGCACCTTCTCAAAGTTGGCCAAAATAAGCTCCTGATACAGCTTTTCTTTTGTTTTGTGTTTTGTTGGTGGTACTGTTGCAATAAAGTATGCTTTGCATACAATTTCCCATTTTAACCATTTTTATGTGTACAGTTTTGAGATATCGAATACATTCATATTGTTGTGTAACCATCACCACAGTCTCCAGAACTTTTACGTCTTCCCAACTGAAACTTGTACCCATGACACCGACTTCCCATTTCCTCTCTCTCCCAGCCACTGGAAACCACAATTCTTCATATTTCTGTAAATTTGACTACACTAGGTGCCTTATGTAAGTGGAATCATATGATATCAGTCATTTAGTAATTGGCTTATTTCATGTAATGTAATGTAATATATGCAAGATACATCCATGTTGCAGCCCATATATATATTTATATATAAAATATGTCTATTTTCTTTTTCCCATCTTTCTGAGGGATAAATGACAAATGAAAACTGTATATATCTAAGGTATCCAACTCCACGCTTTGATATATGTATACATTGTAAAATAACCACCACAATCAAGGTAATTAACATAGCTATTGCCTTATATAGGTTATCATTTTCATTTTGTCATTGTTATTTCATTTTGTCATTGTTATTGTTGTTTATTTGTGGTGACAACACTTAAGATCTACCCCCAATGAATTTCAAGTATACAATACAGCATTGTTAACTATAGTCACATTGCTGTACATTAGATATACAGAACTTATTAATCTTGCATAGCTGAAACTTTATACTCCTTCACCAACATCTCATTTTTTCCTCCCCAAACACTGGCAACCACCTCCTTCTTTCAGTTTGATTATCTTAGGTCCAACATGTAAATGAGATCACACAGTGTTTGCTTCCTGTATTTGACTTACAGTACTTAGCAAAATTTGCTACAGGTGTTTCTGTGTTGTTGCAAATGGCAGGATTTTCTTCTTTTCCAAGTCTGAATAATATTTAATTATACACACACACACACACACACACACACACACACATGCATATATTACATTTTCCTCATTCATTTATTGATTGATTATTGAGAATAATGTTTAAATAAATGTGTATGGACAGACTTCTTTGAGATCCTGATTTCGTTTCCTTTGGGTATATATCCAAAAGTGGGATTGCTGGGTCATATGAGAATTCTGTCTAGAATGTCCATACTCTTTTTCATAATAGCTGTACCAAGTTAAATTCCTACCAACAGTGTCAAGGGCTCTTTTCTCCATGTCCTTGCCAATGTTGGTATTTTCTGATAATAATCATTTTGATAATAGTCATTCTAATAGGAGTGAAGTGCTAGGTAATTGTGGTCTGACTTGCGTTTCACTAATGATTAGTGATGTTGAACATCTTTTCATATATGTATCAGCCATTTGCATATCCTCTTTTAAGAAATGTCTATTCATGTTATTTGCCCATTTTTTCAATTATCTTATTTGGCTATTGAAGTATTTTTTACTATTGCATTGTAGGAGTTGTTTATTTTTGGATATTAACTCCTTATCAGAGAGATGGCTTGCAAATATTTCCTCCCATTTTTCCATAGATTTTCTCCCCTTTCTCCCACTGACTGTCTTTTCACTCTGTTGGTTGTTTCCTTTGCTTTACAGAAGACTTTCAGTTTGACGCAAGCTCACTTTTCTATTTTTTCTTTTGTTGCCTGTACCTTTGGTGTTACATCTGAAAAATCATTGCCTAGACCAGTGTTAAGAATCCTTTTCCTTAGGTTGTTTTCCAGCAATTTTAAGGTTTCAGGCTTATGTTTAGGTCTTTAATTCATTTTGTGTTGATTTTTGTGAGATAAGTATCCTATTTCATTCTTCCATGTATGAATATTCAGTTTTGCTAACACCATTTATTGAGGAGACTGTCCTTTACATTTGTCATGAAGAGTCTGAGATTTTACATTGCTTAGAAGCTAACAAGCTAATTTCTTTAAGTCATAGGGATGTTGTTGGAAGATGATAGAATCCTGAGTTAGATAAAGGAGCTGCTTACTCTTGGCACACTAAACCCATTGGGTGTCATGTTTGCTTCACCTTTGCCTCTTAAGTTCTACAAATTCAGTGTGGGGGTCTCAGAGCTATTGCATTCACATGGTTATGAATCACAGCTGAGGAACCTTGAACTCAGGAAATCCAAAGTTTTTTGTTTTGTTTTGCCTTGCTTTGCTTTTTCCTAATGGCCTACAAGCAGACCTGCTCATTATCCTAAAAAAAAAAAAAAAAAAAAGACATCTTTGTTGTACTGGACTGTAAGTAAATCTGTCTTTTGTTTTTCAGAGATCTTAATTTTCGAAGGCTTTTCACTACACAAACATCCTTGAGAAGATAGGTTAAACAATAAAAAAAAGTCATTCAGTGCTTTGCTCAGAAGACGTGCAACAATGGGATAGATAAGGAAACTGTGACTGAACAACCTTTTATTATTGGTTCTTTCTTCACTCACTAATTGAATTATTCATTTATTCATACTTCTATCCACTTTTTCTACAATTTATTCAGTGAACATCCCATCTCTTAGCCTGAGACTGTTCTATTCTTCCATAACTCTCCATTTCAACCACATGGAATAGATCTTTCTACTTTCAATTACTCAATCAATCCTTCCATGGAATTTTTAACACAATGACAGTGTTATTTATTTTTTTTTAATGTTCTTCCTTCTACTCCAATAATCATCTAACTTATTTCTATTTCTATTTCTATTTCTAAGAAAAAAATAACATAGTCTTCATCATTCTTTTCTGATTCCTGTGATTGGGACTAAGCATCTACTTTGTTTGAACTCATGTAACAATGACAGCTTACATTTTTATGACACTTTTTGAATTCTTGATTTCTTTGACATTTGTTAGTTACTCATGTTTAGTTCTAACTCCCTATCTTGGAGTGCAAGATCCAAGGAAAGAGAGCTTGCTAAATCCTCACTTTTTTTCTTATACTCTATAGTGCCTTCACAGTCTCTTGCTTATAGTTGCAAATTGCATATTAATTAAAATTGATATTTTTGAAATATGGTCTGTGTTGCAGCTGGGCTTTTATTTGGTATGCAAGATTACAGTGATTAACAAAGTACATCATTTAACCCATTTTTTTCATTGCATTTGTACTTACATAGAATACATATATATGTATTTATATGTATATAAAATCATATGAAACGCATATAAAATAAATAAATAAATAAATATATATATATATATATATAATTCAGAAACCAAGTTTTGCCTACTAACTATTGTTTGGTTATAGTTAGGAAAACAGGTATATTGCCTCAAAAGAAAAACAAAACCGGGTTCCTGGGTGGCTCAGTTGGTTGTGTCTGACTTTTTACTTTGGCTCGGGTCATGATCTCAGGGTCCTGGCGTTGAGCCCCATGCTGGGCATGGAGCCTGCTTAAGATTCTCTCTCTCTTTCTCCCTCTTCCTCTCTCTGTCCCCCATCCCCCAGCTCCTGTTCGATCACTCTAGCTCTTTCAGGGGAAAAAAAAAAAAAGTAAAAGAAAAACAAAACCCCACAACAATATATTAGAAATGAGGCTCAGAAACCAAATGACTGAAAGTGAAATAACTAAAAATACCAAGTATTTTCAAGGATGTTGAGCAGCTGGAACTCATATATGGCTGGAAAGAGTCTAAATTGATACAATCACGTAAAAACATTATTTCACAGTATCAATCAGAGCTAAATATATATCTGTTCTGTGACCCAGCAATTACTCTCCTGGCTATACGTTGCCACCCCCAGATAAATGCATATGCCCATCAAACAGCATGCACAAGAATGTCCATAGCATGTTTATTCATAATAACAAAGTAAAGGAAATAATTCAAAGGTACATCAACAGAATTTATAAAATGACATATTCACACAATATAATACTATATAGAAATTAAACCTATTTTTGTTACATATCACAATACAGATGGATTTTATGACAGATTGTTGAATGAAGAAGCCAGATACAAAGAGTGCTTGGTATCATTATATTATTCCATTATGAGAAATTAAAAATCAAACAAATTAAGTCTGTGGTAATAGAAGTAAGAATAGCATTTATTTTTGTGCAATATTAACTATTGAGGGGGTTGCTGGCATGTGATAAATTTTCTATATTTTGATATACATAGTACCTATGGGTGTTTGGGTGCATATATATACACTTATAATGTGTGTATATTGTGTGTCCACAGTGTATATATACATTGTGTATATTGTGTACATTGGAATAATCTGATGTGAAAAATTATAGATCAAATTATCTCAAAAAATACTTAACCAAAAGATGTTGATGCCTTTATGGAAAATTTAAGATTCAATTTTATGGTACTAACAGAACTTAAAATAAATTAAGAAACAGAAGGTCATACATTGAAATATTCCATATCATGAGAAAATTAATTCTCCCAAAGCTCATCTACAGATGTAATGCATTTCATTTAATGTCACAGCAATTTTATTTGCGTTTGTGAGAGTGATGACAGGGCTAAAAATTGACATGTTCATTTCTACATCAGTGTGGAAAAGCCAACAGCCAAGTGTCTGAGGAAAGCTAGAATAAAAACAAAATTTGGGTTATTTCTCCTACAGACTTCAGAAGTTTTAGGAGGTATTAGTAAATAAGACAACTATTGTTAGGAGAATCAATACACAGACTATTGAAACAGATTTGAGAGCAGGGAAACAGATCAAACAACAAGAATCCAGAAATAATTGATGACGCAGCTAGATGGCATGGCCAATCAATGAAGCAGTCATGGTCTTTTCAGTAGATGGTTCTGGGTCCGAAGACTATAGTTCCATATGTACGCATGCACACAGTTTCAGTTTTGTAAGATGAAAAGAGTTTGGAGATTGGCTGCATTACACAAATGAACTTAATTTTACTGAACCGTGCCCTTAAATTGGCCAGCTTGGTAAAACCTACGTGTAGTTTACAACAATAAATTTTTTTAATTAAAAATATCAAGAAAATCATTAATATTAAATTCAGAACATTAGTTACCTTGAGGAGGGGCATGTTCCAAAATATGCAGGAGAATCCACACATGTTCGTTATATTTCCCAAGCAACTCCGCAGAGCTCATGACTGCCAAGGAAATCTTAAGAAGAGCTGTTTCTCAGTGTTTTGAGAATCAGGTAAGATAATGCATGTGAAGATCATTCACAGCGCTGTCTTGCAGTAGGTACTATTTTACCTTGTTTTAAGATGAAATCCAATTATCTTAATCTAATATATGCTCCATGGGACAGAGTCCTGAGCTACTGGCAAAACACTTTGTTTCCCCCCTTTTCAGTGCTCACAAAACCCCATGACACAGCCACACATTTCTTGGAGAAGGTGGAAGTTGCAGGTAGTGAGGAAGTCTGGAGAGGGTGGAAGTTGCAGGTAGTGACTAAGTGGCTCACAGAAGTCATTATAAAAATTAAAAAGCACCTATTCTGCCATGTTTTGTAAGCTTGTAGTTGTATTAACCAATGAATACTACACAGGTGCAGTGCATATCCTGGTAAGCTAAAATAATGCATTTGAGAAAAAAAAAAAAAACAGACATTATAATCACCAAAAGAGATAAATGCAACGTCTTTTGGCTTTCTTGAAATCTTTATATTCTCTAGCCATCCTCTGCTTAGAATTACACAGGAGTGGGCAGTACCATGTAACTGTTAAGAGACCAGTGTCTAGACACAGATATACCAGGTGATTTGGGTCTTGCTCTGTGTTTTAGGAACATATGACATGGGGCAAACCCCTAAACCTCTGCTTTCAGCCCATCCTCTAGAAAATAATAAGAGCAACGTCTGCATAAGGCAGTCATGAGAACAAAGAGATAGTCTGAATAAAGCCCAGTGTGTTCCGTAAATTTCCCTATTCCTATTACACTGTGCACAGAAGTGTTCTGCCAGCACCGTGGAGAGCTCTTCAAATTAGAACTGCAATCTTGTAGCTCCTATAACTTCTCCAGGTCCTCAAGTCACTCCGGTTGAGGGTATTAATCTATTTCAATTGATTGACAGTTGCACAGTAGTCAGTTACTTGATTTATAATTTGCACCAGGTTATTGAATTTATAATTTGGACTGAGTTCTAAATGCGTTTTTGATTTATGTGTGTCCCCCACGCAGTTACAACAAATCATTGGTGGTTGAGCAACATTTACTGTAAGACACACACATTTAGCAGTTGGATTTTAAAGGGCAAAGAAATTTATATTTCTTCATGTAAATGTAGAGAATCAATGCTTCAAATAATTGCAAAAGTAGCCATGTTATCAAGTGAGGAAAGTCATACCATTTAATAGCCAGAAAAATAAAAACAAACCATTTTGTTTATAATGTTGTCCCTGTTTGGGCTGCATTACAAACTTGGAGAATTATGCCAGAGGATGGTGAAGATCTAGGTCAGTATTTTTACTTTACACACAAGAGGGCTAAAGTGCTCGAGGCCATGAAGTAGTTAGAGGCTAAGTTGGAAATTGAACCAACTTTCCTGATTCTTGCTTAGGAATCTTTCTACTGTATCTCATAGTTTCTCTGTAATTCCTTTTCTTTCTCTGAAAAGTGTAAGGATAATGATATAATCCTTGCTTCTCAATGGAGTACTTTTTTAATACATGAGCCAATACACTTGAAAGATCTTTGCAGTATAAATACTTTATAAATTTCTATCTACATCCAAACCTTGGTTTCTTTGGTAAGGAGTAAACGTTTAAGTGGTACAGTCAAGTATACCCATTTATCAAGGGGCACTATTAGTAGAGGAGCTCTATCACCCACATATTTTCAGTTTGTTTCTTAAAGATTTTATTTATTTATTTGAGAGAGAGAGAGAGGGGAGAAGTTCAGACGGAGAAGCAGACTCCCCGTGGAGCTGGGAACCTGATGCGGGACTCCATCCCGGGACTTCAGGATCATGACCCTAGCCAAAGGCAATTACTTAACCAACTGAGTCATGCAGGTGCCCCATATTTTCAGTTTTAATCTGCACTAAACCCTATTTTTTTTTCAGATGATAAAAGTGAGGGTCAGAGAAGTTAAGGAAATGCTCAAGCCAGGTTTTCAAATTCCCAACGCCTGTGTATGTGTCACTGCTGCTAGACAGACTAAAATAAGACCTACCAGGTTCCTTAATGCAAGACTGTGAATTTAATATTTTCTGGCAAAGGAAAAACACCTGCCTCTTTAAGATTTGACCCTAATTGTAAAACAGTTTTCTTCTTGCTGCGGTATTAGGTGTCATATTAATCTTTCTTTCTGACCTCATTCTGGCAAATCGTCTTGGAGAGAGGAATAAATAATGTTCTTGTAAATTGATTTATATGAACTCTAGAGATACAGCACCAGCAAAAAATACCCATGTCTGGGCCTCAGTCAGTGGATCAAAGGTGTCTCTGCCTTATTATTTGTTCCATATGAAGTTCAGAATGATCACTGAAATGCCCATTTTCCTAATGTCATACCTCTAGTCAAGTATTCTGAACTTTGACCTCCACTGATCGGGTCTCAAGTATAATGCAGTAACTTCTCACAATGGTCAGGAGACAACCAATTGTAGGAATCTGAACTTGAAATGGAGGGTCAGACTGCAGGTGCAAAGATGAGTAATCACAACAAAGAGGATACCTTTAGACTTCCAAGTTCTAAAATGAACTCTGCAAAAATACCATTTTAGAGCATCTTAGGGCCCTATCCCTTCCACTCTGAGCTGCATGATTAAAGCCTGATAATTTGTTTTCAGTTTTTCAACTCCCCTTTGATTATTACTGAATGCAACTTTCATCCAGCACAGCAAGTACTCTAAGCAGGGGGTATGGCTGTGCCCATATCCTCACGCACTATTTCAGTCATTTCCTTCTCTGTGAAAATGGGCACACTTTATGTTAAGAGATCATGATCATCTTCCATTCAATTATAAACTTGCTTATTGAATGCCCACAATTTGATTAGCACTTGAAGAAAAAAAAAAAAAAAGGACACATTTGCTGATCTCAAAAATAATAGTATTTCATTGAGGGAGAAAGAAATAACATCGCTTTAAAAATGAAATTCAGTATATGATAGTGTCTTAAAGTAATTGTTACAGGTAATTTCCATAGAAGAGTCTTTGCAAGGTGGATGAAAAAATATAGGAAAACATACAAGAGAGGAACATTGCATGAGAGCTTGACATGGTGATTACATGAGAAGAGAGAAGATATCTGAGACACAGAAGTAGCGTGGCTAAAGTGAAGGAGACACACGAGAAACATGTTTATTCTAAAGACATTTGGAGTGAGGCAGTAACTTGGAGAATCAATGGGACATCAGTTGAATAGAAACATGCACGCTGGTAAGAAGATGCCTGGAAATTAAGCTGAGAAATTTGGACTTGATCATGAGTGGAAGAGACCATATACAAATATGTTGGATGAGAATGCCATGTGAGAAACCAGAGGCTGGAAGTGTATGTATCAAAGATAGTGCAGGGTGACAGCATTAACAGATGAGACTAAGCAAAGTAGCAAGAGGAAGTATGTGAGGGAAAGAGATGGAAGAAAGACATGAAGTAGAGAACTCTGGGGAAGCCCGATGGAGTTTTGGTACTAATTTTATGGTAGTGTTGCCAGATAAAGCAAATAAAAATACAGGAGGCCCAGTTAATTCTGATTTCAAAATAAATGATTGATATAGTTTTAATATAGGTATGACCCACACATGTGTAATTATATTAAAAGTTATTTATTATTTATTTGAAATTCAAATTTAACTTGATGCCTAGTATTTTTTTTTTTTTATTCTGTCAGCCCCATCTGGAGAATTTACCTGTACCAGTATTTACCCTATGTTTTGGAAACATTCAAAGAGCATTTGTTCTTGTGCTACAGAATTATATGGGTCCCTAACATTTATGTAATGTCATAAGTACAGACATGTTTCAACAAAAAAAATGTTGTATAGATAATAAATACCGTATATGGAGACTAAAGTTGGAGAAGTTGTAGCATTAATCTAGGTAGGACTTTCATTAAAAACACATATGTAACCAGGAGTTCTGAGGGAAAAAGTGGGAATTGTAGAGTTTTAAATTACCTAGAACTTGTAGTTTCAAAACTATAATGAAATAAATATATTTCAGTGTTTTGAGGAATGTATATGAATTAGAATAAACAGCATAATTGATTGATTATATTGATTGATTATATGCTATACCATATATGCCAATATAATACCATATAATGCCACTTTGACTAAATTTTAAAGCTGACCAAGTAAGGAAGCAAAATAATTTGTCACATGGTTTTGCTATTTTTGGAAAGGGAACAATGATTAAGTGTAGGCATTAGAGAAAAATTTAAAACTCCCTTAGAGAAACATTTAAGACTCCCTTAAAAACTAAGATTACACTAACACTTCTAAGAAGCTCACAAATTCACGTCAACTGCTAAAAAGTGGTCATAGGGGTGCCTGGGTGGCTCAGTCAGTTAAGTGTCTGCATTCGGCTCAGGTCATGATCTCAGGGTCCTGGGATCAAACTTCACATAGGGCTCTCTGCTCATCAGGGAGACTGCTTCTCCCTCTCCCTTTGTCTGTTGCTCTGCCTTCTTGTGTTCTGTCTCTCTGTCAAATAAATAAAATCTTTAAAAAGGTGGTCAAAGAAGCAAACAAAAGCATTGAACTTCTCATCAAAGAGCTGTGTAGAAAGAAAAATAAAAGATTACATAGATTTTGTGTCATATAAAATTGAGGACCAGAGGAAAAACAAAAAAATACATTTAGAAGATGCATGATGGCAACAGTGGCAGAATGTATGGTTGGTGTGGGGAGCTTTGAGTACAAAGGCTTGAAAGGCCACGATAGAGAGAGTTTGGGTTGTACCTATGAAATATCAACATCTGTATCTCCTTACCCTTTTCAGCATAACCAAATTCTGTTGACTCAGAGCACTCTCTTCCCAGTATGTAGACTTTCTGGATTGCTCTCATTACTGTTAATTTCTTCCTCCTTCAAAAACCCTTGTCTCCTCATTTCTTTTTCTCATAATGATAGATAGCTATGTAGGCTTCATTTGTTACATATCTTCTCCCATTCGTGAGAACAGAGATAATTTTATTTTCTGTATGTAGTTCTAAACACATAATAGGTGCTCAATAAATACTCCACAAATTCAACAGAAACATGTAAAAGAAAATGTTATGTAACCTTGAATAGGAAGCCTGTTTTGACTGACAGACTAAAATACAAAGATCATTTGCTTACTGGCTTGAAACATGGAGGCTTGATTTGGAAGCAGATTGTCAGTATAGGATTCCTGTAGTACAAAGAATCCTTTGAGTTCAGGAAGAAAGTGTCTCATCTAGTGAAGAGCCATATAAAAGGAAGTTTGAGATACTCCTTGTCTATTTGTCAAGATAGTTTTAAAAAATCCAGAATGGCTGACATATCTGACTTTCAAATGAAAGACATTTTCACTTTGATTGTTGCCAATTATTAAATAATTCATCACTTTTATAGAAGAAACAATAACATGAATATAATAGTTGTAGCAGTCAGAGCTTTACATGAAATAAAGTGTGTTAACTGGAGGAATCCAATCATCCTTTTGTATCACTAATCTTCAGAATCATATGAAAACAGATTAAAAAAAAGGTAGATTTCCAGGATCTGCTGGTCACAATGTGTGTGTTTTTAAATTTTCATTATTCCTCCTTAGGTTAATATTACAACTTCTCTAATCACATTGTAGTCTCAATAAACAGTATTTTATTTATGTGTATTATTTTTCACTCAAATCTATATTTCCAATATTAGGTAAATATTATGAATTCATATTTTTCTATAGAACCAAACCAGTTGTTTCTTGACCATCTCTATTTTATAAGATAATCATTGGCATGAGGAAGTTCCCCAGATGTGGTCACCAGATTCATTAAGTTTGGGGTGGGATCCCAGGAATCTATAAATTAAAAAATTGAAGGTGATTCTGTTCATCAGTTGTATTTGGGAATCACAAATGTATTGCATGGTTTCATATTTAAAGAAATTGATGTCTTAAAAGGCAAAAGAGGTTTCTGGGTGTCATAAATTTTTTTGTTGTTGAAACAGAGTAAGAGTTTAGATGTGCAATTTTAGTATCCTGAAAGTTGTATGTCTACACTTCTATTGTGGTCATTTCCTTGACAACCCAGTTCCTCTATATGTAAGCATGCCTAGGACTTAATTTGAGGAGAACTATGGCAGAGTGCCTCCTGGAAGCAATATTTTTTGAAAACTGAGAAATGCAAAGGAGCACTAGGAATCAGGCACCAAAAACAGTCATTTAAGGGTGAGATGAATATTAACTTCTTTCAACAACGTTGTATGAAAGAAATAGGCAATATCTTGTCAAAGTGTGGGATCAAAATCATGTACTCCTGACTAAGGGTTCATTTTATAAAGCTAAAAGTTCTGATAATAAACCAGTATATATATATATATTTTTTTTTTTTCAAGAAACTCCTTGATTAATTTGGAAATGTAATAGTACCCTACCATTAAAAAAGAAATCCCTGCAAAACAAAAAGGTTGTTCCTATAACACCATGGTATATCTTGCTCATGTCACAGACAAGGAAATCCAAGTACAGGGATTTTTTTTTTTTTTTTTTTGCTAGTAATCAATCTTTTCAAACTTTCTATTCCCTCCTAATTCTGTTTTGGGATGTTATCTGTTTCTAGGAATTTATCTATTTATGTTGTACAATTTATTGGCAAATTTTCACAATATTCTTTTATAATCCTTAGTATTTCTGTGGAGTTATTTATTTCTCTACTTTAATTTCTGATTTTGTTTGAGTCTTCTCTCTGTCTCCTTTTTTTTATGGGTCTGGCTAAAGGTTTACCAATTTTGTTGGTCTTTCCACAGAACCAACTCCTGATTTCATTGATTCATTCTATTATTTTTAGTTTCTATTTCATTTATTCTGCTCTAATCTTTATTATTTTCTTCTTCTGGTTTTGTGTTTTGTTTTTTCTTCTTTTTCTAGCTTATTTAGATATAAAGTTGGGTTGCTTGAGGTTTTTCTTGACATAGGTACTTTCTTGAGGTACTTCTTGACATAGGCCTGTTTTGCTATAAACTTACCTCTTAGGACAGCTTCTACTGTATCTCAAAGATTTTGAACCATTGTATTTTTAATTTCATTTTGTCTCCATGTATATTCTTGGGTTGCCTCTTTGATTTGTTGGTTGACCCATTCATTGTCAAGTGGCATATTATTTAACTTCTATGTATCTGTGTTCTTTCCAGAATTTTTCTTGCAACTGATTTCTAATTTCATAGCATTGTGGTCTGAGAAGATGCATGGTATAACTTTAGTCTTCTTGAATTTGTTGATAATTGTTTTGTGGCCCAATATATGATCTATTCTAGAAAACGTTTCATATGCAGTTGATAGGAATATGTATTCTTCTGTTTTAGAGTGGAATATTCTGAATAAATCTGTTAAATCCATCTGGCCCAAGGTGGAATTCAGATTAATGGTTTCCTTGTTGATTTCTATTTAGATGCTCTGTCCATTGATATAAGTTGGGTGTTAAAGTCCCCTACTATTATTGTATTAGTATTGATTAGTTCCTATATGGTTGTTATTAACTGCTTTATATATCTGGGTGCTTTTATGTTGGGAGCATAAATATTTACCACAGTTATATCTTGTTGGATTTTTCCATTTGTGAAATACAGTGTCCTGTCCTTCTTTGTCTCTTATTATAGCCTTTGTTTTAAAGTCTATTTGTCAGATATAATTACTACTATGCCAGCTTTCATTTCCAATTGCATAATTAAGGCTTCTACATCCTCTCACTTTCAATTTGTATATGTCTTTAAGTTTGAAATGAGTCTCTAGTAGGCAGCATAAAAATAGGTCTTATTTTTCTTAACCATTCCATAACGCTATGTCTTTTGAGTGGATTGTTTAGTTCATTTACATTCAAAGTAATTATTGATAGGTATGTATTTATTGCCATATTTTTACTTGCCTTATGGTTGTTTTGGTAGCTCTTCTGTTTTCTGTTCTTCTCTTGCTCTCTTCTCTCATGGATTGCTGGCTTTCTTTAGTGATACACTTAGATTCCTTTCTCTTTATTTTTTGCACATCTATTACTAGTTTTTGATTTCTGGTTACCATTAGGTTTGTATAAAACATCTTCTGGATATAGCAGTCTATATTAAGTTGATGGTCACTTAAGTTTGAACCCATTCTTTTACTTCTCTCATCACCCCACCCACCCCATTATTTAGGTATAATATGGTGTCATTCTTCACATTGTTTTATTTCAGGCTGCTGATTCATTCTTCTGTTTACTCTAGTCTACTATTTATACCATCTTAGTCTATTTTTAATTCCATTTATTGTGTTCTTCATCTGTTTGGTTCTTTTGTTAGGGGTCTCACTGATGTCCTCTACTCTTTGCTCAAGTCCAGTGAGTATCTGTATGAACATTATTTTAAATTCTCTATACATATATTACTTATCTCCATTTTGTTTAGGTCTCTTGCTATGATTTTTGTCCTTTCATTTGGGACATATTCTTCTGTCTCCCCATTTTGTCTAACTCTCTGTGACCATTTCTCTATTAGGAAAATTAGCTACTTCTCCTGCTCTTGAGAGTAGTGGCCTTACAAAGAAGAAGTCCTGTGGTGCCCTGCATTGCAGTGTCCCCTTTCTACCATAACCTGGCTTTTCAGCAGTTTCTTCTATGTGTGTTGCAATTGCCCTTCTCTTTGTGGTTGAGGCACTTTTTCCTTCAAGTTTAGTCATTTGCAGTGGCTCTCTTTGCTTGCTGTGGGCAATGTTTGGTCCCTGTGCTGTTAATGGGCCAGTCTGGGGCTGCCTTGGGCTTGAGTTGAGTCAGACCATATGTTTTCAAGACGCAGTAGCACCAAAACACAGGCCATTTTCCCTGTGTTGTATCCTGAAAAGCTTGCATTGGTGGGTGGGACTGCAGTCAGAGCAGATGTCTGACCCCAGGCCACTGCTGGGGCTGCAGTCTAACTGGTGCGTGTTTGTGTGTGTGCGTGTGTTTATCAATCCCTCTTTCCATGATAGTATTCTCTTTGGACTGGTGTTTACTCCTTTTAGGGCTGCTTCCATCCTGTCAAGCTCATGGTATGGGTTTGGATGGGCTTCAGCCAAGAGTGTATTAGAGGAGGCAGATCTGCAACATATAAAGGGGTAAGATGTGCAGTATTTGCAGGGTGAGACTTGGTCCTCTGTGAAACCTGCAGCACAAGGAGTGAGGTAGCCCTAGCTAGAGGGGTTGGATCCACCAAAGTGTGGGGGGTGGTGTCCCAGCAGTATTGGCAAGTTAGGTAGCAAATGTCATCCCCATGTTTGTTCTTGCAGGTGGGATGTATTTCTGTGGGGTGGGGAGGGAAATGGTGCCTGCCAGCTCCTTTGTTGGAGGAGTCCCCCAAAGATCTCTGTCCCTCTTGTACGTGCTCTGAGATAAGTAAACAACTCTCCCTCCTGTATGTCCCCAGGCATTTTTCAAACTGCTGTCTCTATGCTTTCTCTGTGGGCTGTTTTCTGTGCCTTTCTTTTTAGGGGTAGGGACTCAAGTTTCCTCTCTCAGAGATGAGCCTGCTGATTTTTAAAATTCCTGCTGGTTGTAAGAGCTAGTGAAATTTGGCCTGTGTGGTTTTCAAAGCACATGTTATGGGGATTTGTTTTCCCAGTGCAGGATCCCAGGTGTGAGGGTCTCCTTCTCTCCCCTCTCCATGCCCACAGCATCCCTCACTCCTTGGCCATCCAGTAGGATCATTTAGATCCCTACCGTGTCCTAACCTTTCTTATCTTCTTTTACATGGCCCCTTCTCTACATTTACTTATTGAGGTTGTTCTCTCAGTCTTTGGGTTGTTTTCTGGGTTAGTTACACTGATGTGAGTGTTTTTTAGTTGTATCCATGGGGCAGGGTGATAGAGTCCTCCTCTTCATCATCTTTCCAGCAATCACTCTTTGGGATGTTATTATATTTAAGAAATATTTGTTTATATAAAGTTAAAATAGGTATACCATATTTTTATTTGCTTATCTAGTACACCTAACCTAGGGACATGTCAAGAGTCAAGCTTGACAGGGATGAAATACTAAATTGGTCCTTCCAAGATAGTGACTGTGAATTTCTTTTGAAAAACAAAGATATGTGTATATATATATATATATATATATATATACATATATATATATGTATATATATATATATATATGAGAATCATGCGAACTATTTTATCTAGTCATGTCAGAGAGTAGTGGGTAGTGAGTACAAATGGAGCTATGTAAGGAATGATCTTCGTTTCTGTGGCTTATGCCCTTAAAAGCTAATGGCAAACTTCCAGGTTTATGAAGAACAACAACCCTCCTCCATTAGCACCTTTCCACACACACCACATTCTGGCTGGTTGGTACTTTGGTTTTTTTCTCACCTGATGCCCTGATGTTCTTCCTCACTTGCTCTGCATGTTACTAATTTTCATCACCCATGAAGTCACTTTCATGCTCCTTATGACCACCACTGCTGCTGGTGCTCATGTACTGACACCTAAGATAAAACCTTCAAGATAGCAAAGTATTACTGGATCATCCAGAGGCTCCATTGTATCCTTACAACAAAAAATTGCCATACCTTGCAGAATGTGAGGAGAAATTTTCTTCCAGTTCAGATTCACACAATGTCAAATGACCATTAAAGCAGCCCTCTTGGTGCCCCATGATTTACAAAGCAAGGACTTGGTCCTGCTATAAGCCCTGAAGTATGTCTCCAAAACTACCAGGCATGAGCTGTGATGCCAGTCCCTTAGGTCGACTCCATAATGCCTTTTCAACCTGGCCATCCGTACATGCTTCTTTGGGCTTTTTCGCATACATCCCTACCTCTATCTAAATCTTCATAAAAATCACCTCACCAAAATACTCCAATAAGTTTGGGAGCATCTCATTTTAAGGCTGAGAACACTTCGATAAACAGAAATAAATTTCAGGCAATTTCTAACCAGTTGCTATACTTTTGAATATTCAACAACAAAAGATTAACATTCTTTAACATGCTGAATTTATATGAGCTCCAGCTGAAGCAATAGTCTTTCAAGGGTCACAGCTGCCTAATATCATTTTCTGAAATTGGAAGGTGTCCTAGTCACCTCAGATTTTATACAAAGACATAGTTCATTCCAGGTCATTCATTCACTCACCAAATATTTAATGAGGACTTTTATATGAAAGGTTCTACCAGAAAAGCAAAGAAATGCATGACAGGATAATGTAATGGGAAGGTTTTTTTTTTTCTTTTCTTTTTTTTTTTTTTTTTAAAGCTCTTGTCTCTGTCTACTTGCCCCACCTTAGCCTAAGTTACTCAGTCATTATACTTTGTCTCAGCGGAGACACATGATTGTATGATAGCACAGAAATGAGAGATTTTCCTTGTCTTTTAAAGTTCCTAAACCTGTTTACACTAGGAACTAAGATGAATACACATTTTTAAGGAGGGTTTGAAGATGGTAAAACTGGGTAGGGTTAGGTAGCATTCTTTCCCTCCCAGCACCCATCCCCTAGATATTTTCTATGTTAGAAGTACAGGGTAAGGGGCACCTGGGTGGCTCAGTGGGTTAAAGCCGTTGCCTTCAGCTCAGGTCATGATCCCAGGGTTCTGGGATGGAGCCCCACATTGGGCTCTCTGCTCAGCGGGAGCCTGTTTCCTCTTCTCTCTCTCTGCCTGCCTCTCTGCCTGCTTGTGATCTCTGTCTGTCAAATAAATAAATAAAATCTTTTTAAAAAATTTAAAAAAAAAGAAGTACAGGGTAAACAAAATTAAATAACAAAATGTAGTTTGGACATTGTTGGTCCCAAAAGAGAGGATCTGAGTAAAAGAAAATAATTTCTGCCTCCTAAAATTCATCCTGCTACTTATAATTATGATGATCATAAAATGTGTCATCTAAATTTTGGCAACATTTTAGTAACAGGGCATGTTAATAAGATTTAATGTCAGGACAACAGAGTTAAATTCTGTCTAAGGGATGCTAGGAACCTACGATCAGCCTACTTGTAGGTTTTTTTTGTCATGGAATCCTTACCTCTGATGTGACTGGATCAGAATTCAGAGAGGGCAAATTCCTTTACTTTATAATAATGTCTTCAGTTATTGGCTTTGCCTTTCATATCTTGGTCCATCTTTTCTTAAGATTTATTTCCCAGTGAAACATTTTGAGAGGACAAGAGATTTGAAAGTTGCATATCTAAGGAAAAAATAGTGAACACTGGAAAAATTTAGAAAACCTTGACACTTAAGGAAAGTAGAAAATTAAGGATGTTTTGATAAGAGTAAGAGGGAAAATACTGGGCTGAACAATCTTCCAAATCTAAAATTTTATTATTTTTATGTCAAAGTAAGAAGATTCATAATGATTATCAAATATGTAAGCAACTAAAAATTGGAGCTAAAACAAAACTGCTCACCAACTATTGCTGATAAGATTTAAGCATATACATATTTTCTGTTATTAAGTTTCTCATTGTATTTCTAAATAAGATGGTACAAGTGAAAATCTATTATTTGTGATCCTCCAAACTCTTCTCCTTGTCAAGAATCTGTCTATGAATCAAGAGATTTTCATATTCCCAGTGAATTTTTCTTTGTGCTTTTCATATCATTAGAAATTACCAAAAGTTCCCACTAGCTGATATGAAGGCATTTATCTGAAACTATTCAAGTGATAAATGACATGTCATTGTTAACACAGAAGAGGTTTTGAAATCTATCTTCTCAAGTGCTAAGTTAATCAAACTGCTTATCCTCCTATGAACCTAAGATCAATCCTCTAGACACTCTCCTCCTTCAATGAGAAAAGGATAACTCTGAATGCATGGCCCCAGGGATGAATGTGCCTGATAATAAAGAGTAGTAGAGAGGAATATGGGAAAGAATAAAGGACACAGTTACCACAGCCAACTACAACTGTCTCACTTTGGAAAAGTCATTTCTAGCATTTGGGTGGTTATGTGTCTTTGGCATACCAAAATGAAGATTTGACCTCATTACATGCTTACTTAAAATCCTTCAAAGGCTCTTGGATAAGGTCAAATGAATAACAGATAAAATTAAACTCTTATTTTAAAATTAAACTCTTCAGTGAAATTTTCCTCCCTAGGTTCATTTTGTAACATTTTTTTTCTTATGATTTCCTTTATGGTCTACCTAATTTACATTTTAATTTTTATTTCACATTACTCTCTTGTACTCTACGGTTCTGCCATGTCTTGGCAGTTCTCAAATTTTCAAAAAGCCCAGGATCACTTGGAAGAAAAGTCTTATTCCATAGGAGAAAGAATTGTTCATGAATGGGGTAGAATTAAAGAAAGGAAACAATCATTTCCTTACCATTTAGGTTCAATAGCCAATACTGGTAAATTGTATCTGCTAATAGAGGGTCTAAACCATCTTCAGTGAAATCTGTTTTACTAGATGGCAATGTAGTAACTCTAGGAATAAGTTTTGTATTAGTTATTATCTTCAAAAGATTAAATAAGAAATAAAGTCAATGCCTAGATATTTAATTAATGATGTGATTAATACAACATGTAAGAATCCATATACATATCCTGGTAGGAAATACACAAGTAAGAGAAACTTAATAATAGAAGATGCTCCTAGGGGACAAAGGATTAAAAACTGTCCTGCCAGTGAATTGCAACCCCTAAAAACATGTTATTAAAAATATTAAATTAATGACAACTAGTTTTCATACTGTCCTAAAATCACAACTCCTAGGTTTTTGAAAACATTTGGTGGATAAACTTAGCAGCCGATGTAAATTCAATACTGGGCAGAAACACATTTAAAGATGAATAAAGCTATAAAGTTAGTTACAGAAATAATTCAGTGAAATTTGAATTCTGGACATAATCATCTTGGAATCTTGCAGTGAAAATTCTGTGAAAAAAGTAAATAAATTTTTAAAGTATGTTTATTTCAAGTTGATTCCTCTTTAGTTGGTACTTATGCTTTAAAAACTGGTTCAGAGATGATGTTATACAATTAAACATAAATCACTGGGAACAGCCACTTTGTGTTTCTTTTCTGAACACTAGTCTGGAAATCAAGTTGGAAATATTCTAGATATATGTATAAAGTCTAAAGAAATGGATGAAATATGTCAAGAAGTAATCCCCAGCAATCTCTAACAAAAAACTCATTTTATATGGAAGAACAGTGGAAAAATAAGATTTAATATACATTAAAATTCCTAAGTGCATTAGTGAAGGGTGAAATAATTTATAAGCATTTTATAAACACAAAAAATGCTTCAACTCCGTTTCTTGGAGAACATGTTTTTCATTGAGCTCTCAGACCACACTTAGTCCTTCCATTGTAAGTGGTAAGAAAATTAAAACAAATGTGTTCATGTATGTACACATAGATAAGTATAAATATATGAGCTGTATCAGAGCATTGAGCAACAGCCAATGCAAGAACTTTATTCTTAAGAAAATGGATATGCACAATGGAAGTCCCACCTTCAGTTTTGCTCTATGAGGATAAATTTCTCACCAGTGTACGGAGAAATGGAATCCAAACAAACCATGAGGTCTTGCTGCGTAGAGAAGGCAAAAACCCGAGTTTGGGGCAGATGAAACAGTTATACACCATATATGAGAGCAGTATAGAAGAGAGGAGTCCAACGAGGCCCAAGAAAGTTCCCCAAAAGTGCTTGGGTAAGGACTGGGCTTTCCATACACAGACTGAGACTAGATAGCCTTGCCAGAAACCAGCAGCTATGAAAGTCAAAACGAAGGAAGAATACTAGAGGCTACAACATTCTGGAGACAAAGGGGTTTGGACGCATCCCTGCTGCACGGATACCTAACAGAGACTCCACTGAGGCCATGCTTTAGGAATTAGATCCTTCCAGAAAAAGACTTCTACAGACTAAGGAAGCCTTCATAGTATCTCTGTAAAAAAATGGAATTTTGGAGATTGACTCTTGATAGTTTAGAGAGGTCTGAGAAACACAGTGGGCTTTCCCCAGGCATAAAGGTCATAAAATCAAGCCTATCCAAGTTCACAATGATCAGCCAGCAATGGAACTGCTCACTAAACTAAAAATCAATACCGTTAAACAGAATCTGGTACCTATACAATGTATAAGCCATAATGTCCAGAATAAAATTAAAAAAAAAAAAAAAACAAAACAAAACTGGTGACTCAAGCATGAGAATGTGTTCCATACTAAAAAAAAAAAAAAAAAAAAAAAAAGTGTAGTCAATAGGAGCCAGCCAGTGATGGTACATATGTTGGATTTATCATATTGCATCTACTATAAAATATTCAAATAATTATGAAAATATATTGAAAGGAAATATGGTTCTAATGAGAGAGTAGACCATTTGAAAGGAACAATTGAAAACTATAAACAAAAACCAAATGGGAATTCTTGATCTTAAAATGATAATAACTGAAACCCAAAGTTAACTGGATGGCAAAAGTTAACTGGATTGCAAATTTGGGATTATAATCCAAAATATAAAGTTAATGTCCATTACATGATACTAAGAATATTTTTGAGAAATAGCCTAAAATTCATTTGTTTAACATCTGCATGATAGATCTTATTAGGGTTGAGTCTTTTCCTTTTAGAGAATATTTGGGAATTCATTTATAGGCTGGGGATAATTGATAATACCAGACATCCTAATATTGGATTAATTATGGCGCATGGCGTATCAGTGTATAAATAAATCTTACCAAGTGTTTTAAAGCTGTTAGTTATAAATGCTAATTAAAGCAAAGTAGCTGAAAATGTATTTTAGAAGTAGATGTGGGAAAGAGTATTAGGTTATTGGACTCGTGATGAAGGCAAGTGGAAAGCAACTATTTCTCAGTGGTATGTCACCCCCTATTGTTGAGAACTAAGAAGTAATGATTTTGTTCAGTGCTGAGATGGGCCCCAGAGAAGTGATCCAAAGTTGTTTTCCTGTATTATATACTAAGATACTTCATAAAAATGATTCAACTTTTGTCATTATCTCTTTTCTACTCTACTTACCTACTTACCATGTATAATATCAAAAAAACTTAATTCAGTACTTCCAGATGACATCAGCTTGATGTTTGTATTTCCCAGTATTCAAAGAAACTCATAATATCTTTAAGTGGTTCATTGAGGCCGCAATGCTCTGTAACAGGTATAAATTGCTAATCACCTTGATGGGTTTGCAGGGAAGGGCAAGTAATATTCAGAACCCTTCTCAGTGGCATGTTTTTCTTCCCCCCTCTCCACTAACTATATAACCTAGGCTGGAAGAATTGCTTTTAGTACGTCCTGCTGCTGCTTGAGAGCTGGAAGTTGGAGAAGGCTCCATCTACCCTATTCTGGACATTTTTAAAAGTGTTAATTTTCCATAAGGTTTTGATTCCTCATTTTTCCAGCTGATGAAGTGGCTGTATGTTACCTCTCGCACTCACCCTGAAAGCTGATCCATTCACATTATAAAAGAAAAACAATGCAGTCGCTTTTTAATCATCTTATTTAATATTGCTTCACCCAGAAAGGATTCAATCATTCTGGGAACCAAGTGGCAATCCAATCTTTCTTCCATTTACCATAAGTGAATTCAATTCCCCACATCTCTGTTTTAAAGGAAATTTAATTGTTAACGAAGCTGACGAGCTTGTAGTTTGACACTTGGATGTTGTTGCCTCCAGTGGACTAAAGGTGATGAATCAATATTGATTTCTGTTGAACTGGAGAAATGTGAATATTTCATCAGGGATCAAACATTTTCAATTCATTCGATGACAGCATATGAAGATACGGTTCTAATTTTAGGCATTTCTTATTTAGGGAAAATTAACCAAATCAATAAAATTACATAATCTCCATCACTAGAATATAAATTCTTTACATTTATTACTTGGGAAATCTTATTATTATGAGTTAAGTGGGTAAATAGTTAAAACTTACATATTTTCCCTATTCAGTTACTAGCAATCTGATTGAAGCTTCCAGTATCTTTGCTCCTAAGCAAAGAAGTAATATTTAGAATTAAAATCAATGTAGTAAGATTAATTTGATAATGTTGCTGCTGTTTTTAAACCTAAGAATCTTTAATAAAATAATGTTTGGCTCAATCACTATAAAGTGTGAATAAATGCTTAAGTCTTAGCTCTGGCCTTAGAATCACATATGGATTATGGTATTAGTTCTGTTCCTTACCAGCTTAGTGTACGTAAGGTCTCTAAAACCTCAGTTTTCTTCATTTGGAAAACGGAAAGCTTGCCTTGAAGAATTTTGCCGATGTTAAATGGAAAATATACACATATATCTTGTGTTTCTCTGTGTGGGAGGGGGTTGGGGGTGGGTGTTTATGTGTATAAATCACATTGTCTTCTCAGTAGGTCTTATAAATATGTTCTCTGAAATATTTTTTTTTCATTTTGAATTACCTTTTTTGATAACTTTATGAATAGAATATGCACACCATTTTTAGTTGTCATAAACCCCAATTTTGACAGATTTTGAATGGTGGTACTTAAAACAATTTTTCCTTCATAATTAAAATACTATTTGAATTTGAGAACTTTACCATGTAGTGAATCTTTGTGATATAACTGTGGAATATTAACATCATTGTGCTTAAATAACTTCACATATTAAAAATAACTGGACATTAAGAGAACATACCAACTTGATTACAGTTAGAAGAAAGTGATGGATCTGAGAATAGAGACTACTTTTTCAACATAATCTGGAAGTTGCTTGGAAAGGCATTAGGCAAATATGTTTGGTACACACTAGTAATTGTGAACCTCTTCAGTCCTCCCCTTACCTTTAGTGGGAACCCCCTGGCCACCTGGACACTAGGTCAGGGGCTATCTCCCAGCCTCTCTTCAAATACCAAACACTCCTATGACTAAGTCCAGGGAAATGAAATATAATCACAAGTGATGTGAACAACTTTTAAATCATGCCAAGAACAAAAACGTGGGTGTACTATCTCTTTCTCACTTTTTTTTTTGCTATTTATTATATTTGTTTATGATAAAAACCCAGGAGTATATTTCTAAATGTTGAAAGCTTTTCCAAGGTAAAGTAGAAGCACCATCTTAAAACTGTATAGTCTGCTGGTCTTACTGATCCAAAGGCTCTGCTTTCAGATTCTAAAAGAATGAAAGCTTTGTTGTTTTTTTTCAATAAAGATTTTTTAAAATTTTTTATTTTTTAAATTTCTTTTCAGTGTTCCAGAGTTGTTTATGCACCACACCCAGAATGAAAGAAAGCTTTGTTGTTTTTTTAAAATTTTTATTTTTTAAATTTCTTTTCAGTGTTCCAGAGTTCATTGTTTATGCACCACACCCAGTGCTCCATGCAATACATGCCCTCCATAATACCCACCACCATGCTCACCTAACCTCCCACCTCCTGCCCCTCCAAAACCCTCAGATTGTTTTTCAGAGTCCACAGTCTCTCATGGTTCATCTCCCCCTCCAATTCCCCCAACTCCCTTCTCCTCTCCATCTCCCCATATCTTCCGTGTTATTTCTTATGGTCTACAAATAAGTGAAACCATATGATAATTGACTCTCTCTGCTCGGCTTACTTCACTCAGCATAATCTCTTCCGGTCCCGTCCATGTTGATACAAAAGTTGGGTATTCATCCTTTCTGATGGAGGCATACTACTCCATAGTATATACGGACCACATCTTCCTTATCCATTTGTCCGTTGAAGGGCATCTTGGTTCTTTCCATAGTTTGGTGACTGTGGCCATTGCTGCTATGAACACTGGGGTACAGATTATTTATTTATGAGAGAGGGAATGTGCATGTTTGGGGGCAGGGACAGAGGGAGAGAGAGAGAATCTGAAGCAGACTCCCTGCTGAGCATGAAGCTGCATGGTGGCTTGATCCCAGGACCTGGAGATCATGATCTGAGCTGAAATCAAGAGTTGGTCACTTAACTGATTGAGCCACCTAGATGTCTCTAAAAGGATGAAAGCTTGGCACATCTCACATTAGTTAACTCAGCAGCACTGGAAGGGAACTGACTCAATAGTGATATTTTTCTGGAGACAACATGAGGCTTTTATTAAAATCAGATATGGAGATAAAAAGTTGGCTCCTGGTTAAAAAATATGAAGCAACAGATTTGTATCTCTTCCCAAATAATTAGCCTTTCAACTCTGAATGAAGTAGACTATAGAGTTAAAATTTTCTCTAGGAAATATCTTTGAACCTGTTAACGTGCCAAAATCTACTATCTTGTATTTTTATTATTTTCTATTGGGGCTATGTCCTCTCTAGAGATGCCTCTGAATACTAGATAACTTTAGGTTCACATTCTACCTTCAGTCTACACCAGCTCTAAAACACTGAAAAAATAGCTTAACCATTTCAAACCTTACCTACCTAGAGTGTAAAATAAAGATAATTATTACCTAAATAGGTATTTGTGAGTTTTCAATAAACTGAAAAGCCTAAGAAATAATAAACATCACTCATTGAGATCAAGGTTATAAGCATTTTGATATTTGTACCCTAAGTGTCCCAATTATGTCTGATGTTAATATAATGTAAGTCACATGTATAACTTAAATCTATTAGACCTATTATTTTAAAAAACAAGGTTAGTAACACTCTGTGTAACCCAGTATATCCAAAGATCATTTCAATAGGAATTCAATATAAAAATTATTAGTGAGATATTTTACATTTTTTTTATTTCTACCACATCTTTGTAATTAGTAATGTGTATTATACTTACACCACATAAATCTGAACTGGCCACATCCTAAGAGTTCAGTAGTTTGCATGTGACTAGTTGCTGCTGTTTTGGGCAATACATGCTTTAGTACACAGTAGTTATTCAAGATATGTTTTCACTGAACAATGGCCCAAGTTACAGATAAACTAGAGGATAGTGAGACCAAAGCTATTTCTCAAAACCAGTGCTTTATTATACAGAACATGATACATAATTGAAGTGGAATATAACAGCCTATGTTGTGTGATTATTGATAATACATACTTTGTTACTTTGAACATCTTAATCAAAATGGATTTTAATGTATACATATTAACTGTGTATAAACAGGATAACATGTTATTCTCATGAATTGGAGTACCAGATCTTGAGTGAACTGATCAAAGTCACTATAAAATGAAGTCTTTTCAATAAGCCACAGAGGTATATTTCTTTTATTCTGTTAATTTCCATACTTTCCTTTGCCATTTTTGTCTATCTATCATAGGGATATATTGACGACAACACAGATTTATCATTTTATTTACAGATTTTGGAATCCTCTAACATATACACTCAGAATATCCCTGGGTATGATGTACAACTTTAAAGCATGCTTTAACTGAAAATGAAACTGAAAACTTTAACTGTAAACAAAAGATTTCCTCCATCAGGCACCTACAAAATTACTACACATGGCTCTAAGCAAGCCCATATTAAATACAAAATGAATATGAAAACATTTTCACTGGAAATATCTACTTCTCTGAAGAGTTAAAAAATGGTATAACATTTCTTCAATTTTGGGGGAAATTACATTTATTTTATCTTACTCCAGAGCTTTAGTAAATTCATTAAAACATAAAACACAAGTAAGGTATACGTTATAATTATTTGTGGTCTGTTTTATGAGAGGAATAAAATGCCCATATTAAGTGAAAAAAATTAGACCAATAAGAGGACCCCATAAATTAGCCTGTATGAAATTAAAATATAAATGTATTTGCTCAATACCATCAAAATCAGTATAGAATATGAAAGAAAAATATTCTGTTAAAAATTATTGGCAAAATATAAGTATCTTTGAATGACTTTATGGTATTTCATGAATAAAGCCTAAAAAAACAAAACCCCAAAATGGTGTATATATATATATTAAGAGGACATCACATCCTGTTTTTAGGTGAGGCACTAAATATTAGAGATTTTCATTATTTTTTAATTATTTTGAATATTTATTTTAAAACGACTTAAAAGTAATGGAGGTTTCTGAAGTTCCTTATGAAAATAACTAAGAATATATAAAAAAAATTAACCTACCACATATTGAAAAATTACAAAGCTATTGATAGTGTCATATTTGTCCCAGAATACCAAGCAATATACCTGAATTTGTATAGTCCAGAGTCTACAGAATATATTATTTTTTTAAAAGATTTTATTTATTTATTTGACAGAGAGAGAAATCACAAATAGAGAGGCAGGCAGAGAGAGAGGGGGAAGCAGGCTCCCTGTCGAGCAGAGATCCTGATACGGGGCTCGATCTCAAGACCCTGAGATCATGACCTGAGCCGAAGGCAGAGGCTTCACACACTGAGCCACCCAGGCTCCCCCAGAATATATTATAAGTAAAGCTGATATTCTCAGTGGAGAAAGGGAGGAATATTCCATTGGCTATGCTAGAATAGAGTGACAGTGTTTTTCAAATTACTTTTCATCTCTGAGCCTATTCTTTAAAGAGATACTAGGTCTTTTTTTTTATTTTATTTTATTTATTTATTTATTTGACAGAGAGAGAGATCACAAGTAGACAGAGAGGCAGGCAGAGAGAAGGGAGAAGCAGGCCCCCTGCAGAGCAGAGAGCCCGATGTGGGGCTCGATCCCAGGACCCTGAGATCATGACCTGAGCTGAAGGCAGAGGCTTAACCCACTGAGCCACCCAGTCGCCCCAAGATACTAGGTCTTTATGCTTAAAGGTAGTAGGAGGAGGCCTGGAGACCAGCTAATTGCTTAATTGCTTTTTTTTTTTTTTCTTTTGTCCCTACCAGTCCTGAAGCTACTCAGAACACCTGTTAGGAAAGCACAGTAAAATATTCTCTGGGCAGTTACTTGACTAAATTTGGTCAAGAAATTGCTAACCACCATGGTATAAGTAGAGACTTGAAATGTGCTTGCACTGTTGGATTTGCTCATTTGCGTTACTATATTTTATCAGGAAAAAAAAAAAATGCTTCAGAGAACTGAAGTTACAGCCCTACCTTCAGTTTGCTACATTTAAAAAAGAATAAGTGGAAACAATTTTATCAGGTACATTTTTCTGCATCTTTCAAGGAACATATGAATATTGTTTTTCTTTTTCAATCTGTTAATGAGATGGCACGCATTGATTCTACCTACTCTGTATTTCTGTAATAAAACTCCACTTGATGATTCTATGTTTATATTTACTGGATTCCATTTGCTATATTTATTTATTTACTTATTATTATTTTTAAAAGATTTTATTTATTTATTTGACAAAGAGAGAGAGAGAAAGTGTGACAGCGAACACAGGTAGGCAGAGGGAGAGGGAGAATCAGGCTCTCCACTGAGCAGGGAGCCAGATGCAGGCAGGGCTTGATTTTAGGACGTTGGGATCATGACCTGAGTGGAAGGCAGTCACTTAACATACTGAGCCACCCAGGCGCCACTCCATTTGCTATTTATTTAGTAGATTTTACGTCCGCATCTGTGAGCATGATTTGTCTCTCACTTTCTATTATTCTAATTCCCTCTCACATACTGGTAAAAAAAAAAAAAAAATTCCTCCTCATAAAATGAGTTGGAAAGGGTTCCCTCCTTTTCTCCTAAAGAGTTTATGGAAAATTTCTGTTTTTTCTTCCTTAAATATTTGGAAAAGATTGTTGATGAAACTCACGGGTCTTAAGTTTTCTTTGTGGGAAGTATTGTAGTAATGTTTTCAGCTTCTTTAGTTGAGACCAGCATATTCACATTGTCTATTTCTGCTACTATTAACCTCAGGTAATTGTATTTTATTTAAGGATTTTTTTCTATCAGATTCAAACTGTGAATTTTTTATGTGTAATTATTGCTTTAGGTTTGTGAAATCTGTATTGATACCCTTTTTGTGTTTTTGGTATAGATAGTTTTTATTTCTCCTTTTTTCTTAGCAGGCTTGCTAGGTACTAATTAATGCTTAAAACCTTTTCAAAGAAATAGCTTTCAGGTTTTTTGTGCATATTTACAATTTCATTGATGTCTATTTCATTTTACATTCATCCTTTTACTTAAAATTTTGTCTCTTTTTATTCTAGCTTTTGATGAAAGCTTAAATCACTAATTTTTTTTGCCTTTCTTGTCTAATATATGCCTTTAAGACTATACATTTCTAAGCACTGTTTGTACCTTGTAAGTTTTGCTATGTCATATACATGATATCTTAATTATAATTCAGTTCAAATTATTTTCTGATTTTGATTTTACCTTTCCCTTGTTATACAGAACACTCTTATTTAAATTCCAGACTTACAGGATTTGTCTAGTTATTTTAAACTTACTGCCATTTTATTTAACTTTGTTAAAACTCTTGTGATCAGTTTTTACTATTTACTCTCAGTGATTTCAGCTATTTGAGATTTGTAGCAGCTTTCTTTATATCCCAACCTACTGATGTCAGTAAATTTTTGAAATCATACAGTGTTTAAATAGAGATATTTTACTTCTTCCTTTCTAATCTGAGTACCTTTTAAAAAAAATTTCTTGCCAGACTTTTCTGGCTAGAATTCTCAGAGCTTTGGTGTATGAACATGGTGAGAATAGGTACCTTTATTTCTGATCTTAACAGGAAAACTACCCTTATATCATGAAATATGATGTTAGGTGGAGATTTTCACAGTCCTTATTGCATTAAAGAAATTCTCTTTGTTCCTAGTAATTTTTTCATGAAAGGATAATAGATATTCATGAAATTCTTCAAATAGATGAGAATCTATTGAGATGATCATGTTGTTCTGTCTTTATTATGTGTTACTTTAGTTGATTTTCAGATGTTAAACCAACCTTGCATTCCTGAAATAACCCAATTGATGATGGGGCATAACCTTTTTTATATGTTGCTGAGTTTAGTTAGCCTTGAACCAGTAAATCTCTCAGCCACTGCTGAGGGATTTTGTATATGGGTATGGGGACATGCCTTCATTACAGTATACAACTCTGCCTTAGCCTTCATTTCCTGCTTCCACAGAGCCTTAAAATAAATAAAAAATGAGGGATTATGACAGTCTAAGGTCTTTGCTGGACAGATTCACAGCCTGCATCTGTACATGATTTAGATGTAGATATGTTTAGATAACCAGAAATATGGGACAAATTTTTAAGTTACTATGAGTATATTATTATTATTATCATTATTATTATTACTATTCCCTGGGTTTTCCTTTTCAGTTTTCTGGTAAGCCTCCTGTTTGCTTCAGGTGGTATTGACACCTTAGACAGCTATCATCCACCACAGTTTTGCTGAACACTTGCTGCTATTTGTTGCTGATAAATACTCTGGGGATAATATTATTTGTCTTTGGTGAGTCAAGTTAAATAAAGATAAATCCTGTGAGGATTTTTTAACAGGGAAAAAACAGGTCCATAGTAATAACTATTGGGGCACCTGTGGCTCAATTGGTTAAACATCCACCTCTTCATTGTGGCTCAGGTATTGAACTCAGGATTGTGAGATCGAGCACTGCATCAGGCTCTGTGCTGGGCATGGAGCCTGACTAAGATTCCCTCTCTCCCTCTGCCCCACACTCCTGTGCTCTAACAAACAAATAAACAAAAAGTAACAATTGTCTGGGAATAGGACTTTGAAGGAGGTCTAATTAACTATGTGTTAGACCATATGACCATATGACCTATGTTCTGTCTTGTGCTTCTTTCTGCTTTATCTGCCTCAGTATGGTCATCTTTTATTCATTGGCCTGTGTCATGCTATAAGCAATATACTATTAAACTATCCACTGAGTTGTTAATTTCAAATATTTCATTTTTTCAGCCCTAAAATACTTGAGAATGATGATTTAGATCCTATGAACTGGTGAAAATTTCCATTCTTTCATTTCAGTTGACTATCTTTTTCTCTATTTTGTACATATCAATTATAATTATTGTAAGCTCCTCATCTACTAACATCAGCATTTGATAACCTATTCATCTATTTCTACTATCTATTCTTTAGGTTATTTATCACAGAGTCATAACTTTTCATGTTTTCTTTTTTTGTTTTGTTTTGTTTTTACTTTTCATGTGTTTTGAAAAAAGAAACATTTACTGATGTAGAACTTGCATCCTGAAAAATTCATCCTCCTCTTAGTTTTTAATAATTTGGCAGATACTGTATATGAAAGAAGTGTAGAGCCTGCAAAATGGTGATATATTCTTTACCAGAGATGATCTTGCTTTTTCTCATCAAGTTTGGGGCTGGTCATATCCATTCAATCTAGGATTAAGCTCCTTTAGGGCAGGGTGAAAGTTTTAAAACACTCAGCTACTTTTGGTTAATCAGAGCATCTATGGGTCTTGTCTATATTGAGAGACTCTGAGGGTTTATTTCTTCTTGAGAAAATTTTAAATTATTTTTTCTTTAGCTTCTGCCTAATAATACTTCAAAATCTGGCAGCTGTTTTTTTTTTTTAATTTATTCAGAGTTCCAAGATTGTTTATGCACTACACCCAGTGCTCCATGTAATATGTGCCCTCCTTAATATTCACCACCAGGCTCACCCAACTCCCCCCACTCTCCTCCCCTCCAAAACCCTCAGTTTGTTTTTCAGAGTCCACAGTCTCTCATGCTTCCACACTGTTTTCCAAACTGGCTGCACCAACTTCCATTCCCACCAACAGTGTAAGAGGAGTTCCACTTTTTCCACATCTTCTCCAACACTTGTTTACTGCTTGTTAATTTTGGCCATTCTGACTGGTATAAGGTGTTATCTAACTGTGGTTTTGATTTGAATCTCCCTGATGGCTAATGATGATGGACATTTCTTCATGTGTCTGATAGCCATTTGTATGTCTTCTTTGGAGAAGTGTATGTTCATGTCTTCTGTCCATTTTTTGACATGATTATCTGTTTTGTGTGTGTTGAGTTTGAGGAGTTCTTTATAGATCTTAGCTATCAGCCCTTTGTCTGTACTGTCATTTGTGAATATCTTCTCACATTCTGTTGGTTGCCTCTTTGTTTTGTTGACTGTTTCCTTTGCTGTGTTAAAAGCTTTTGATCTTGGTGAAGTCGCTTTTGTTTCCTTTGCCTTTGGAGACATATCTTGAAAGAAGCTGCTGTGGCCGATGTTGAAGAGTTACTGCCTATGTTCTCCTCTAGGATTATGATGGATTCCTGCCTCACATTGAGGTCTTTTATCCATTTTGAGTTTATGTTTCTTTGATAAACAATGAGTTTCATTCTTTTACACATAGCTGTCCAATTTTCCCAGGACCATTTATTGAAGAGACTGTTCTCTTTCCACTGTATATTTATTCCTGCTTTGTTGAAGATTATTTGTCCAGAGTTGAGGGTCCATATCTGGGCTTTCTACTCTGTTCCACTGGCCTTTGTGTCTGTTTTTGTGCCGATACCATGCTGTCTTGGTCATCAAAACTTTGTAGTAAAGCTTGAAATCAGGAAACGTGATGCCCCCAGCTTTGTTTTTCTTTTTCAACATTTCCTTGGCAATTTGGGGTCTCTTCTGGTTCCATACAAATTTTAGGAGTCTTTGTTCCAGCTCTTTGAAAAATGCTGGTGGAATTTTGATCGGGAAGACATTGAAAGTATACATTGTTCCAGGCAGTATAGACATTTTAACAATGTTAATTCTTCCAATCCATGAGCATGCAATACTTTTCTATCTTTATGTGTCATCTTCAATTTCTTTCATGAGTGTTCTGTAGTTCATTGAATACAGATCCTTTACCTCTTTGTTTAGGTTTATTCCCAGGTATCTTATGGCTCTTGGTGCTATAGTAAATGGAATCGATTCTCTAGTTTCCCTTTCTATACTTTCACTGTTAGTGTATAAGAAAGCAACTGATTTCTGTACATTGATTTTGTATCCTGGCACATTACTGAATTGCTGTATGAGTTCTCGTAGTTTGGGGGTGGAGTCTTTTGGGTTTTCCATATAAAATATCATGTCATCTGTGAAGAGAGAGAGAGTGACTTCTTCTTTTCAATCTGAGTACCTTTTAATTCTTTTTGTTGTCTGATTGCTGTTGCTAGGACTTCTAGTACTATGTTGAATAATAGTGCGAGAGTGGGCATCCTTGTCGTGTTCCTGATCTCAAAGGGAAGGCTGGAAGATTTTCCCCACTGAGAATGGTATTTGCTATGGGTTTTTCATAGATAGATTTTACGAAGTTGAGGAATGTTCCCTCTATCTTATAATTTAAAGCATTTTAATCAGGAATGGATGCTGTATTGTCAGATGCTTTTTCTACAAATGAGAGGACCATGTGGTTCTTCTCTCTTCTCTTATTGATTTGTTCTATCACATTGATTGATTTGCAAATGTTAAATCACCCTTGCATCCCAGGGATAAATCCCACCTGGTCATGGTGGATAACCTTTTAATGTACTGTTGGATCCTATTAGCTAGGAACTTGTTGAGAATATTAGCATCCATATTCATCAGGGATATTGTCCTTTTTGATGGGGTCTTTGCCTGGTTTGGGGATCAGGGTAGTGATAGCTTCACAAAAAGAGTTTGGAAGTTTTCCTTCTGTTTCTGTTTTTTGAAACAGCATGAGAAGAATAGGTTAGTATTTCTTCTTTGAATGTTTGGTAGAATTCTCCAGGGAATCCGTTAAGTCCTGGACTCTTGTTTTTTGGGAGGTTCTTAATCACTGCTTCAATCTCTTTACCAGATATTGGTCTATTCAGGTTGTCAATTTCTTCCTGATTCAGTTTTAGAAGTTTATAGGTTTCCAGGAATGCATCCATTTTGTCTAGGTTGTTTAACTTATTGGCATGTAACTTTTGATAATTTCTGATGATTGTTTCTATTTCCTTGGTGTTAGTCGTGATCTCTCCCCTTTCACTCATAATTTTATTAATTTAGGTCCTCTCTCTTTTCTTTTGGATTAGTTTGGCCAATGGTTTATTAATCTTATTGATTCTTTCAAAAAAAAAAAACAAACCAGCTTCTAGTTTCATTGTTGTGTTCTACTGTATCTCTAGTTTCTCTCTCATTGATCTCTGCTCTAATCTTGACTATTTCCCTTCTCATATGTGGGGTTGGTTTAATTTGTTGTTGATTTTCCAGTTCTTTAAGGTGTAAAGAGAGATTGTGTATTTTTCCTTTTTTCTTTTTTTTTTTTTTTTGGTTTGGTTTGTTTAATTTTTAATTTTTTAAATTTCTATTCAGTGTACCAGAATTTATTGTTTATGCGCCACACCCAGTGCTCCGTACAATACGTGCCCTCCATAATACCCACCACCAGGCTCACCCAATTTCCTACCCCCTGCCCCTTCAAAACAATTTTTTTATGTGAGGCTTCGATGACTATGTATTTCCCCCTTAGGACCACCTTTGCTGTATCCCAGAGGTTTTGGACCTATGTGTCTTCATTCTCATTCATTTCCATGAATTGTTTAAATTCTTCTTTGATTTCTGGGTTGATCCAAACATTCCTAAGCAGGGTGGTCTTTAGCTTCCAAGTGTTTGAATTCCTACCAAACTTTTTCTTGTGGTTGAGTTCGGGTTTCAAAGCATTGTTGTCTGAGAATATGCAGGGAATAATCTCAATCTTTTGGTATCAATTGAGCCCTGATTTGTGACCCATTACGTGGTCTATTCTGGAGAAAGTTCTATGTGTGCTTGAGAAGAATGAGTATTCTGTCGTTTTAGGGTGGAATGTTCTGTATATATCTATGAGGTCCATCTGGCCCAATGTATCATTCAAAGCTCTTGTTTCTTTATTGATTATGCTTGGATGATCTGTCTATTACTGAGAGTGGCATGTTAAAATCCCCTACTATTAATCTATTCATATCAATAGGACGCTTTATTTTGATTAACAGTTGGCTTGTGTAGTTGGCTGCTCCCATGCTGGGGGCATAAATATGTACAAGATCTTCTTGGTGGATAGATCCTTTAAGAATGTTGTAGTGTCCTTCCGTATCTCTGACTACAGTCTTCAGTTTAAAAATCTAATTTATCTGATATGAGAATTGCTACCCCAGCTTTCTTTTGAGGCCCGTTAGCATGAAAGATGCTTCTCCATCCCTTCACTTTCAGTCTGGATGTATCTTTAGGTTCCAAATGGGTCTCTGGTAGACAGTATATGGACGGGTCCTGTCATTTGATCCAGTCCGCAACCCTGTGCTGTTCTATGGGAGCATTTAGGCCATTCACATTGAGAGTGATTGTTGAAGGGTACATTTTTATTGATATCATGTTGCCTTTGAACTCCTTGTTTGTATAGATTGTCTCTGTAAATTTATGTTCTATGTCACTCTTGGGTTCTTTCTTCTTTTATAGATCCACCCCCCCTTAATATTTCCTGCAGTGCTGGCTTGGTGGTTACATATTCTTTCAAACCTTGGTAGTTTTGGAAGCTCTTTATCTCTCCATCCATTTTGAATGTCAACCTTGCTGGATAAAGTATTCTTGGCTGCATGTTCTTCTCATTTAGCTCCCTGAATAGGTCTTGCCAGCCCTTTCTGGCTTGCCAGGTTTCTGTGGACAGGTCTGACATTATTCTGATGGACATTCCTTTGTACCTAAGGAAACTTTCCCTTAGCTGCCCTCAGAAGCTCTTGCCTAAAATTAGGATTAATCAGCTTCACAATTAAGTGCCTGGAGGTCTTTCCAGATTTGTTGATCTTGGGGGGTGTTCTTTCTGCTTCTAAGACAGGAACGCTTATTCCATTCCCCAGACTGGGAAAATTTTCATCCAGAATTTGTTCAACTACATCTTCTAGTCTTTTGTCTTTTCCCACCCCCAGAGGAATCCCAATAATTCTGACGCTGGAACGTTTCATGCATCATTTATTTCCCTAATTCTGTTTTCATGGCTTCTAAGCTATTTGTTCCTTGCCTTCTCCTGATCCTTTTTCTCTATCATTTTGTCCTCTAGGTCACTAATTCTATCTTCTGCCTTGGTTATCCTAGCTATTTTGACAGGAATTTCCTTCTTGGTTTTGAGGGCGCCTCCATCCTCTGGTCACAGTGCACACACCAAACATAAAATCTCTGATGGTTTCTATGGTCTACAGCACCTGCCTTCTGAAATTAGACTTGGAACATTTATCTGAGCCTTGAATCCGTGCTCCTACATGATATTGGCTGTAGATTCTAAATGCAAATTCATTCATTCCAGACTCTTCATCTCTGGCTTATTTTGCTTTTACTTAAATCCAGTTTATTTTTGACAGGAGAAATTCTTAAACTCCAAAGGAGTGAAAGTCTGGGAGATTTCACTTTCCTTTCCAGACTTTTCCTCCTAACTGCTTAGACCAGCACTGAGTTTGAAAATTCAAAGTTGTGCAGTCCTCAAAAATCTTCATGTTTGGTCATTCCAGTCTCACACATCAGTTAAAAGCTTTGCAGATTTCCCTTTCTCTAGCAGCAGTCCATAGTCTCATTGTATGCCTATACTCACATCTGCAAATATGTTCATTCTGAAAAGCAGCTGCTTATCTATCCACTCACTTCTGAATGGTTATTCCCTCTAAGTGATTTTGGCTCACCTAGTCTTCTCAGCCTCAACAGGTATTTCATGTCTTTAGAAGTAAGAAAACTGGAAACTTCCAAAAAAAAAAAAAAAAGCTACATAACACACAAAAGAAAAATAAATAGTATGCGCCAATGAAAAAATAATATATCTCTGTGTAAAACAAGAAATGCAAATAAATCAGTAATATATCACCCTTCATTTATTAAACTAGCAAAATGAAAAGGAAAGAATGTTTCCTGCTCTTATGTGTGAAAATCTGTAAAACTTGAAATAATGAAGTAGTATATTTTAAGAGCTAAATAAGTTTGCATTCAAGTCAGTTATTACCTCTCAAAAATTCTTAGAAAGTAAACTGATAACTATAAAAATATTTTCTTATGGGCGCCTGGGTGGCTCAGTTGGTTAAGCCTCTGACTCTTGACTTCAGCTCAGATCATGATCTCAGGGTTGTGAGACTGAGCCCCAGGTCACGTTCCATGCTAAGCATGGAGTTTGCTTGAGATTTTCCCTCTTCTCCTTCCCTGGCTCATTCTCTTGCTCTCTCAGATAAATAAATATTAAAAAGAATACTTTCTTACAAGGATTAACATTATGTAGTAAATGTAATTTTAGTATAAATTATCATTATGTACTAAAATGGTTTTCAAGAGCTTTTGTAATATCATGGGAAAATACTTGCCATGTAATATTTTAAAACATATTAACTCTATAATAATTTCAGTAAAAAATGCAATAGCACCTTAAATCTAAAATCAAGCTGCCTAAAGAAAATAATAAGTTGTGGGGCACCTGGGTGGCTCAGTTGGTTAAGCCTCTGCCTTTGGCTCAGGTCATGATCTCAGGGTCCTGGGATCAAGTCCCATCAGGCTCTCTGCCCAGTAGGGAGCCTGCTTCCCCCCTCTCTCTGCCTGCCTCTCCGCCCACTGGTGATCTCTCTCTCTCTGTCAAATAAATAAATAAAATCTTTTAAAAAATAATAAGTTGTAAATATAATAATATACTAATGGTGCTTGCGCTTTTTCATCTTGAGATTATGGATTTTTCTTTATACTTTTTCTCTAATTTTCACATTTTCTGCAGTAAAGTATATATTGCTCTTGAAATGAGGAAACATACAAAATTACATTAAAATAATTTAGAAGATTTCAATATACATTTGACAGTTTAAGATATACCTTCTGTAGGGAACTCAGGGCTGAAAAAATATGCAACTGATAGAGAAATGAACAGATACATTTTTATATTATACATGATTTTTCATTTTTATAATAGCTATCTTCTAGATTTTGGTTAAGCTTAAACTATGAAAGCTTCCTTGCAAAAGAAGGCGTATCTACTCTAGTATTATAGTTAAAAAAAGATTAAAAATTGATGCAGCTCTGGTTATGAACCTTGAATCCTACCCACTGAATTTCCTGTTACGTGCTTTAAGCAGTTCCCAAGGAACCTCCCAGGCAAGTATTGTATCTGTGAGGAAAGAATAAATAACACTAGTTTAGAGTAACATTTTTATAGAAAGAAGTTTTGTAAATGTCTTATTTATTTATGATCTAACTCTAGTTGTTAGAATTGTTCTGCTCTACCAGATAATATTCTATGGAGGCAGGAAATGCTAAAAATTACAGGTTACAATAGATATTTTAAAAAATATATTTTTAATATAATGACTCAGAGCATGTTTTATTTTATAATGGAGCTATAACTTAAAATTACTTCAAAATATGCCCACAGATTTTTTCATAGTGTTTAAATTTGTGATGGTAATAAAAAAGGAAGTAATTTAAGCACTGAACTGTTTACAATGTTATGAGATGCAAATATTAACGTAGGAGCTACCCTTCATTGAAAGATTACCCAGTACAAGGTGTTATGCTAAATACTCTACATATGTCTTTTTATATAATTCTAACATCAATAATATGAGATAGAAGCCACTGACCATTTGCTACTAACCTATTTTATAAGAACATTGAATTGTAGAGAAATAAAGTCAATGACAAGTAATAAATGACCAAGTCAGAACTTGGTCATAAATATTCAAAGAGATTGCCCTCTCAACCCTGTGCTTTCTGCCTCCCAACTCAAACTTAAAAGTACACCTTTTCTCCTTTTTTCAGAGACAAGATTTTTTTTAACGTAAAAAAAAAAATTTTTTTTTTTTTTATTTTTTTTAGTGGATTGGCATTTTAGCATGAAACAGATGGTATACTTAAATTGGGATAATTCAAAGACCTTAAAAAGGGGGCCTATTTCTAAAGTGTAGGCAGAATATAGGAAAACCTCAGGAGTTCATGCATTATTTCAGAGCTAACAACAACAGCTGTTGTTACTACCCTGGGACCTGAGCAATGTGGTGAGAATAGTTGCTTATCTCAATCCAGTAGCAGGTCATGGTGGAAAAAGTGTCAATTTGAGAACTGTGACCCTTAACCGTGAGACACAGCCATGTTGAAATGACCCTGCAACGAAGAAGTGAAGTTTCATTAACCATCCTGACCTCCTATTCAGGCTTCCCACTGGTTGAACACAAACTGAAGCCAGTACCCAAAAGAGTCCAGTAAAGGTAGGAAAGGGTGGGAATCTATTCTTCAGGAAGACATAGGGTATTATCTGTACACACGTAACATAAATGGAAGTAATTCTTACATAGTAACTTCTAATTTTTGGAATGTAATATAAATTTTAAGCAAATCAAAATAAATTTTATATTATGCTTTTCTCAGATAACATTTTGGTTAAAGTGCTGATATTTCTTAGTTTTGTTTTAGTTCAATGAGAATTTTCTACTCAAATAGATCGAGCCTTATAGAAATCACTGAGAAGATAACTTAGCAAATGTTTAATCTTAAGCAAAATTAGTCTAATTTACTTAGTATCAAGCAAAAATGGCAGTGAAATTTTTGGCACAAAGATTTCTTACTGTGCGGGCAAAGTTTATGAAATAAAAGTCATCAAAAATATTTTAATTATTCACATTTTGAATGCAATCACTTAGACGTCAACACTAATGGCTAAATTAGGTATTTTTCCAATACTAATGATAGAGTATTACATGCATAATAAAAATATGAAAAATTAATGGTTACTTTATGCAGGAAACTGCCAAAGCCCTTTCCATTCATCATGTCAATGCTTCCACCTTAAGTCCTATGAGATACATGATGCTATTAGCCTTATTTTAAAAGAGAGAAATGGGGATTTAGACCTAATAATTTGAGCACATGTAGCTTATTCATTCACATCTTCATTTTGTGAATATTGTGATTCTGAACTATGAGCAACTTGAAGACAAGGACTATGTCATTCATCTTTACATTTCTTTCTAGATGCAGGGCTTTGTACATTGGAATGAATGGCATTTTCCATCAAGGGATGGCTCGTGCTTTTCAGAAGCAAAAAACATACTTTTTCTTAGAGTGGAGGATCTTCACAGGATCTGGGAAAACCTGACACACTCGACTGAGAAGTTTCTTGAGCTGTCTGGAGAAGCTCAGCATCTGCCACCTGGTAAAAATTAAGTAAAAACAAACAAAAAAAACCCACAAAAACCGAGGTGGAATTTTCTCAAGATTTAGTTTGAGACTTGCTCAAAGTTCCTTGATTAGAGTCCTCCCCCATGTGAATGTGCCTAAGGTCTCAGGAGGCGATGTTTCTTCTTGCCAACAATATTAACACAGACCTCTAGTCTACTTACTTGAGGGGAAATGAAACTGGACAAAAATGCACAGCCCTGTATTGAGACAGACTGAGAGTCACTGGATTTAGCCCTCAGTGTGTGAGCTTGCTCCTGCTGTGAGAATTGTTTCCACAGGGCATTCAGTCATAGAATAGCTGCCATTTTAGGAAATAAGGTGGACTGTCAGAGAACCCTTCCTTTTATCTGCTCGTAATTTGCACCCTAGGTAATGGTAACTGAGAACCTCCAGGAAGGGAAGCTAGTTCCAGTCCCCTTACAACTTGCAAGAACTTAACGTATAATAAGAACATCACTGGCATGAGCACTGCCTTTAAAGATAAAGGCCATTCCTTAATGGCTGAGTTTATACACACTGAATTAAACGTGTGAAACCAGGATACAGGCAGCATGGAATTAATTTAAGCCTTGTTCTAAAATGTGTAAACTCTTGAGTAGCTAAAGGGGAGAAAAAATGGCGAATACTTTTATCCCAGTATTTATGATGGGTCATACTTTCTCTAAGCTTTTAGCATTTATTAATTTACTTCCTCTTCAAAGCACGAAGTCAGTATTAATCTCGACCTCCTCTTAATAAAGGAAGAAGCTGAACACAGAGAGAGTGAAGATTTGGCCAAGACTACACAACAAGTAAGAAGTGGGATGGGTGGGATTCATACCCGGCAAATTCTTGTCTTTGCTTTCTCACAATATGAGATTAATTCTCAAATACGTGTACTTCCGGGTAGGACCCTGTGAGTCCCAGTGAGGAAGTGTGTTTTGTGTCCTTTGTTGAATGAGACTGTCAGTAGGAGGCAGTATCTGAAAAAATCTTCTGGTGTATAAATTGCCCAGTGGGTAATTTACCCACAGAAATCACAAAATGACCCAAGTTTTATAGAAATTTCAATTAAAATGACTTTTAAATTTTCAGAAGCTTCACATAAATTTTCATACATTTCACACACATATCACTGTGTCCTCATTCAGATTAACATTCAGATTGAAACTGGTGTTCAGTAACTGGCTGTTTTATTTAAATGTACTATTTAAACATTAAGATGTTTATCAACATACATATATACATACATACACACACAGTGTATGATACATGTAACAACTTGGACTAACAGGTGATATAACCACTACTGGACAATAGTAGTGTATCATATGAGTGATTGATGAGTACAGTAATGATAAAAGACAAATACTTATCAAAATCTTACTGTATGCCAAGTACTCTTCTAGGCATCTAACATGAATTGGCTCATTTGATCTTCTCAATATTGCCATGAGGCATGTAATACTCAGTCTCTATCATTTAGAGACGTATTACTTAAGACCCCCAACTGGAAAGTGGGAGAACTAAGATTTGAATTTCAGCAGTCTTATTCTGACCTATGAGACTTTATACTAAAACATGATTTTGATGATTTAAAACTTTTTATCTTAATGCACTTAACTCAGTAAAAAGCATGTTTCCCATGCTACTAATTTCTAAACAACTGTCAGTCCTTTGAAGGAAAGAACAAAGTTCTATTAATATCTGTATCTCCCTTCCCTCTCAAAGTTTGCTGCATATCATTTTTTTTTTAAATGACTAAATGGGAGAGTAAATAAAATAATTTGAAGCTGACAAACGAGGGATATCAAATTTTGGTCAACAATATCATTCATAATAATAAAAAAAAATAGGACTATACTACAGTTATATATCAAGAGAATTCTCAGAATCCCCTCATTAACTATTTCAGGGGTTTCTGGGAATTTGGGGGTTTGTTTCCTTATTTGTATGGAAATAATAATATCTGACCTATCTCACAGGGTTAAGAATGTCCAAGCACTAACACCTGTCAAATGGGATTTATACTGTAAAATACATTCTTCCAAATTAAGAATTCATTACCTCATACTTGAAAAATTGCTTCCTGAACTTGAATAATATAGTTTATATACTTTCAAATAAGCATATGATAGACAAGTAGAGATGTGATGGATGGTTGCATGGATAGATGGAACAAAAACAATAGGAGTTATATCGAATATTCCAGTAATTAATTGTAATAAGCTTGTATACTGTCCATTAATGTCTCCCCATTCTCATTACCCAAACTTAAGCCTGCTAAAGTTTCTTGCTACCTCATTAAGTAATAAATCTTATTCAAATGCAAGAATTCTAACATAATCCTTATTGCTCTTTATAATTTAAAAGACTTTCTTGCCCAGACCTCTATTTATGTGATGCCCTTCTTGGGTCTTTATTGGTAGATCAGAGATTCCATTATCCTGTAAACATCATTTAGAATCCAACCCAAGCCTCCTTACTTGTTCTCCCTAACCTTCACTGTTTCCTCCTCACTCTCTCCTAGTCCTACACTTCAGTACTTAGAAGACTATGGGAAAACTAAACATTTTCCCATACTCCCTCTTTTCAGACATTTTGGAAAAGAAGAAACACCACTATTTTTCTCTCTGTCTCTCCCCTCTCCCACTCTCCAAGTGGTGCTTATTTATTCTGGCCCAAAAATAAGACAAAATTTCCCTTTTTTCTCAGTATGTGATAAAGTACCAGGTGATGCACTCTTTCTTATAGAAGCTTTCTATCTAAGCTTTCTAGGAGTTAAATACATTTTTATAGTATTCTCTTCCTCCATACAATTACTCATTCCCACATACAACTTCAATAGCTGAAAAAGCACAGTTCCCCAACAGAAATGAGTTTAAAATATGAAGCCAAAAAAAGCTACCAAGTTAATGCATTTGCTTTTGTGTGAAGCAGTGTAAAAAAATTTTATGCAAGAAATGGTTTTGATTTAAAAATTGTTAAATCGAAAGCTGATATTATGTTCATTATTGAAAAAAAAAAAGTTCCCTCATAGCCACTGGGTATAATGAAGAGGTTTATGTTTCAAGAAGAGGAAGATGAATACTTGTAACCTCAACTGTAAATTGAGAAGTTGTATTAAATATTAAATGATTTTTCTTCTTTTGTAGACTGAAAAAAGTACATCAGAATTTATTGCAGTCATTAAATAATGCATTAAAGTTACATTAAGGAACTTAGTTTTCCTTCATCTAAAGTCTGAAATACGCCAAATTTTTGATACCAAAAACTTCCCGCAAGGCACATTTAGGTTAAACATTCATATCATCCCAGCATCAGCAACGTGACTTTTAAAAATTGTTTTACTCAAACAGGGGCAAGTACAATAGGGCAATTAACAAACAGAAAAACAAGAAGGAACTTAAGGCAAACAACAGTAAGAATGATCAAGCTGATGGGATTTGATTAGTTAAAAATTGCCAATTACTGAGGAGTGTGTAGAGTATAAAAAAAGAGTTAAATGGTAAGTCATGTTTCTTAGAATCACATAAGCAAAACACTTCTTTATGGTATTGTCTTTTTGTTTGTTTTCTTTAGGGTATTTTCTTAAAAGTTCATGCAAAAACTCTTCGGTAAATCAAATCATAGCATTGCCTTGGTCTAGATTATTTTTAGTAATATACTGTCACATACAACAAAACTTAACAGCTTCACAGTAAAATAAAAATGAGAAAAGTTAGTTTTTTATAAAAGTTTATATTGAAAATAAAAAGCATAACTTTTCTGTATTGCATTAATAGGCATGCTCCAATTGAATAGCTCTCTGGAAGGTCTGTGCAGAACTCCTGTTGGATGCTAGCTAAGCAGTGCTGACTTGCCCCCAGACTGGGCACAGCCAACAGGCAGCCCCAACCCTGCCTCCTAGGAAGGACCAGTCTACCAGATGCTACAGGCTCCGCTCCAGGTATGCCAGCCCATTCCAAAAGAATTCTTGGCAAGTAATAGCCCACTTTCTGGTGACTACTGATTCATAGAGAATCATTTGGCTAGTTTCAACAATAAAAAGAAAAAAAAAAGATTAAAATAGTTATATTACTTTAAAATGGGGGGAAAAAAGTCAGGAGAGTGAGCATCAAGAGTAAGTATATTGTGTTCTAGGCTTAGCTCCTTCAACATTAGGACAATTCTAAACATTTAAGAAGGCAAAGAAACAGCAGCCAATACATTCTTATGGTGTGTTGATCATAGGAAATAAATTACCAAGTGTGAGATAAACCTCATGGAGACCATGCAAAATAGCCTAGTATAGATCTACATCTATTAGCATTTCCATTTCCATGTATATTTGTAGCACCAGGAGGCTTAGAGGTGCTGGAGGAGAGATGGGGTCAGGATGCAGAAGTAGGAAAAATATAACGCTTGCCTATGAAATGGAGATAAAAACAATAGCAACCAGTGCTATTTCTTTGAACAACAGGCTTCAGAAAGAGGATTTCTATAATTTCTGCAAATATGACACATTTATTTCAACATCTGGAGGACTTCCTGAGCCATAAATTAAAAAATTATAAAAAATAGGCAAAAAACTCCTCTAGCAATGCAGAAATGTATCTTTTTCTCTTCCCTCCCCCTGCTCTTATTTTTCCACAACAGCAACCTCTGTTGGGAGTTTGTGCCCATCCTTCTACTCCTTCTCTACGGACATACACACGCACATGTGCACTGATAGGCATGATTAGTTAGGAATAATGTGTATTAGCACATAAATACAGAATTGCTCTCAAAATCACATCACATACACATTGTCTAATGAGCTATAGATTTCTGTTCATATAGAGCTATTTTATACATTTATGGACTTTCACATTATTCAAGTATGTATATCCAGTAATTTATTCATCATTATCCTACTCATAGTTTCTAATTTTTCATATAACAAATAATTGTACAGTAACATAAATATACATTTCTGTGTATTTATGAATATTTTTGTATGGCAGATGAAAGTATGCACATTTTCAGTTTCGACAGATTACTGTCAACTTGTCAACCTTAAAAGCTGTACCAGACTAAAAAGCTCTACCAATTTATATTTCCATCAACTGTGTGTAAGAGTACCTGTTTTGGTAGACTAATGTATCATTGCAATTTATTATATTTTCATTTTTAGTTCCATAATCTAATTAATGAAAATTGAAAGCTTATGGTCACATTCATTTGAATTACTGATTACTAATCGAAATAGGTTTTAAAAATTTTTTTAAAGATTTTATTTAGAGAGCAAGAGTGAGAGCATGAGTGGGGGCAGGGGCGGAGAGAGGGAGAGAGAATCTCAAGGAGACTCCCCGCTGAGTTCAGAGCCTGATGTGGGTCTCAATCTCACACTCCTGAGATCATGACCCGAGCCAAAATCAAGAGTCAGATGCTTAACCAACTGAGCCACCCACATGCCCTGAGAATATTTTATAAGCTCACTGGCCATTAGCAATTTTTAACTGAGAATTCTGCTTTTTGTCCTTTGTTTTTATTTTTTATTTTTAAATTCTTATTATTTTTGGTCTCTGGAGTTATAGGGACTCTATATGTAAATATTAAACATTATATTGCAACATAGTTATTTTTCAATGTTATCTTTTAACTATGCTTATAATGTATTTCATGTAGAAAAGGTATATAAACTTACGTTTAATTTTCTATCTCATTTACGAAGGACCTGATACAGACTTCTCTTATACCTTGGATTATTGCCCAACTCCTGTTCATCTGATTCTGGCATCTTATTTCCAAGAAGGATATCACCCTGACTCTGTATGATTCAGGGGGCAGACTCCACTCTGACTCCAAGGATTAGCGTAAGAAGTAGAATTGGCAGGAGAGCCAGCTGCATCCAAAGACTCAAGAGGTAGAACACATGAACCCAGGCCATGTGAAAGAAAGCAAGGGAAAATTAACCTGGGGAAAATTGCTATTACATTCCATAAAGAGAAGAAATCACTTCTTCATTGGAGTCCTCATTGTATATAAGCCTAGAACTTTCTAGGACCATCTGGTTGACCTTTAGTAGACCTTGCCTGAAAACAAATCCAACACAAGGGAAAGCAATACAGAAAGATGTGGAGAAACACATCCCTGATGCCCTTCTTGGGTACTAGTATCAAGAGTGCTAAAAACAGAGACAACCCTGGCACTTTTCAGGTGTCTGAGTATGTTCTTAAACTGTTACATTTTGAAGTGTCAGTTTGAATACTTTCATTCTGCCTTGAAAAAAAAAAAGTGTAACACATTTTTCATCCAAAAATAATTTTCTAAAAATCTCCCATACTTTCTCCTGTAGCTTCATATACTTAATAGATTTCTCACTGTATTTATCATACAAAGTCATTGTAAAACTATTAAGCCATGAAAACATAAGTGAGGAAGTAAAAAATGTTTTCAGTATCTTTTTGTTTGTTTTCAATATCTTGAAGGAAGTATCATTAATATTTTTGTAACTTTTAATACATCCTTCTAGATATACCACAGCCTCCCATCCACCCACATATTTTCACTTATCTTACCCTAGGGGTGTTACTTTTTAGTTGGAAATGGACATTCTCGTTTTTATAGCACCTTGGTATTATTTTTACTTATATCCCTCTCACCTTTTTTTCCTTCTTTACCATGGAACCAAATATTAACTTCGTGTATGTTTTTCTCCATGTGCATAATGTCATTATAGATATACATAAGCACACATAAAATGAATTTCTGCCATTTCTGTGTAATAAACAGGTAACATAAACATGTCTCTGCATCTAGCTCTTCTCACATAACTGTATCCAAGGAATCTCTCCGACTAGTGATGTAAATTACTCTTCTTTTTTCATCTATTATATTTTAGTAACCAGCACCCCAACTTATTTCCACTTTGTCTATACAAGAGATGTCTTTTTGTCTTTTATTTCAATGTGTGTATGTGTTAAATATTTTAGTAGGTACATTTGAAGTTGTGTTTCCGAAGACTGAAAAGAAGAGCAGGCCACTTTCCCTGCATCTGCTATACCAGGAGGTATCACCGCTTTTAATCACTATCATCAATGTAAGTAAGTATTATTCAGGCCATCTGGTTGTTACTTCTATATTTTCTTAATACTGAAATTGAACATATTTACATATAAGTTATATTTTGAATTAAAACTAATATAAACATACTGATATCCTTTCCCAGTTTTTAGTTGTGGTGATTTTCTTGAGAGTCCTAAAACTTTATTTTTTAAAGATTTTATTTATTTGAGAGAGAAAGAATGATAGGGGCATGCATGAGCAGGGGTAGGGGCAGAGGCTGAGGGAGAGGCAGACTCCCCACTGAGCAGGGAACCCAATGTGGGGCAAGATCCCATGATCTGAGCTCAAGGCAGTTGCTTAACCAATGGAGCCACCCAGGTGCCTCTAGACCTTCATTTTTAGTAATTATTGAGATGACATTCCTCTCTATATAATAATGTGCTTATAATTGTTCTTAAGCCTTTTGTATTTAACTTATGATTTAATTTGTCACATATTTTGGTCACATTTTTTTTTTTCTCACATAAGGCTGGAATGATATCTAGAGGTTTTCCAGCCCTTGTTGAGATCTGAATTGGTAAGTATGGCTTCACTTCCTTAGATATTTCCTTGGACTGCTTAAAACTTACACATGCCTTCTGTTTGCCTGTGTGCAAACTTGCTGTGTGTATGTCTTTGCATGGATATATGCCTAGGGGTGAATTGGCTGGTCATATGGTACATGTATATTTAACTTTTCAAGGAAAAGCCAAGCTATTTTCGAACATGTTTTCCATTTTCCATTCTTACCAGTAGTTAGTAAGATTTACAAATGCTTGACAATCTTGCCACTGATTTGTTTGGTTAGGCTTCTTAGTTTTAGGCATTCTAGGTGATGTAGAGAAGTATCAACTTGTGATTTTAATTTTTAGTTTTTTTTTAATAATGAATGATGAATGACATTTCAGATCCTTATTTGCACTTCTATTTCTTCCTTAGTGAACAAAAATATATTTCTACTCAAAGATTGTACTTAATTTCTAATCAAGTTGCCAGTTTTCTCATTAAGGTTTGATATTTCCTTATATATTCAGAATAGTTATCAGATATATAATCATTTTTCCCAGTTGTGACTTATCTTTGTGCTAACAGAAACTTATAAAACACAATTTATCATTTGTTTTATTCATTTATTACTCTTCTAAGAAATATTGGCCCAATGCTAGATCACAAATTTTCTTTCTTTCTTTCTCCCAGAAGTTTGGGCTTCATATTTAGTTCCACAACCCATATTATGTTAATTTTTGTGAGTTGAGGTGTGAATTATCACGCTTCTGATATATTCTTGTACTTAATTTATTAAAGTGAAGCCATCTTGTCTTGCACCTTTCTTTGTGGGAAAGATGTTAAGTAAAGATAATTGATACTTGGTTTTTTGTGTAACAGATTTCTTCTGGAATGAGCTTTGATAATTTCTGTCTTTTACTTTCTTCATTGCATCTGATATTTAAGTGGACATTTTGGAAGCAGACTGTAGTTGGGTCTTGCTTTTCTATCCATGGTGACAATCACTGTGTATTGATAGTCTATATCATTTAATATGATCATTGCTGTGGTTCTAAATCTTTTATTTGCTAATTGCTTTTGTTGTGTTTATTCCTGTTCCACTTTTTTCCCCCCACTGGAATGCATTCTTTTGGGTTAGTGTATTTTATGATTCTATTTTTTCTTCTCCTTTAGTTACTGGCTATAACACTTTTTGTTTCAGTGTTTGCTTATGTTTGTATGATACATTTTAACTTACTGGTCTATGTTCAATGATACTATAGCACTTCATGCACAGTATAAGAACAATATATACTTGCATTTTTTTCCTATTAGCCCTCATGTCATTACTGCTATACATTTACTGTCACACGTTATAAAGTCCATAACACAATATTATTTTAAAACAGTTAATTATCATTTGGAGATTTTTACATAATAAGAAAAACCCATTTTCTATATGCACACAGTTACCATTAGGGTGCTCTTCATTCCATTGTGTATACGATGATTTATTGGTATCATTACTTCTACCTGAAAATTTTTCTTTACGATTTCTTGTATTTTAGGTTTATAGATGATTCTTTGAGCCAAAGAATGTATGAAAATGTTTATATTTTACCTTTGTTTTGAAGATACTTATGTAGGGCATAAAATTCTACACTAATTGCTTTGATTTTGTTTTTCTTCCATCTTAAAGATGCTGCTCTAGGAAAGTCTGGTTTGCCTTATATGAAAAGTCCATTTTTTTTTTAAAGATTCATTTATTTATTTATTTGTCAGAAATCACAAGTAGGCAGAGAGAGGGAGAAGCAGGCTCCCCGCTTAGCAGAGAGCCCGATGCGGGGCTTGATCCCAGGACCCTGAGATCATGACCTGAGCCGAAGGCAGAGGTTTAACCCTCTGAGCCACCCAGGTGCCCCAAAAGTCTATTATTTTTAGCTTTGTTCCTATGTATGTACTGTTTGCTTTCCCTCTGACTACTTTTTGATGTTTCTTTATCACAGATTTTAAGCAAATTAACTATGATATGGCCTTCAAGTAATTTCATCAAATCATTATGTTTGGGGTCCATTTAACTTCTAAAATCTGTGGGATTTCTTTTCACTAAATTTGCACTATTTTCAAACTTTATTTTTCCTATTATTATTTCTGTTTTCCCTCAATCCACTTGCTTTTTCTGAGATTAATTACATTCATAGTAAGCTGACTGAATTTGTCCCACAACTCGATGCACAATTTTTTTTTTCATTCTTTTTGCTCTTTTTTATTTTGAATAGTTTCTATGTCTAGGTCTTCAAGTTCATTGATCTGCAGCTGTTCATTATTCTGAGAAATCCAATCTACCTTTAATTCTATCCAGGGTATTGCATATCAGACATCATAGTTTTCATCTCTAAATTTGTATCTTGTTACATTTCCATATTTCACTTTACATGCTCTTTTCCTCTAGCTTCATATATACATATATACATATGTGTGTGTGTGTATGCACATATATATATATCTCATACAGTTATAATAAGTGTTTTAGTGTTGTTACTAATTCTATAATCTGTTTCTTGGATTAATTTTGATTGATACTTTTCCTCATTATGTGTCATATTTTCTTTATTGCATACCTGGCAATTTTTGAATGAACACCTTGTGTCTATCTACCTTTGTATTCCTGTAAATAGTGTTGAAATTTGTTAATGGACACAGTTACTTTAAAATAATGTGCTATCCTTCTGTCTTGCTTTTACGTTTTGTTACGCAGGGCCAGAACAGAGTTCACTCAAGGTCTAATTTTTTTCCAACTTCTGAATCCCTTCTGAGTAGTCTACCCAACAACCCATGAATTAAGAGGTTTTTCTACCCCATGGGAATAGAAATTATACTTGGCTCTGTGAACTCTGAAGGCTGCTTCCCTCTGTTTATTTTAGGTGGTTGTTTCCGGAGCCACAAGTAGTTTTCTCACAATCAAGATTGGAAAGTACTCAGCTGAAAACTGAAGGAAAACCCTATACACATCTCCACATTGCTGTCTCTATGCAGCTTTCCCCTTTCAGGATTCTGCCCTGTGAACTCTAGCCTCTTGTCCTTCTTGTCCTATCCACACTGTCGATGCCTCAACCCAGAGCACTCTACATTTCATCTCCTGTGATAAAAAAAAGCCTGGAACTTCTCTGCAGAGGGTTTACTGTGGCAATCCTAGAGCTCACCTTGTTTGTTTCCCTCCTGTTAGGGAACACTGTCCTTATTGCAGAACCTCCAATGCCTTGAGAAGTGTTGACTTATATATTGTGTCCAGATTTTTAGTTGTTTAAGCTGGGTGTGTAAATTCAGATGCTGTTACTTTTTCTTGGTCATAAGCGGAAATTTTTATAGGGATCTTTTTCAAGATTGAAAGGTGATAAATCCCAAGAATCACTGTTGGGATAGATGAACTCTCATTTGTTAAAAAAATATGTAGATTATGGTAAAGAACTGTAATAAGCGTATTTAACTTACAACTCCTTTATAGCTTATGTACAGGGTTCTTATCAGCCTGCTATTCAAAGTCAGCAAGGAAACAGCAATCAGTATTTTAGTGTTAGAAAATGTAAATGTATATTCTAATGAATAGAATAGATTTGGACTAGGCATTTTGGAACTACATAAGTGGAAACATAAGTGGAAAGACTAAAGGATATTCTCCCCAGGCATTTTACGGAAAAGGAGACAAATTAAGGGCGATGAAAAAAGCTAACCTGTGATTTTTCCCCCCGAATGCAAGCCATTAAAAGAAAAACAATTTGAAAGCTTTTTCTAAATATGCCTGCTCCCACTCCAGAAATTGTTTGTCAAATTTTAATGTGTTTTCTACTTAATTTCATTAATACGTAAATCCTTAACAAAAGAAAAAACACATCAACAAGCGATTATTTTATTTATTTTCATGGTTTTATTTTTATATGTTGGAATTCTATTCCATAAAATTTGCATGAAATGATGCAATTGACATTAAACATGGAACTACATTGTTCTTTAGCAAGTCATGTACTCATATAAAGGACAAATTATTTGGTATTCTATTTGGCATTTCAGTATTTTATCTGTTTGGTAATTTAATTTATACTAAAGTATGATTGTTTTGTGTTTTCTTCAGTAAACAGCCCACTTATTTTTATAACTTCTTTATACAGAAAACATTTTCATGGAAAAGACCAAGAAAATAAGAGCATTCAATTCATAAAATTCAGTTATTAAGACGAAGCAGGTTCTCCACTGAGCAGAGAGCCCAATGCGGGGCTCAATCCCACGACACTGGGATCCTGACCTAAGCTGAAGGCAGAGGCTTTTTAACCCACTGAGCCACCCAGGCGCCCCTAATAACTAGTTTTAAGTTTCTGGATAAAAGGGGAAATAACTGGAGCACCTGGGTGGCTCAGTGGGTTAAAGCCTCTGCCTTCAGCTCACATCACGGTCCCAGGGTCCTGGGATCGAGCCCTGCATTGGGCTCTCTGCTCCGCCGGGATCCTGCTTCTTCCCACGCTCCGCCTGCCTCTCTGCCTACTTGTGATCTCTGTCTGTCGAATAACTAAATAACTAAATAAATAGGAAATTACTAATTGTCCATAAAGTAAATATGTGTTTTCTCATTATGGTGAAGTATAACAAAAGAATCAAAAATTAACCTCAGACAGTCACAGATAATCTAATGGAGGATATGGAAAAAAGTCAGAATTTTATCAAAAGTGAGATAGAGCTGGATTGTGGTGGGGGGGAACATAGTTTGTACAGTAAATTTGGCCTTTATTTTTTAAAATAGACTACCTGAAAAGGCAAACATTTCTAAACTTTTATAATTGGTCCTTTATGCTTTGATGCAGAGATTTAAAGTGTGCACCAGGAATTCTCATGAGAGAAGGCTCCGGCTTTCACCAGAATTAACTGAGGGGTTTTATTTTTCTAACTATACTCACCTGCCCAAGAGGCAACTCAACACGATACAGGAGAAGCATTGCTTTTGGAACCTAATTATGTAGGCTTAAATCCTAAGTTGATAGCACCAAATTGATTATTTTTTATACCTTAGAATCTTCAGTTATAAATGGGAATTAAAAATAAATCACAGAAGGTTTTGAGGTGGAATAGGTAATCTATGTAGACTGCTTGGCACAGTATGATCTATAAATCTTCAATAAATGTTAACTACTAGCTATTAGATCAATAGTAATTATCATTATCAGCCATACAGAGCTATACTTACTAATGGAAATATTTCATAACACACAGAATTGAGGGACAGGAGACCAGTTGAGAATTTCAGTGATCAGTAAAAGAACTGGACGTCCACTCTCCAAAGCCCAAAGGGTAAGTAAGGAAAGTTGTTAAGAATGGATTCTTTTTACCTTGTATTTACTTTGCCCTATAGTACCCTAACTTCTGTGCATTCATGAAGTGATAGTCTTTAGCAGGTTAAGGAAGTTCTCCTCTACTCCTACTTGAGTTTCTTCATAGATGGGTACTGGAATATGTGAAATGCTTTTTGAATTAATAGTGCTTTTAAGGTCAATTTTATTTTTACAGGTTTTCTGCCTACTTGGTTTATCAATTACCAAAAAAGATGTTAAAAAATATATTTAGAAGAGTGGGTTTGTTCGTCTTCTTTTAGTTCCGTTTTCACTTTTTTTATTTTGATGTTCTGTTGTTAGGTGTATAGAGGTTTTTCTTGGGGAACTGACCTTTTTATTATTTTATGTCCTTCCTTATCTGAAGACTATACTTCTAAACTCTTGTCTGAAAATAATGTAGCTACTCAACTTTGTTACCATGGTAAGTTTCTCCATCCCTTCCAACTTCTGTGAGTCCTTATATGTAAACTGTATTACTTATAGACTGTGCTGTTTTTAATAGTGTCATGGATGTAATATTTTGCTTAGAGACTCATTTAACTGAGGCAAATATAAGTACAAGAAATTTCTTTATGAAATGACAAAAGAGAATTGAGTCTATGTTTAATGAAGTGTTTGGTCAATTACTATGGAAATCTTTTGTGACAGGCCATCTAGAAAAAAATAATCTCAACTGAAGATTTTTTTTTTTTGCCTGTTACAGCTATCTAATCCTCTTCATTTAACTGAGAATTCAAAATTACAAATTGCCAATATCAATCTCACCATTATTGTCACCTTTATTGTTATGTATATTAACAGTTTGACACGATACTCAATTCTGCCACCTTCCTTAGTAATTTTGAATTATCATGCTCCCTTTATTAATTTAAGAGCTCTGTTCTTTCCTTTAAAATTTTTGTGAGTTTAGGAGCTCATTAATTGGCTACTTAAGAATGCTACTCTAGAGATTATTCAAGCAATTTTATTATATGGGAAAATAATTCAAATTATTAAAACTATGGAATTTGGATCTACAAGCATCTAATTTTTATATATGACCAATTTTAATGAGTTTATCAATCAAACTCACCATCAAATGCACCATTACATTGAGCCTTTATAAGAAATTACATTTTCATTCCACTCCAGGGTAAAATAGAATTTTTACTTTAATTTTGTTCTCATTAGTATTATCTTCCTAGGTAATCTTATTTTCCTAGGTTAATTTATAATTATCTTTCATGTTCCTCTAAAGATTTCCACCTTTCTAGTTTGAGCAAAGATCTCTACTGCAGAGTTCCTCAGTGGTCTGCTAAAGAATGTGAGAGTTATTGATCTCTATTGAGATTAAGTAAAGATGGATTCATAAATGAAATTTTCAGTATCTGAACTATATATACATCTTAAAGAAACCAATAGGGAAAAGAAACTCTTTGTGATATTGCTGTACATTTCTTTTTCTCTTAGTTAAAATGATGGCAGATAGTGGTTTATCCAAATCAGTATTAAAAAGTTTCCACATGTTCTGTAGACATTATTACCCATTATAGCAGTCCCATTGACCTTACTTTTCAACATTGCTCTCTATTACCAAGAACTGATGTCAGTATGTGAGGTGAGAAATTTTTCACCTGCAGAATTTTTGTCTAAACATAGTTCCTTTACTTTCTAATTAAAAAGGTATAATAATGTTAAAAGCTTAGGCATCTTTATGTTTACCCTTCAAAATAATTACTTTTGTAGTTCTTTTAGTACTTGTAAAACCTTATTCTATTCAGAATATATTGAAAATAATCAGTTTCATTTTCATAAATTACCTTATTTTTTGAGATACAATTGATATTAATTTCAGGTATACAACATAATGATTTGACATTTGTGCATACAGCTGGCCCTTGAACAACGTGAGTATGAAATGCTTGGGTCCACTTTATATGCCAAAATCTTTCGATGCAGTACCATAATGGCATTTTCTTTTATGCTTTTCTTAATAGTATTTTTCTCTAGTTTAAGAATACAGCGTACCCTACCTATAACATAGAAATATATATTCATCAACTGTTTATGTTATCAGTAAGGTTTCCTATCAATAGTAGGCTATAAATAATTAAGTTTTTGAGGAGTCCAAAGTAGACACAGACTTTTTTTTTGTTTGACTGCTGGATTGTTGGGGCCCAAAACCTCTACATTGTTCAAGGGTAAACTGTATTGTGAAATGGTCATCACAATAAGTCATAAAATGAAAATGTTTTTTCTTGTGATGAGAACCTTTAAGATTCACTTTTTAAAGAACTTTCAAATATACAATATAGTTTTAAATGCAGTCATCATGCTGAACATTACATCCCATGACTTATTTTATACCTCGAATTTTTGTACCTTTGACCCCCTTCACTGCAGCAACCACCAATCTGGTCTCTGTATATGTGAGTTCTTTTTTTATTTTTAAGAGTCCACATTTAAATGAGATCATATGGTATTTGTCTTTCTTCATCTGTTATTTCACTCAGTGTTATGCCATCAAGGCCCATCCATCTAATCACAAACGGCAAGATTTTCTTTTCTTGTATGAATAATATCCCATTTTATATATCTGTATCTGTATATATAATACCGTATTTTCTTTATTCATCCATCAATGAACACTTAGGTTGCTCTATGCTTTGGATAATATGAATATGTAAATAGTAATGCTATGAATATGTAGGTGGAAATAACCTTTCAAATTACTGTTTTTGTTTTCTTCAGATATGTACCCAGAGGCATAATTTATGGATCACGGTGTAATTCTGTTTTTAATTTTCTGAGGAACTTTCATACCACTTTCCATAGTACTGATTTTCATTCCCCTCAACAGTGCACAGTAATTATCCTCTCCACATCCTTGCCAACACTTGTTACACCCTTTTTTATATTAGCTATTCCAGCAAGTGTGAGATGATATCTCATTGTTGTTTCTACTTACATTTCTTTATGATTAGTGATGTTGAGCACCTTTTCATGTGCTTGTTGGCCATCTGCATTTCTTCTTTGGGAAAATGTCTATTTGGATACACTGCCCACTTTATATATTTTGGATATTAAGCCCTTATCAGAGAGATGATTTTCAAATATTTTTCCTATTCGTATGTTGTCTTTTCATTGTGTTGGTTTCCTTTGCTGTGTATGAGCCTTTCAGTTCGATGTAGTCCCACTTGTTTATTTTTGTTGTCTTTGCTTTTAGTATCAAATCCAAAATTCTTCGAGACCTAAGACAGGAAAATTACTACTTTGTGTTCTCAGAATCTTAAGGCTTCAGGTCTTATTTTCAGGTTTTAAGGCCGAGCAGGGAGCCTGATTCTGGGCTTGATCCCAAGACTTTGGGATGAGGACCTGAGCTAAAGGCAGACACTTAACCACTGAGCCACCCAGGCACCCCTGGGTTGTTTTTTTTTCTCATTCCATACAAGTTTTAGGATAGTTTATTCCACTTTTGTGAAAAATATACCGTGGGAATTTGACAGGAATTGCACTGAATCTGGAGATTGCTTTGTGTAGTAAGGTCATATTAACAATATTACTTCTCCCAATCCGTGACGATGGAACATCTTTGCATTTATTTGTGTCATCAATTTCTTTCATTGATATCTTATAAGTTTTGAGTGTGCAGGTGTTTCACCTTCTGGGTAAAATTTATTCCAAGGTATTTTACTCTTTTTGATTTAGTACTAAATGGGACATGGGCCTGTTCTGTATATTTTCCTTTCTGATTGATAGAAACACAACATGTATTTGTATACTGATTTTGTATCTCACAATTTACAGAATTCATTCATTTATTCTAACAGTTTTGGAGGGGTTAGAGTCTTTAGGGTATTTTATATATAATGCCAAATCATTTGCAAATGTGACAGTTTTATTTCTTTCTTTCTGATTTAAGTGACTTTTTCCCCCCTAATTGCCCTGGATAGGACTTCCAATATTATTTTGAATAAAAGTAGTGAGAATGAGAAATTTTGTCTTGTTTCTGAATTCATATGAAAAACTTACAACTTTTCACCCTTGAGTATTATGTCAGCTGTAGGTTTGTCATATATAGCCTTTATTAAGTTGAAGTACATTCCCTCTATACCCACTTGGTTGAAAGTTTTTATCATAAATGGGTTTTGAATTGTGTATGCTTTCCCTGCACCTATTGAGGTAATGATTTTTATTCTACATTTTATTAATATCACGTATGACACTGAGTTATGGATGCTGAACCATCCTTACTTCCCTGGAAGTAATCTCATTTGATCACAGTGTATGATTCTCTTAATATATTATTGAATTTTTCTGTAAATAGGTTGTTTGGGATTTTGTAGTATCCTTCTCTGGTTTTGGTATCAAGGTAATGCTGGCCTCACAAAATGACTTTGGAAGTATTCTCTTACTTTTTGGAAGAGTTCAAGATGAATTAATTCTTCTCTGAATGGCTGGTAGAATTCATCAGAGAAGCCATCTGGTCCTGGACTATATTGGGAGGCTTTTGATTACTAATTCAATCTCTTTCATAATTTAAGTTTTTCTATTTTTTTATCATTCATTCTTGGTAGGTTGTAGGTTTGTAGGAATATATACATTTCTTCTAGGTTGTCCAATTTTTTGGTATATAATTATAGTAATCTTTGATCCTTTGTATTTCTGTGGTATCAATTATAAGGTCTCCCATTTCTTATTTTGAGTCTTGTCTCTTTTTGTTGTCTTTTTAAAAAGCCGTGTCTTAATTGTGTTAATCTAATCTACTGCCTTATGAGTCTTTATTTCATTTCTTTCCACCTTGTTATTTCCTTCCTTCTACCAGCTTTGGACTTTTTTTTTCTATTGAGGTGTAAATTAGGTTATTTTAGATTTTTTAAAATGTGTTTCTTGATATAGGCATTTGTCACTATGAAATTCCCTCTCAGAACTCATTTTTATTGTTTCCATAAGTTTTGGTATGTTGTATTTCCGTTTTCATTTGTTTCAAGGTATTTATAAAATTTCTTCTTTGACCAACTAGTTAAGTAGCATGTCATTTAATTTCCATGTATTTGTGAATTTTTCAGTTTTCTTCATGTTATTGATGTCTAATTTCCTATCACTGTGGTTGAAAATAATGTTTGATAGGATTTCAGTCTTCTTAAATTTATTAATACTTGTTTAAGGGCCTGTCATGCGACCTCTCTTGGAGAATATTATATTAACACTCAAGGAGAATCTATATTCTTGTTTTTGGATGTTGCGTTCCATGTATCTTTTAAGTCCAGCTAGCTAATGTGTCATTTAAGGCTGATGTTTCTATATTGATTTTCTGCTGATGACCCATCCATTGATGGAAGTGAGATATTAAAGTCCCCTACTATTATTGTATTGCTATTTCTCCCTTTATGTCTGCTAATGTCTGCTTTATTGTTGGGTGCATGAATATTTACAAATGTTATATCCTCTTGTTGGATTGATTCCTTTATCATTATATAATGACCCTATTTCTCCCTCTCATTATAGTCTTTGTCTTAAAGTCTGTTTTGTCTGATATAAATTAGAGCTATACCAATTTTCTTTTTGGTTCCATTTGCATGAAATATCTTCATTTTCTGTGTGCTTCCTATACCTGAAATGAGTTGCTTATAGGCAATATCTACATGGATCTTTTTTTAATCCACTCAGGCACTCTGGGTTTTTGATTGGAGAATGTAGTCTGTTTACATTTAAAGTAATTATTGATAGGTACCTATTTATTGCCAGTTTGTTAATTGTGTTCTGGTTTTTTTATAGTTACTCTGTTCCTGTTTTCTTCTCTTGCTCTCTTTTCTGTGATTTTTTTTTTAATATTTTATTTATTTATTTGTCAGAGGCAGGGAGAGTAGCAGGAAGGCAGAGGAGAAGCAGGTTCCCTGTTGAGCAAGGAGCCTGACGGGGGACTTGATTCCAGGACCCTGTAATCATGACCCATGCTGAAAGCAGATTCTTAACTGAGCCACCCAGGCATCCTTCTCTTTTCTGTGAGTTGATGATTTTCTACAGTGTTAGGCTTAAATTTCTTGCTCTTCACTTTTTATGCATGTACCAATGGTTTTTGCTCTGTGGTTACCATTAGACTTACATAGGATGACTTATAACAACCTATTTTAAGTTGATATCAAGTTAAATTTGAACACATTCAAAGCCTACAAATTTTTACTCCCCCCGCCCATGAACATTTTGTTTTGATGCCACGATTTACATACTTTTAACCTTCAGACTAACTTAAAAAGTGATGAACTCACCACCTTTCTCAGGGAAACTTAACACTTTTATATGTTTTTCTGTTATGAATTAGCACTCTTTTATTTCAGCTGAAAGAATTCTCTTTAACATTTCTTGCAAGCCCAGTCTAGTAGTGATACACTCCTTTAGCTTTTGTTTATGTGTAAAACTCTTTACCTTTCCTGTAAACCTGAAGAACTTTGGTTGACAGAGTAGTTTTGCAGTGGGGGAGGGGGGAGGTCCCCCCCCCCCCAGCACTTTTAATATATTAGTCACTCCCTTGTGGCTTGCAAAGTTTGTGCTGAAAAACCTGATGGTCTTACGGGAGGTGGGGGAGTGGTTCTCTCATATGTAACAAGTTGTTTTTCTCTTGCTCCTTTTCAGATTCTCTTTTCTTGATGTGGATCTCATTTGAACTCTGCAAAATTACTGGATCTGGATGTCTGTTTCCTTCCTTCCAGGTTAGGAAATTGTTCAGCCTTTTTTTCTGAAAATAACTTTTCTTCCCCTTTCTTTCTTTTCTCCTTCTGGGGCCTGTATAATGTCAATGTTGGTCTGCTTGTATTGTACTATAAGTCCCTTAAGCTATTTTCATCCTTTTACATTTTGCTGCTCTAATTGGGTGAGTTCTACTGCCCTACCCGGTCACTGATATTTTTTTTATCTTCTCTGGTCAGCTGTTGAACCCCTCCATTGCAGTGTTCAGTTACCGTATTCTTTGGTTCTGTGACTTCTACTTAGTACTTTCTTATTCTTTCTCCTTGAAATTCTCACTTTTTTTTATCCACTCTTCTCCTGTGCTCAGTATGCATCTGTTATTTCAACAATCTATCAGCTAAATCACTTATCTCCATTTCACTGGTCTCTTTCTGAGGTTTTATTGTGTTCTTTCATTTTAAATTATATTCTTCTGCTTCTTCATTTTCCTTGATTCTCTATGTTGGTTTCTGGGCATTAGGTAAAACAGCCTCCTCTTCCAGTGAAGGAATGCTTGAGCCTTATCATTCAGCTGTGTCCTACCTAGACTTTTGAAGTTGGCTCTCAAACCTCTGTAATTATCCAAGCAGTCTATTTTATTTTTAGTGGCTCCTACCGGTTAAGAGTTTGTAAAGATCTGTCAATGTCTTTCCAAAGGGGAGGATCTCAGTTAGCACCTAGATTCAGGATGACTAGAAGCCAGACGCTCAGGTAGAAGGTTTTAAATTATGCAAATATATCTCTTTCAGTGGAAAACTGGGGTATTAGTCTTCATTTCTGTTCCCTCTCCACAGAACCTTTAGGCAATAGCCAGGAAGAATGTTTCTTTCATTTCCAGGAAAGATGGAAGAATAGGAAGATTCTAAGCTCACCTCATCCCAAGATATACCTGGAAAACCTCCATATCAATATAAATAACCCAGAAAATGTCCCCAACACTGGCAGAATAGATTCTTCACAGCTCAATGTAGAGAGGAGGCAAGTAGAAAATGGGAGGGAGGGCAGAAACATGGTGAGGAACAAATCTGACCCATGGATCTGTCTAGGGGAAGGAGGGACATGGCAAGCACAGAGAAGGGAGAGGAAAAGGCCCCAAGCCAGAAACGAGGGACCTGCACTGGGAGGATGAATCCCTAAAAACATTTGGCTTTAAGACCTTCTGGTTTTCAAAGTCATGAGAGATCTGGGGGGCATAGGAGAGCCCCCAACCTTAAAGAGTCAAAATAACAAGTAACTCCACTGAGATATAGCATAGAAGCAGCAGCTTGAAAAACACCTGAGATACACAGGAAGATTTATTTACTAATCTCAGAATGAGCACAGGAACAGCAGGAGTCTTTAGGCTCAAAGGCACTCTTTCTCTCACTGCAGCCTCATTACACAGACACCTGTGGGAACCAATGCAAGCATGCTCCACCTAACTTGCTAATAGCATACCAAGCCCTATCCAGTCATTTTCAGCAGGAGTACTCCAAAGCAGTTCCAGCTCCCCTCCCACAACCTACAGCTATATGCCTAAGATGTTACCATCAGTTTTTTTCAAAGAAATGGAATAATCCTAAAGTTTATATGGAACCAGAAAAGACCCGGAATACAAACGTTGAAAAACAAAAGCAACGGTGGTGGCATCACAATTCCAGGCTTCAAAGCTTCAAAGCTCTATTTCAAAGCTGTAATCAAGGTATGGTACTGGCACAAAACAGACACATAGATCAATGGAACAGAACAAAGAGCCCAGAAATGGACCCTCAATTCTATGGTCAACTAATCTTGGACAAAGCAGGAAAGAATGTCCAATGGAAAAAAGACAGTCTATTCAACAAATGGTGCTAGTAAAACTGGACAGCCACATGCAGATAAATGAAACTGGACCATTTCCTTACACCACACACAAAAACAGACTCAAAATGGATGAAAGACCTCAACGTGAGAAAGGAATCCGTCAAAAACCTTGAGGAGAACACAGACAGCAACCTCTTTGACCTCAGCCACAGCAACTTCTTCCTAGAAACATCGCCAAAGGCAAGGGAAACAAGGGCAAAAATGAACTACTAGGACTTCATCAAGATCAAAAGCTTTTGCACAGCAAAGGTACAGTCAACAAAACCAAAAGACAACGGACAGAATGGGAGAAGATATTCACAAATGACATATCAGATAAAGGGTTAGTATCCAAAATCTATAAAGAACTTACCTAATTCAACACCCAAAGAACAAATAATCCAATCAAGAAATGGGCAGAGGCCATGAACAGACATTTCTGCAAAGAAGACATCCAAATAGCCAACAGACACATGAAAAAGTGTTCAACATCCCTTGGCATCAGGAAAATACAAATCAAAACCAAGTGAGATACCAACTCACACCAGTCAGAATGGCTAAAATTAACAAGTTAGGAAATGACAGATGTTGGCAAAGAAGTGGAGAAAGGGGAACCCTCTTGCACTGTTGGTGGGAATGTAAGCTGGGGCAGCCACTCTGGAAAACAGTATGCAGGTTCTTCAAAAAGTTGAAAATAGAGCTAACTTATGACCCTGCAATCACACTATAGGGTATTTACCCTCAAGATACAAAATGTAGTGATCCGAAGGGGCACATGCACCTGAATGTTTTTAGCAGCAATGTCTACAATATCCAAACTATGGAAATAAACTAGATGTCCATCAACAGGGGAATGGAATACTAGACCACATCTTCCTTATCCATTCGTCTGCTGAAGGGCATCTTGGTTCTTTCCACAGTCTGGCAACCGTGGCCATTGCTGCTATAAACATTGGGGCACAGATGGCCCTTCTTTTCACTACCTCTGTATCTTTGGGGTAAATACCCAGTAGTGCAATTGCAGGGTCATAGGGAAGCTCTATTTTTAATTTCTTGAGGAATCTCCACACTGTTCTCCAAACTGGCTGCACCAACTTGCATTCCCACCAACAGTGTAAGAGGGTTCCTCTTTCTCCACATCCCCTCCAACACATGTTGTTTCCTGTCTTGCTAATTTTGGCCATTCTAACTGGTGTAAGGTGGTATCTCAATGTGGTTTTAATTTGAATCTCCTTGATGGCTAGTGATGATGAACATTTTTTCATGTGTCTGATAGCCATTTGTATGTCTTCATTGGAGAAGTGTCTGTTCATGTCTTCTGCCCATTTTTTGATATGATTATCAGTTTTGTGTGTGTTGAGTTTGAGGAGTTCTTTATAGATCCTGGATATCAACCTTTTGTCTGTACTGTCATTTGCAAATATCTTCTCCCATTCCATGGGTTACCTTTTTGTTTTCTGTTTCCTTTGCTGTGCAGAAGCTTTTGATTTTGATGAAGTCCCAAAAGTTTATTTTCGCTTTTGTTTCCCTTGCCTTTGGAGACTGTGGCTGATATCAAAGAGATTACTGCCTATGTTCTCCTCTAGGATTCTGATGGATTTCTGTCTCACGCTGAGGTCCTTTATCCATTTTGAGTTTATCTTTGTGTACAGTGTAAGAGAATGGTCGAGTTTCATTCTTCTGCATATAGCTGTCCAGTTTTCTCAGCACCATTTACTGAAGAGACTTTTTTCCACTGTATATTTTTTCCTGTTTTGTCAAAGATTATTTGACCATAGAGTTGAGGGTCCATATCTGGGCTCTCTACTCTGTTCCACTGGTCTAGGCAGCCACCAAAGAAATGAAATCTTGCCATTTGCGACAACGTGGATGGAACTAGAGGGTATTATGCTAAGCAAAATAAGTCAATCAGAGAAAACAATTATCATATGATCTCTCTGACAGGAGGAATTTGAGAGGCAGGGTGGGAGGTCATGGGGGGTAGGGAGGGAAAAAATGAAACAAGATGGGACTGGGGAAGCAGAAAAACCGTAAGAGACTCAATCTCAGGAAACTAAGGGTTGCTGGGGGGTGGGAGGAGGGATAGGGTGGCTGGGTTATGGACATTGGGGAGGGTATGTGCTATGGTGAGTGCTGTAAACTGTGTAAGTCTGATGATTCACAGACACGAATAATACATTATATGTTAATAAAAAAGATCTTCTATGCAACCATAATAAATCAAAATCTGTTAATAGTTATACAAAAATTAAAGAGAAAGGTATCCAAGTATATCACTAAGGAAGACCAACAAACCATGAAAGAACAAGAGACGGAAGTAACAGACAAAAAAATATAGGGTGACGGAAAGGATAAAAATGTACAACTCAGGCATATACTGCATAAAAGAGATTAATTTCAGACCTAAAGTCACATGTAGATTGAAAGTGAAGGAATGGGAAAACATTTATCATCCCAATGGATGCCAAAGAAAGCTGGGGAAACAATACTTCTATCAGACAAAATAGACTTTAAAGGCTGTAACAAGAGACAATGAAGGACACTACATAATTGTAAAGGGACAAATTCGACAAGAAGATGTAACAATTGTAAATATTTATGTAAATATTTATGTACCCAATATTATTTCCAAATACATAAATACATAATACATCTATTAACAAACATAAAAGTAGCAGTTGATAGTAATAATGGAAATGACTCAAACAAAATCAGAAATATAAGAGGAGAAATAACAATTGACACCACAGAAATACAAAGGACTTGAAGAATATTATGAAAAGTTATATGCCAACAAACTGAACAACTTAGAAAAAATACCTAGAAACATATAACCTCCCCAAATGGAATCAGGAAAAAATAGTAAAGTTGTACAGAATAATTACAGCAATGAAAATCAGTAATCAAAAAATTAATAAAACCCAGGACCAGACAGTTTCACAGGTGAATTCTACCAAAGATTTCAAGAATTCTCAAATTATTCCAAATAATAGACAAAGCTTCCAAATTCATTTTAGGCCAGAATTACCTTGATACCAAAACCAGATAAAGACACTACAAAAAAAGGAGAACTATAGGCCAATATCCCTGATGAACATGGATGCAACAATCTTCAACAAAGTATTAGCAAACCAAATCTAACAATATATTAAAAAACCATTCACCATGATCAAGTGGGATTTATTCCTAGGAAGCAAGGGTGATACATCATATTAACAAGAGAAAGGAGAAAAACTATATGATCATTTCCATAGATGCAGAAAAGCATTCGACAAAATACAACATCCATTCATTGATAAAAACCCTCAACACAATTGATTTAGAGGGAATATGTATCAGCATATTAAAGGGCATATATGAAAAATCCACAGTTAACATCAAACTCAATGGTGAAAAACTGAGATTTCTCCCCAAGATCAAGACAAGGATGTCCATTCACTTTTATTCAACACTGTACTGGAAGTCTTAGCCACAGCAATTAGATAAGAAAAAATTATAAAAGGCACCCCAAAAGGTAATAAAACTTTCACTAGTTGCAGATGACATGATACTATATATAGAAAGCACCATAGACTCCCCTCATAAAAACTACTAGAACTGATCAATGAGTTCAATTAGGTCACAGGATACATAATATACAGAAACCTGTTGCATTTCTGTGTACTAATGAGGGAGAAAGAGAAATTAAGAAAACAGTCCCATTTACAATTATATCAAAAATAATAAAATGTCTAGGAAAAAAATTAAGGAGACGAACGACCTCTACTCAAAACTATAAAACAGTGATGAAAGAAATTGAAGATGACATGAACCAATGGAAAGCTACTCCATGCTCATGGAGTGGAAGAACAAACATTGTTAAAATGTCTATACTTTAGGCAATCTACAAATTTAATGCAGTCCTAGCAAAATGCCAACAGCATTTCTCTCGAACTGGAACAATAATTAAAGTTGTATGGAAATTTTAAAAGATTCTGAATTGCCCAAGAAGTCTTGAAAATGAAGAACAAAACTGGAGAGTTCCACAATCCCAGATTTCAAGATATACTACAAAGCTGTGGTAATCAAAAAAGTACGGTACTGGCACAAAAATAGACACAGATCAATAAAACAGAATAGAAACCCCAAAAATGAATACACAAGTATTTAATCTTCAACAAAGGAGGGAAGAATATGGAATGAGAAAAAAACATTCTCTTCAACAAATGATGTTGCCCAAACTGGACAACCACATGCAAGTGAATGAAACTAGGTCACTATAATATACCATACACAAAAATAAACTCAAAATGGAATTAAGACCTAAATGTGAGACCTGAAACCATAAAAAAAAAAAAAAATCCTAAAAGAGAGCACAGGTGGTAACTTCTTTGACATTGACTGTAGCAACATTTTTCTAGATATGTCTCCTAAGGCAAGAGAAAGCAAAAATAAACTATTAGGATGACATCAAAATAAAAGGTTATGCACAACAAAGCAAACAATACTAAAAGACAAGCTACTGAATGGGAAAAGATACATGCAAATGGCATATCTCATAGGCGGTTATATATCCAGATTATATAAAGCACTTACACAGCTCAACACACACACACAATAAGTCAATTAAATGGAGAGAAGATGCAAACAGACCTTTCTCAAAGACGCACAATGGCCAACAAAAGCATGAAAAGATGCTGTAAATCATCATTAGGTAAATGCATAACAAAACCACAAAGACCTATCCACTCATACCTGTCAGAATGGCTAAAATCAAAAACACAAGATACAACAAGTGTTGGTGAGGATGTGGAGGAAAAAGAACACTCGTACACTATTGGTGGGGACATAAACTGGTGCCTCCATTGTGGAAAACAGTATGGAGATTTCTTGAAAATTAAAAATAGAATTAACATGTGATTCAGTAATTCCACTACTGGGTATTTACTCAATGACAAAACAGTCATTTGAAAAGGTAGATAACCCCCTCTGTTTACTGGAGCACCATTTACAGTAGCCAAATTAAGGAAACAACTCTAGTGTCCATCCACGGATGAATGGATAAAGAAAAGGTGGTGTATACAGATGATAGATAATAGATACATACATACATACATACAGTGGAATATTATCCATAAAAAGGAAAGAAATCTTTTAATTTTCAACAACATGGGTGGATCGAGAGGATATAATGCTAGGTGAAAAAAGTCAGTCAGAGAAAGACAAATACCATATGATTTCACTCACATGTGGAATTTAAGAAAATTGATAAAGGAACAAAGGAAAAAAAAGGCCAAAAAAATTCAAATATAGAGAACAAAGTGATATTTACCAGCAGGTAGGTCCAGGGCATGGGTGAAATAAGTGAAGGGGATTAAGAAAATAATTATTGTGATGACCACTCAGTAATGTATAGAATTGATGAGTCACTATACTGTAAACCTGAAACTAATGTGACAATATATGTGAATTATACTGGAAAAAAAATTAAATAACTGTTTCTGCTTTTGCTACTGCCCCAGTGAACCCATTAATATGAGCACCTGTAGCTACCAGAGCCAGGAAATCTAGAGGTGTTCCTTGGTAGCAGTCATGAAAATCTAGGTGCCAGATGAGTATACCAACTCCTTTCTCAAAGTGGAGTGAGGGAGAGTGCGAAAATGGTGACTTCAGGGTGAGCTTTAGGGTGTGCAAATTAGCTTCTTTTACTGAAAGCCTTGGGAACTTTCCAGTTAGTTGTCTCCATGTGGGGCCCTGGGATACCTGAGTCTACATGCATGAACCTTTAAGAAATAACTCCTAGTTAACTACAAGACCCTTTGGCTTTCAAAAATAGAGGACTTGGAGGCTCATCTCTCAGGTGCACATCTTAAAAGTTGGGGCGTTACATGTGGGATTCAAACCTTTCACTCCTTAGGGAGAAGCTCAAGGTTCCCTCTTAAATGTGGGTCACCACATTGGGGTTAGGATTCATGATGAGATTTTTGTCTCAGCTTCTTTTACCTGCTTCAGTATTTTTTTTCCCCCCTCATCTGCCCAATGTGGAAGATCCACTCAGCTAGTTTAGGGTTTTTCAGAGGAAATTGTTCTGTATGTAACTGTAGACAAGCTGTGTCCCTGTGAGGAGAAGAGTTTAGGATCCCACTAAAGTTGCCATCTTGAACCAGAACTCCTCATTGAATTTTTTACCGTGGTAAATGGCTCCATCCCAGATTCAAATGACTGAAACATGTATTTAAAATTAGCCTGCCAAATTCCAGAGTTTTGAAGGTGAAATGAAAGTATCCTTTACCTTCAAGGATTTCATAGTCTTGTAATTAGAACCATATGAAAGATGAAAAACTAAACTGGAACAGAATGAAAACAGGAATTCTGAAAAATAGATTGCTGTAAAACTATAAGAAAATCAGTTTATCTAGCAGAAAATGAGCCTTTTCCAGTTATAGGATTCTTGTGCCTCACTCCTGCCAAAGATAGTAGACATGGTAACTAAAAGCACAGGTCAGAGGGTTCAAATCCCAGTACCTACAGTCCCTAGCTATATTGACCTTGGGCAAGTTCCTTCCTTACCTTTTCTAACATGGATTTGTAATTGTAAGAGTTGAAAAGAACTTTGTATACCTTTTGTTGTATCTATTATCACTCCTATCTCTTTTAATTTCCTAACCCATGTGTCACTGGCCTTACTGAAATTAAATAAATTTCTATATATATGCACAAGTTATTATGGCAAAGAAACTCAGTAGCGACCTGTGAGAAATTCACATTTGGGGACCTATCATAAAATCACTGAATCCCCAACCATGTTCCCCTGGCCTCTAGGTCCTTAAATCACACCTGCCCTTCCCGTCCTGCTGGTGGCAATCTCTAATGGTGAACCCCAGAGCATACCGGTAAATTTTTATTGGACATCACTATTTTCCTACTGGTTTCTTCTGCAGTTCTCATTCTGAGTTGAGGAGGGGAGACTTTTTTATATAATAGGTAATAGTACAGCTAAGTATAGGCTGTGACTTTTAGAAAGATTTCCTTATGTTTTGGGGTTAAGGGAAATTCGAATGGAGAGCAATGTGTAAACCTGCTATTAAAAATAGTTTCTTTTAGAGTCCACAGGTCCAAACATAATGTGGGGGATCTTTCTTTTCCTCCTTATTGTGGGACCCCCTTTAGTCTCCATCATTAGCCTTGTCCAAATATCTTCACAGTTTTTAGGCCCCCAAATATGCAAGCAAACTCCCCTCTCTCTTTCTAATATTCACTTTATTACATGACTATTCATAATTAACATTACAAAAGTGATTGCTCCATTTTTTCCCCACAGAGTACTTCTCTTGCCACTATATTCCATACATTGAATTCCTAACAGTGTCAGAGAATACTTTCTGAAGGCCTGAATTATCAACTATTAAACTGTACTACATATCAGGCACAAGTCATCTAATTCAGGAAGTATCGAACCAATGTCAGGTTTTGTTTTCCAGTCTTCCAATATTCCATTAATAAGATTTTTTAAAAGCCTGATCTTAACGTGGATCACTGCATTAGTTTGAGAAATGCACAAATGCTTAGAATATACACAAACACACATACTTCCATAAAATACTTCTGGCATACAATAAATATTTAGGGGGGATTCCTTAAATTTGCAGTAGCATTTTATGCTAAATGCATTCACATACAAAATTATGGGACAGAAGTGGTAACAGATGAGTCTTAAAAATATGCCCCTGGAATACTTCCCTGCATCGGAGTTATTCTAAGAAATAGCAGGTACTATACTTTGACATTTACATGTAAAACTGTAATAAAGAGATGTTTCCTATACATAGGAACCCTTGGCTACCAAAATCAAATTTCAGTAATTACTTTAAAAATGGGAACCATGCACAACCCGTAGTGGTATTTTCATTCTATTTAACATTCAGTTCTCATCAACACAGTGTTACATTATATACATATTGGTTTCTGTTCCCAGTGTTTTCTTTTGCATCTCAATATTGCTCTATTTTCTGAGCTGCAGCTCCTTATCTAATTCGTTTCATATATAATCACTTCTCACTTAATATGAGGTGTAATCTTCAACTGAAAGCATACTAGCATTAAATATAACTGCTGGAAATTTGAGGAGAAACAATTACAGAGCAGCAATAATAAGGAAAACATAACAAGGAGGACTTAGAAGAGAGCTCGGATACCATCTATCTACCACCTGATACTGTAATACTTTCTACCTTTATATTAAAGCTCCTCAAACTATACACATAATTTAATGAAATTCTGTTCAGCAAGCATGTGCCCATTACTTACTGTGAAACACTGTGAAATGGCTTGTACTTACACAAATGACAGAGATACATTGTTTACCATAAATGATCTCACGTTTTAAAAGAGGACATGACTATAGATAAATAGTTACATACAATTACTCAAACACCAGGGGAAAATACAGTGGAAAAAATAAGCCATATATAGAACAGCATAGACAAAGAATTGTAGCACAATGGAATAAAAAAATTCCTCTATAAATGTTCACAGTCTTTCCTCTTTATCAGTTCAGTATTTCACCTTTTTCTACCCTCTAAATAGAAAATTACATGTGTGTGTGTTTGCGGGAATCACTCAAGATAAAAAACCATCCTCTTTGAGAATTTATATACTATTTAAGAGAAGAGAAATGCTAGAGCAATTTCCATGATTCTATATGAAATACAAAGTACAAAAGTTGTGAGGAGACTAAAATATTAAGACAAAGATGTTTTGGATAGAAACAATTAGTAAAAGCTGCTTTATGTAAGAGTGGCTGTGTGTAAGCAATTGGACTCTCTTAAATGTTTGAGTCATGTTTGACCCTTTGGTATGATCCATGGAATTTAATTATGTGACCCATGAAATTTAAGGTGTTGCAGAAGCATGAGTGAGCATGAAAATGCACAACTGATACACTAGAAAAGTGTACATGTAGGGAAGGAAGAAGTGAGAAGTGGAGAGAATGGAGATCATGAAATACTTGAATATATAAGATGGCGGTAAAGCCCATGAGCAAAACAAAAATAATTCTGAGATTCTCCACTGAGGGCACTGCTGTAAAACTCCAAAGTCTGTGGGCAGTGCCATAGGATGGTGAGAGAGCTAACAAGATGTAGAAAGATTAGAATAAGGATAGAGAGAAAGAAATGTGATATAAAACCTGATAACCTATTGAAAAATAGGGGAACTCACCATAATTTGCAAAGCTGGCACCTGATATATAAAGCAAAAAGATCTCTAGAATCTTCCTGGTTCTAAGATCTCAAGTTCCTCTCTGGAAATGCCATTATTCATGACTTCAAAGTATTCACACCTAGTGGGACAATTAATCCAATTAAACCTGCAATCAAATTTAAACACAAATCATTGCAGATTAACTTTAACTCAGCTCTCTGCCTAAAGCTGTGACATGATAATACTAATGTGTCTTTCCTGAAGATAAATATTACTTAAGTGATGATAAAAAGAAAGAAAGTGTTAAACATGATTAAGGGGAAAAGCAGTCCATAAAAGCAGACTCACAAATACCCAGATGAGACTTTCAAATAATAAACATGAATTAACAGATGGGAAATGGCATAAAAGACAAATGAAACTTCCTTCTCAAAAAAAAATGAAAATGCTACCTATGAAAAATTGTGTATCAGAAATAATTCATTTGGTGGTCTTAACCGTAATAATTGAAGACAACATAGGAAAGAAATCGTAGATTAGAAGAAAGGTCATTATAGATAAAATTAAGAAAATGTAACAGAATCTGAGACTTTTGAACATTAAAAAAATATAAAATATAATTCAAATGCCAGAAAGAGAAGATAGTAAGATTTTGCAAAATTAAAGAAATCAATCCTCAAACTCCAAAACCAAAGGAATCCTAAGCAGGATAAATTCAGGGAAAACCACAATAAAGCATATTGTAGTTACAGTTGTGAATAGTAAAGTAACTTTTAAAACCAGTTACACTGAGGATGGTCATATTAAATAAAAGCGTATGATTAAGGACAGATGGATGACTTCTCAATCAAAATGGTAGAGGATAAAGAGATTGCTAACTCACAATTCTACATATAGCAGAAATTCTCTTCTAAATGAAAGAGAAATCAAGACATTTTCAGAAACACAAAAATGAGAGATATATCAGACATATATATCCAGCAGACATATATATCCACATATAGTTTGAAAAGTTTTTCAGGGAAAAAGGTGATGATATCACACTGAAGTCTTAAGATACCGAATAAAGGGTGATTATATGTACCTAAAAATATTAAAATAGAGCAACTTACTTTAGGCAAAATACCATCATTTTATAAGTAAAACAAATGACAAAAACAGCATAAAACATCAATGAGGTATGCAATTATGCTATTCATTTAAAATTAGAAGTACAAGATGAATATTCAAATCTTTACAATAATAAATATTAACACAAAATAAATATAGCTAAAAGGACATAGAAAATACAAAATACAATTGGGAAAGTATTCAAAACACCTAAAAGAAGTTAAGAACACAGGAATAAAGCAACAAAGCACAAATGGGAAAAATACACAACAAATACTGACATGGTTGACTTAAACTTAACAATGTCAGTCCTTATTTATTTTTAAATGACTAAACACATTTGTCATAAGAGGCACAGATTCTCACACAGGGATAAAAATAACAGGACTGTTAAAAGAGCAAATTTACATATGTATGTGTGAAAACAGAGAAGCTGAAAGTAAATAAGAGATAGCGCTATAGACTGAATGCTTGTGTCTCACCAAAATTCATGTTTTAATTGTAATCCCCAATGTGATCTTATTGAAAGGTGGGCCTTTGGGATGTAATTAGGTCCTGAGGAAGGATTCCTCATGAATAGCATTGGTGTCAATATAGAAGAGACCCTCTCCCCTTCTGACATGCGAGGACACAATGGGAAAATGACACCTATGAATCAAGAAGTGGGCACTCACCAGACAAGGAATCTGCCAACACCTTGGTTTGGATGTCCCAGCCTCCTAAAGAGAGGAAAAAAAGCTTTGTTATTTAAGCCACACAGTGTATGTCATTGTTAGTAACTGTCTGAATGGACTCACAGATTAAGATTCTCTGTAAAACAGAACCAAAGGGATACATACACATAGTTTTGGCATGTATTTGACACATATTATAAGGAATTGACTCACAGGATTATAAAAGTTGACAAATCCAAGGATCTGCAGTTGGCAAGCTGGAGACCAGGAAGAGCCAATGATATAGTTCTAGTCTGAAAGGAGGAGGAAAGGGCACGTGGGGGGCTCAGTCAGTTAAGCACCTGACCCTTGATTTCAGCTCAGGTCATGATCTCAGGTCAGGAGATGGAATCCTACGTGGGGCTCCGCACTCAACGTGGAGTCACTGGAGATTCTTCCTCTCCCTCTGCCCCTCTCACAACTCACACTCACTCTCTCTAAATGAATAAAATATTAAATAAATATTTTTTTAAAAGGCGGGAAAAAGCAATGTCCCTATTCAAAGACAGGCACGATGAGGGTCAGCCCTTTTGTTCCTTCAGGCCTTCATACAATTGAGGCCCACATTTGGGAAAGCATTACTCATTAATCTCATCCAACAACATCCTTGCAGATCCACCAGGAATAATGTATGACAAAGTATCTGGGTACCTCATGATCCAGTCAAGCTGACAAAACAATTAACCATCACAATAAGCATAAAACGAGCTAGGATAGCTATGTTAGTATCTGATAAGGTAAGTTTTAAGACAGTATTATCAGTGATAAAATAAGACATTCCTGGTGCACCTGGGTGGCTTAGTTAGGTGTCTGCTTTCAGCTCAGGTAATGATCCCAGGGTCTTGCTCAGCAGGATCCTGTTCTCACTCTCCTCCCGGCTTGTGCTCTCTCTTGCTAGCTCTGTCACTATCTGTCTCTCTCTCTCTCTCAGATAAATAAAATCTTAAAAAAAAAGATATCACATCATGATAATTCACCAAGAAAATTTAACCCTAAATGCATAGGCACCAAAAACAATAACTTCAAAATATATCAGAAAATACTACAGAATCAAAGAAAGAGGTAGCTATACCTACAATCATAACTAGATATTTTAACACCCCTTCCTCAGTAACTGGTAGAACTCTGTAAGGATGTGATTTGAACCATATTACCAACAAATTTGACGAATTTGATATATTTTGTATGGTGATAGCACCTCTATCACTTTATATATTACACCACCAATTTTTTAATTATAATACTGTTGTCTATATTTGACTACATTTTGCATTAGTTCTCCAGGACTTATCTACTAGGTGCAAATTTGTACCTAAACAACATCTAAAACTATTCTCCCACAGACAAGCATCAGTTAACCACCATTTTACTCCATTTTTATGAGTTTGGTTTTTTTGTATTTTACATGTAAGTGATATCATACAGTATTTATCTTTCTCTGGCTGACTTATCTCACCATCATGACCTTGAGGGCCATCCATGTTGTCACAAGTGGCAGGATTTCCTTCTTTCTTGTGGTTGAATATTACATTTTACACACATATCACATTTTATCTATTCATCTACAGATGAACATTTAGATTGTTTCCACAAAATTGATGTTTATAAATTATTATACCAAACAATGGCATAATGCATATGCTTGTCAAGTACACATGGAATATTAACCAATACAGTCCATTGCCTGGGCCAAAAGACAAATGTCTATACTTTAAATGTAATAATATCATACAGAGTAGTTTTATAACAATAACAGTATTAAATTATAAATAGAATAAGATATCTGCAAAATCCTAAATGTTCTGAAATTAAACCACACACTTCCAAATACTACAAGGATCAAAAAAGGAATCACAAAGGGAAATAGAACCATTTGAGCTTGCTGAAGATGAAAATACATCATATTAAAATTTACAGATTGCAGCTAAAGCAGTGATTGCAAGGAAATGCATTGCAGAAACCTGCTTAGAAAATTAAAATCAGTGGTTTATGTTGACACTTCAGATGCTAGAAACAGAAGGGCAAATTAAACACAATCACAAAATAAAGGAGTGAGGTAACAACAGATAACATATCAAGAAAACCAACAGCATCAATATAATGGTCTTTGAGATTTTAATTAGATTTATAAACTCTTAGTAAGGCTGTTTGGAAATAAAGAAGAGAACTTACCATTATACTCAATGAAAGATAACACCAAAAATCAACGTGTCATTAAAAGAAATGTAAAGAAGTATATTTTAAAGAGCTTTCTAACAATAAAAACTATTTACCTAAAAAAATAAAAGCCAACAAAACTGAAGTAGGAAATTGAACAGATAATTTCAATATACATGTATCTATTAAAGACTGCTCTATTAGTTAAAAAAAAATCTTCCCACCAATAAAATTCCACACCAAGAGATTCAATGGTAAGTTTTATCAATAATAAATGGAAGAAATTATAGCAATTTCACACAAACACTTAATAAAACAGAAGAGGCCAGAACTCTTTTCAAATCATTTTGTATTTCCCATTATTGCACTCATATTAATGCCTGATAAAGACATTATCTTTGTGAACACAGGCACCAAAATCCTTTGCAAATTAGCAAATGAAACTCAACATCCTATAAATGCCATGTATAAAACTCAGTGTATTTATCCCTGGAATACAAACTTGGTTCAGCAGTTAAAAATTAACTTTAAAACAGGATAATGCAGAAATATTGTGTCATCAATGCCATACATATATTTGAAAGTATTTGAAAAATTCAATATAAACTATATTAATCTTATCAAATTTGGAATTGAAGGCATTTTGCATTCATCTCTTACAGGACTTCTATGAAAAATCTGAGTCTAACATTGAACTTAACAGTGAAATAGAAGTGAATGTTTTCTCCTAAGATAAAGAAGGTATCTATATGGACTTTCACAACTTCTATTCCATATTGTACTGGAAATCCTAGTCATACAGTTAGATATGAAAAAGACACAAAGGGCATGAAGTGTAAAGGAAGAAGTTGAACTCTCATTATTGGAAGATAACATGATTGGCTATAGAGGCAACCTTATGAAATCTATACATAAACATTGTTAATGGGTTGAATTATGTCCCTTAAAAATTCATATGCAGAAATATTTTTTTAAAAGATTTTATTTATTTATATATGTGTCAGAGAGAGAGAGGGAGAGAGAACAAGTAAGCATAGGCAGACAGAGTGGCAGGCAGAGGCAGAGGGAGAAACAGGCTCCCCGCCAAGCAAGGAGCCTGATGTGAGACTCGATCCCAGGATGCTAGGATCATGACCTGAGCCGAAGGCAGCCGCTTAACCAACTGAGCCACCCAGGTGTCCCTTCATATGCAGAAATCTTAAACCGAAGTACCTCAGAATGTTTTCTTACTCAGAAATAGGGTCATTGCAGATGTTATTGGTTAAGATGAGACCATACTGGAACAAGGTAGGTCCCCGATCCTTTATGACTGGTAGTCTTATAAAATGGGAAATTTCAACCTCCAGTGAAATTGAAGTTACAATGCCACAAGCCAAGAAACAGAAGCTAGGGAAAGTCATGGAAACGATCCTTCCTTCATGCCTTCAGAGGAATTATGACCCTGCTAACAACTTGATCTTGGACTTCCAGCCTCTGGAACTGTGAGATAATAACATTTTTGTTGTTTAAGATACCGATTTTGTGATAATGTTATGACAGCCTAAACAAATGAAACAGCTCCAAATATAGTAATTTTATATTTATTTTCCCTCTCTCTATATTGATCTATCTACAGATAGATAGATTTATAGGTAGATATCTGTTTTTATATCTATATCAATTCATCCCAGTCAAAATCTCAGTAGCTTTTTGAAAAAAAAAAAAATTGCCAGCCTGCTTCTGAAGTTTACAAGAAAATGAAAAACATCTCAAATAACTAAAATGATATTTTAAGAGAGCAACAAAAGTATAAGGTCAACACTATTTCATGCCAAGATTTTCTATAAAGCTACAGTAATTGAAACAATGTAAAATGAATGAAGAGAGAAAAATATTGAGAAAAGAGTTTCCAGAAATAGACCCATTACCACTCAAAGAACAAACCCCAGTCATTTGTTATATTCATGGTTTAAACTGGTGTTTCCCAAGCTATATTCCATAGACCATTATTCTGTAGGATGCAAATACATTTTAGTAAGATTTTTTTTTTGAAGATTTTACTTATTTATTTGCAAGAGAGAGCACCAGTGAGGAGGAGAGGGTGAAGCAGGATCCTGCTGAGCCAGGAACCTGATGTGGGGGTGCTTGATCCCAGGACACTGGGATCAGACCTGGGCCAAAGGCAGTGGCTTAACTGACTAAGCCACTGAGGCACCCCAATTTTAACAAGATTTTTTAAAAAATTAATGAGCAACTAGCTTTGGAAGACTGGGATAAAATAGCAACACAGGTTTCCTTACTGCAGGGGTTAATAGGGCCTTAATATGTAAATGTACAATTAAAATCTCTAAACAATGTGTAGGGCTTCCCAATTTTTTAAGCTTTGGAAAATATTCTTGTCAGCTTATTTCTTTGAGAAACAATGGATTAGTGTTGTTAAATACGTACAGATGGGAAAACGAACAGTCTCCTCAACAGTGCTGGGGAAACTGTATATCCACATGCAAAAGAATAAAACGGAACACTGATCTTACAGCCCATGCAAAATATAACTCAAAACAGATAAAGATTTAAACATAAAACCTAAAACTGCAAAACTTCTGAGAGAAACCATTTAAACAAAAAATTCCTTGACATTGGCCTTTGTGGGGATTCATAATGCCTGGATAGGTAAGATCTAAGTGAGATAAGTCTCCCAAGGTGAGACGGACTGAAAAGCAAAGGAGTGCCTGGAACACTGGGCCTCCTTTAAAGTCCCTGAGTTGAAAGCAGCCAGATCTTACTGTGGCTCAGTGGTCTCACCTAGGGAGTAAATGTTTAATTTAGATGAAGAACACGCTCTCCTTATGGTCACTTATTCATCAAACCCTTAGCCTGCACATACATCATGAACACTGCTTACTTTAATCATACATTGCCCCATATGTCTATATCTTGATTATCAAACTCTAATGTTCCTTTTTATTCTTCTGCCCTTACTTGATGTACTGATAAGACCTGCAATAAAAGCAGAGACTAAGTCTGGCTCAGTAACATTTGCCACTAGAGCAACCAGCCCCCTTGCCCTCTCCTTTCTCCCATTTAGGTGTCTGGACTAATCTTTTCATTCACCACCTCAGGGTTTGCTGGCCCAACCCAATAGGCCTTGGCAATAATTTTTGCATATGACATGAAAAGCTCAAGCATCAGAAGCAAAAATAAATGATACCACATCAAACTAAAATCTTCTGCACAGCAGAAGAAACAACCAACACAAGAAAAGGGTAACTTACGGTTTGGGAAGAAATATTTACAAACTGTCTATCTGGTAAGAGGTGAATAAACAAAGTATATAAGGAGTGTATATAATTCAATAGAATTAATCAAACAATATAATTTTTAAAACGAGCAAAGGAACTGAGTATGTATTTTTCAAAAAAAAAAAAAAAGAGATACAAATGGCCAATAGGTACATGAAATGATCAGGGAAATGCAAATGAAAACTACAAGGAGATACCACCACATTATACCCAGTTAGAATGGATATTATCAAAAAATAAAAGACATGAAGTGTAAGACTGTGGAGAAACTGGAACACTTCTGCAGTCTTGATGGAATATAGATTTTTACACCAATCATGAAAATTAGCATATCACTTCCTCAAATAACTAAAAATAGAACACCATAAAATTCAGCAGTGCCACTCTGGGCATACACCTGGAGGAAATGAAATCAGTACCCCCAGCAGATATTTGCACTTGCATGTTCACTGTAGCAGTATTAACTATAGCCAAGATATGAAAACAAACTAAGTACCTGTCAGTGAGTGACCAAATAAAGAAAATGTGGTGTGTGTGTGTGTGTGTGTGTATGTATGCATGTATGTATGTATATGTGTAGGTGTGTATATGTGCATATATATGATGGAGTATTATTCAGCCTGAGAAAAAAAGAGATACCTCCATTAGCAACAACATCAATGAACATATACTAAGTGAAATAAGGCAGACAGAGAAAAAACAGCTGATGATCTCACTTATATTTCGCATCTAAAATGGCTGAATACAGAGAAGCAGAAAGTAAAATGGTGGTTACCAGAGGGAGGGAAGAGGGGAACGGGAAGATTATGGTTAAAGAGTACACAGTTGCAGCCATGTAGGATGAGTATGTCTAGAGATAATAGCCAGCATGATGATAATAATGCTGGACTGAAAACTGAGAATATGCTAAGATAACAGATTTCAGATATTCTCATAATGCACCAAAAAATCGTAACTATGTGAGGAGATATGTTACTTGACTGTAGTAATGATTTCACTATGTATATCAAATCATCATATTGTTCTCAAGCATATATACATTTTTGAATAAATACACTATATATAAACTGCTCAGAACCTTCCAAGACATGGCATAAAAGTAAGCTAAAATGAAACAGGAAGAAACAACATTTCAACAGACCCATAACCAGCAAAGAAATGAATCAGTAATCAAAAATCTCCCAAGAATCGGAAGTCCAGGGCCAGATGGCTTCCCAGGGGAATTCTACCTTCCATTTAATACTTTTTAAAACCTATTCTTCTCCAACAGTTCCAAAAAAATAGAAGTGGAGGGAAAACTTCCAAACTCATTCTATGAGGCCAGCATCACCTTGATTCAGAAACCAAAGACCATACTAAAAAGGAGAAGTACAGGCCAACATCCCTGATGAACATGGATGCAAAAATCCTCAACAAAATACTAGCAAACTGATTCCATCAGTACTTTAAAATAATTATTCACCACGATCAAGTGGGATTTTACTTCTGGTCTACAGGGGTGGTTCAATATTTGGAAATCAATCAACATGATATGTCACATTAATAAAAGGATAAGAAATATATGATCCTCTCCATAGATGAAGAAAAAGCATTTGACAAAATACAGCATCCATTCTTGATGAAAGCCCTCAACAAGCAAGGATAGATGGAACACATCCAACATCATGAAGTCCGCATGTGAAAGACCCACAGTTAATATAATTTTCAATGAGGAAAAAAGGTGAACTTTTCCTCTATACTTAGGAACAATACAGGGACGCCCACTCTCACCATTGTTATTTAACATTGTAGTTGAAGTTCTATCCTCAGCAGTCAGACAACAAAAAGAGATAAATGGCATCCAAAATGGCAAGGAAGAAGTCAAACTGTCACTATTTGCAGACAACATGATACTCTATGTAGAAAACCTAAAATACTCCATCATAAAATTGTTGTAACTGATACATGAATTCATTAATGTCACAGGATACAAAAATCAATGTACAGAAATCTGTTACATTTCTATACACCAATAATGAAGCAGCAGAAAGAGAAACCAAGGGATTGATCACATTTACAATTGCACCCAAAACAATAAGATACCTAGAAATAAACTTAACTGAAGAAGTAAAAGATCAACTCTGAAAACTATCAAATACTTATGAAAGAAACTAAAGATGACATGAAGAAATGGAAAAACATTCCATGGTTATGGGTTAGAAGAACAAATATTATTAAAATGTCTAATCCATCCAAAGCAGTCTACACATTTAATGCAATCCCTATCAAAATACCACCAGCATTTTTCACAGAGATAGAACAAACAATCCCAAAATTTGTATGGAACATCAAAAGACTCCAAACAGCCAAAGCAATCTTGAAAAGCAAAGCTGGAGGCATCACAATTCTGGATTCCAAGCTGTTTTACAAAGCTGTAGTCATCAAGACAGTATGGTACTGACACAAAAACAGACATACAAATCAGTGGAACAGAATAGAAAACCCAGAAATGGACCTACAACTGTATTGTCAGCTAATCTTCAAAAAAGCAGGAAAGAATATCCAATGGAAGAAAGACAGTCTCTTCAAAAAATGGTGTTAGGAAAACTGAACAGCAACATGCAGAAGAATGAAACTGGACCACTTTCTTATACCACACACAAAAATAAACTCAAAATGATAAAAGACCTAAATATGAGACAGGAAACCATCAAAATCCTAGAGGAGAACACAGGCAGTGACACTTTGGCCTTGGCCATAGCAACTTCTTACTAGATACATCTCTGGAAGCAAGAGAAACAAAAGCAAAAATGATCTATTGGGACTTCATCAAGATAAAAATCTTCTGCACAGTGAAGGAAACAATCAACAAAACTAAAAAACCTATAGAATGGGAGAATATATTTGCAAATGATGTATTTGAAAAAGGGTCAGTATCCAAATCTATAAAGAAGTTATTAATCCTAACACCCCCCAAATAATTCACTTAAATGGGCAAAAGACATGAACATTTTTCCAAAGAAGACATCCAGATAGCCAACAGACACATGAAAAGATGCTCAACATCACTTATCTTCAGTGAAATGCCAATCAAAACCACAACAAGATACTACCTCATACCTGTCAAATGGCTAAAATTAACAACACAGAAAACGACAGATGGTGGTGAGAATGTGGAGAAAGGGAACCCTCTTAGACTGGTGGATCCATTCTGGAAAAGAGTATGGAGGTTCCTCAAAATGTTAAAAATAGAACTATCCTACCACCCATCAATTTGTATCCAAAGGATACAAAATTACAGATTCAAAGAGGCAAAAGATCCCTGATGTAATTTATAGCAGCACTATCAACAGTAGCAAAATTATGGAAAGAGGCCAAATGACCATCAGCTGATATATGGATAAAGAAGAGGTAGGATAAATGAAACAAGATGGGATTGGGAGGGAGACAAACAATAAGTGACTCTTAATCTCACAAAACAAATTGATGGTTGCTGGGGGGAGAGGGGTTGGGAGGGGGGTGGAATTATGGACATTGGGGAAGGTATGTGCTATGGTGAGTGCTGTGAAGTGTGTAAACCTGGCGATTCACAGACCTGTACCCCTGGGGATAAAAATACATTATATGTTTATTAAAATAAATAAGTTAATTTTTTTAAAAAAAGAAGAGGTAGGAGATATATGTAAACACACACACACACACACACACACACACACACACACACACACTGGAAAATTACTCAGCCACAAAAAAGAATGAAACCTTGCCATTTGCAACAACATGGATGAAGATAGAGTGTATTATGCTAAGTGAAATAAGAGAAAGACAAATAGTATATGATTTCACTCACATGTGGATATTAAGAAACAAACAGATGGACACGGGGAAAGGGAAGAAAAAAAAAAAGAGGGATGAGATGCGTGGTTGGCTCAGTTGGTTAAGTGTCTGCCTTCAGCTCAGGTCATGATCCCAGGATCCTGGGATCAAGCCCTGCATCTGGATCCCTGCTCTGCGGGGAGCCTGTTTCTCCCTCTGCTCCTTGCTTGTGCTATCTCTGTCTCTGTCTCTCTTTCTCAAATAAGTAACATCTTAAACAAACAAACAAACAAACAAATAGGGAGGCAAACCATAAGAGACTCATGAGACTCTTAACTATACAGAACAAACTGAAGGTTGATGGAAGGAGATAGTGGGGGCTAGGCTAAATGGGTGATGGGTATTAAGGAGGGAACTTGTGATGAGCACTGGGTATTATATGTAAATGATAAACCACTAAATTCTACACCTGAAACCAATTTTAGCCCATGTATTAACTAGAATTTAAACAAAAACTTGAAATAAAAAATAATTTAAAAAGAAAAAAGTAAGCTAAACTTTACTAGTAAATATGTTGTTATGACAGATTTTTATTATGACTCAATTTGGGAATATTTTTAATAACTATTAAGGGAAAATAATCACGTAGGTGAAAATTTTATAGATATTATGCCTAAAAAGTATTACTACCTGTCTTTTCTCATTAGTATGTTATGTATTAAAATAGAACTTGTTTATATTATTGCTGTTTGCTGTTAGAGGAGGCAAAAAAAAATCAACCACAATCTCACATATCCTAATAATGTTAGAAATAGCTGTTTAACTAATGTAATAATGTTTTTTCCATCTAAATGATACTGTAATTCATTGAAATGGTATTTAAATCATTATTATTTTTGAATTATTTAAAACTAACTACTTTATGCTGTAAGATATTTGATTAAAGACAAACTGTTTAGCATATTTGAATAAAATGTGCCTAACCTGGTGTGTTCCCCTGGTAAAGACCAAATCATATTTAGTCAGGAGCTCAACCAATTACACAAAAGTATTCACTCAGATGGTTTGAAAGAAATTACTGAAAACTATATATAATAACCTCACGTACTCACACTCTGAATAATAAAATTATTACAAGTATCTCAGCTGGTAAATAATTCTGATGTTAGGAACTTTAGAGTGTGTTAAAAACCCACATATACACTTCAATAAACTTTTCCGAATGTTTTAAACATTCCCTACTCATATATATTATTCGGAGAAGTTCAAGGACAGTGTAAGAACTAATCTGGGAACGAGATAGACTTTCAGAGTGATTTAAGTTTTCTAAGATTATATTGTGGTGATGATGGCAAACCTCTGTATATAAGACCACCTTTAAAATGGATGATTTTTACGGCATGTGTACATTATAGCTCATAAAGCAGTTTTTTAAAAATAAATCAATCAGGCAAACTTTGACTAATTGTGCGTTTAAGATACTTTTAAGAACGCTGAAAAAAAAATCTGAACCATCAAAAAATGAGGAGAATCTGTTTGGGCATTAAATATTATCGCTTGTATTGTCATTCAGAATATTTCCCCTGTCAAATATCTTGTTGTTTTGAATGTTTTTTCTATTGTTGCTACTGTTATTCATATTGGGTTTGGTGACTGTGCAACTGCTGGCGGAGAAATACTGAGAAACAATATGTCCTGTGCTATCTTTTGGTGAATAAAATCAAGCCATTGACAGGTACTGAAAAGTGTTGCATAGGCATCAATTAATAGAGACACCTGTGCATAGGGGAGATTTTTATCCTTTAAGATTTAATTAAATCTTCCATATCATCTAAATAACAGATGATATGATAGCAGAAAATGTCAGTCTAAAATTGTCCTTCTCATCTATGAATTATCATATTACTTTTTATGTATTTATTGATACTGAGGTACCTTTGTTTTTTGTTTGTTTACACATTTATCTTATTTCTTCATGATATATGAGCTCATTGAGGGCAAACAGATGCACTCTATTTATCTTTATAGCTTTTAAAAACTCCAGAAAATTTTGCAAATATAATACTCAGTAAACATATGTTATATTAATCTAAGAAACTCCTTATAAAGAAAGCATATGGACCATTTCTGCTGCAATATGCTTAGACCTTTAAAACAATAAAAAAACAATAAATTCATGATACTTACCATTTAAATATAACTATTATTAAAACATTTTTGTGACATATAAATGACGGGTTGATTAGCTTTTACTGTGGTTTGGTTTTAAATTTTGGAATATTAAATAATTGCAAAACCAGTTTCCTCATTTTTCCTAATTATAAATCAAAAATTATTTGGGGGATATCTTGTAGTCCTTTAAAAAGAACCTTAAGTTAAAATAATATTACACTGACAATAGAAGTAGTATTGAAATTTTAAAGTAATTTATCTTGTTAACTATTTTCTGAATTTAAATGATGAGGAAAATTGTTTCCCTATTCCAATTCCAGCATTATATTTTGTGTGACATCTAACAGTTTATGTTAATCCAATAATTTTGATTTGCATACATCAAACTGATTTATGAAATGCTTGAATGTCAGAAAAAATCATGTCAGCAAATAGCAAATAATCTGACTTACTGGTATTACAAATTATGTTTTGAATATAGACTTCTACGTATTTTAGGTATCTCAAGGAAAGGATTTTATTTCTAATATAATTATATGAAGTAGGTTTATAAAAATTATAAATATCTAGTCAAAATTATATATATTTTTAAAACAGGACACTGCAGTTTAAATCAATCAGATGAAAAAGTAATATGACCATTAAGACAGACATAAATGCCTAGTCCTTGGGAGTTAAGCCTGTACCTATGTTACGAGGCAACATACTGTGTTCTACTCAAAAGGCAATATCCTGGAGATATATGAAATCAGTCCATATATTAAATGGTATACTTAGGTATTTTACAATTATGTTTGCATGTAAGGTAAGGGTATGTAGATTCGGTAGTTTACCTAATGTCACATAATATGTCATACCATTGTATATTTTACTTCCTAAATTTCAAACTAAGTAACAAACCATATTATAGTTTTAATTGATATTTTCACAGCCAAATGTTAAAATTCTGGCTCTTAAACATACATTTTGAATGTTAATAATGTCATCACTGTCTTTGAATTAAATAAAGTAGTATTAAGTTCCTCATCCATGGCTATGGATTTCTCTTTAAAGAGAAAATCCAGTTCTGCTGTGGCACTGAAATAAAACACACTGGGGGTTATTATTATTTAATTGTAAGACACATTGTAACGAAAGCAAAATCATCTTGACGTAAGTTGTTAAATTTCATCTGGGTATTATATCTATGTGCCATACCTACTATGTATCTGGGTATCTATGTACTGTAGACTTACTTTTGATGAACTTTTCATCTTGGTTCTGCTCTAATATCCCATTAAGTAATTATTTAATTACCATTAAATATTTAGAGGTTATTTCTACTTTATAGAATTTTATGTAAAATTTCCAAGTTGTATTTTTACATCTGCATTGGACAAAAAAAATCACTTTAATGCCCTACAAAAAGCAGTGAATATAATTTATTTTATTTACACATTTTAAAATTACATGTTTAATCCAAACATTATTTTAAAATACTAAAAATAAAATTCTTTTAGTAATTGTGTTTAAAAAGATGAATAAATCATTCATGAAACATTTATTAAAACTTAAATGATTAAACCAATCAATCTTTCAGGGCACCTGGGTAGCTCAGTCTGTTAAGCATCTGCCTTCTGCTCAGGTCATGATCCCTGAGCCCCGGGATCTAGTCCTGCATCTGGCTCCTTACGGAGAAGGGAATCTGCTTCTTCCCTTGTCCTTCACGCTGCTAGTGCTCTCTCTTGCTTGCTCTCTCTCAAATAAATAAATGAAATCTTAAAAACAAATCAATCTTTCTTTTTTGGCAGTTAATACGATTAACAATAAATTTTGATCTGTTTGGTCATTATTTGGTCATTATTCTGGGATATAACACAAAATCCTATAAATACAGAACTAGAATACAGGCCACTGAGCTATAGAAAAGGAAACCATTCTTGTTTATTCTCAGTTTTCAGAGGAAGAAACCACAGTGGACCTTACTGTCAAATACACACACTTAATTCATGGACCAAATTCATGTCTCTTTTCATATGGTGGCAAGCTGGGCCTGAAAACTTAAGTAGGAATCTTCTCTCTCTTTCCCTTAAAGATACAGCCAAGTGAGGGAAAGAAGGAGAAAATTATGCTCATTTCTGATATCATCTTGTCCCTTCTTGTCTTTTTAGTAATAAAGGCAACCTCAAAGCAAGTGACATTTCTATCTTCAAATGAACTTCCAGGTAAAATGGCTTCTTAATGCACAGTCCTGACTACCTTTCTAGGTTAAAAATCATGTATTCCTGAAGCAAAAATTTTCACTTAACATTTGTGGTGCCTTCACCTCGATACAGTAGAAATGGCAAAAAAAAAAAAAAAGAAAGGATAGGATGGGTGGCATTGACTCTTCTCTTTTTTTTTTTTTTGAGGTAATTGCATATCCATGAGAGCACTACAGTCTATGCCATAAACATACCCATCACTTCCCAAAGTTTCCTCCAACCTCTTTATTACCATTTGTGTGATAAGAACACCTAACATAAGATCTACTCTTCTTGTAGATATTTAAGTATTCAAGGCAGTACTCTAGGCACTATGCTATAAGGTAGACCTCTTGGTGTAGACATTATAGAAATCATTATAGAAGTTCCTCAAAAATTAAAAATATAATATCCATATGATGCACGAATCCCACTTTTGGGTGTATATCTAAAAAAAATTGAAATCAGGATCTCAAAAAAGTATCTACACTCTCATGTTCATTGCAGCATACAACAGCCAAGAAGGAAACAGAAACAAACCTAAATGTCCATCAGTGGATGACCAGATAAAGAAAATATGGAATAAACTTACCTTGGAATATTAATCTTACAAAAGAAGGAAATCCTACCATTTGCAACAACATGGATGAATCTGGACAGCATTATGCTAAGTGAAATAAGCCAGACACAGAAGGACAGGTACTACATGACACCACTTAGCTCTCCTCTGTTGTTTCCAGTGTGCAGGTCCTGCAACTTTTTTGTCCGACTTATCTCTAAGGATTTCATACTTCTGATAATATTATAAACTGTGTAATTATTCCGATTTCAGTTTTAATGATTTGTTATCAATATAGTATTGGTATTTGTATCTTGATTTTGTATCCTGTAACCTATTATCACTTATTAGCTTCTTATATATTCAGTTGGATTAATATGTAGAATGTTGCTTACAAATAAAGATAATTTTTTGGTTTCTTTCCATTCTGTATCACTTTCATTGGTTTTTCTTACCTTCCATGCCAGCTAGAATATCTGGAGCAATGTCAAGTAAATGTGGTGAGAGCAGACATTTTAGCCATATTCCTAACCTTAGAAGGGTTAGTTTTTCTCCATATTTAAATATGACGTACATATCAATGTCAGATTTTGTCAGATGCTTTTTCTGGATTGATTATAATAATCATATGGTTTTTATTTTTCTGTCTGTTAATATGTTAAATTACATTCATTAATTTTGAATATTTTTAAAACCCTGTATGCCTGGGATAACATCAAACAGGTTCTGATGCATTATCATTTTTATATACTGTTGAATTTTATGTGCTAAGTTTTACTGTGGAATCTACTTACACATATTAGGTTACATGATTTTATCCCCAAACTCACTGTTCATTTTTTGTTTAATTCTCCTTCCTCTCTGTGTTTACTTTTAAGTACTTCCTGTTGTTGATGTCTTTAGGTTCACTAATGTTTTCTACTGCAGTGGATTGTCTGCTATGAATATACCATTCAGGGGATTTTTCATCTCACATATTTTTGTTTTCATTTCTAAGGGGTGTGAGTCACTGTAACTTCCATTTTTTCCACTTAATTTTTTGAATATACTGAATACAGTCACAGAAACTATTGTAATGTTCTTATCTGTTAATACTAAAATCTATTTTAATTCAGAAGTCTGTTTATAGATTTATCTTTCTCTTCATTTTGAGTATTTTCTTACATTTTGAATGGTTAGTAGTTACACATAATAGTCACAATTCAGACAACTTGAATTTTATTTTCTTTGGTACTAGATAGTTTTGGAATCCTATAAATGTTCTGCTGTGTTGTTTGGAATTCAATAACTTAGTTAGAAACAGCTCAGTCCTTTGAATCCTGTTTTAAAGATCTATTAGGCGGTTCCAGAATAATGCTCAGCTTTAGGCTAGTTATTCCCTATTCACCAACTAGGAATTATGGTATATTTACTCAATTCTTAATCTTGAAGCTTTCTATTTTAGCTGTTGGGAATTGACAATATTCCTGGCCCCATGTGAATTCCAGGCAGTCTACATCCCTAAAAACAACGAGGATCTGTAATCTCTCTAGCCTCGAGTAGCTTCTTAGGTTCTTGGGCTAATCTGTATTCTGCATATCTTCTGAGTGCTGTTTCTGTGAAGGTATTACTACCCTAGTTGCATGTCTTGAGAGTTCTAGACTTGTTGACCTACCGGTACTCTCAGCTTCAATTCTTCAACTCAGGGACACAGTTGGGCTTTGGGTTCTCACAACCTAGAAATTCATTCAAGATAGTACATTTGGGTATTCACGGGGTTCACCTTGTTTATTTACTACTTCATCTCATGGATTTCTGCCCTTCACTGCCCAATATCTAGTGTTCTTAAAATCACTGTTCCATTAATTTGGTTCATTTTTTTTTTGGTTGCTTCAAACAGTAAAGCAAACCTAGTCCCTATTATTTTATCCTCACTGAAAACACTGCTACTATTTTATTAAAAATTTTCTGCATTAAAATATATCAATTCCTACAAAGACTCAGATATTTAAATGTAACTAATAACAGCCTCTCTGTTTCAAATATACTTTTACCAACATGACATCCTTAAAAGTAATGACTTTGAGAAAGTATTTGTTCTTCGATTTTTAATATATCTTTGATAGTGTAGTCTAACCATGACAAAAAATAAATGAAAGATGAATAAATTCAACTGATACTTGAAAAAATATCCTAGGGTTATACATGGATTTTATTTTATTGATTAGGTTAAAAATAGACAAGGGAATATTGTCCTTTGGTAAAGGTAAAAATTAATATAAAAGTGAAGTGCTCTTAATGTATGATTAAATTTATCTATTTTTATCTAACTTTATGAAAAAAAACTTTAATATTTAACTTGTTTCTTTTTAATGTTCCAAAGTAAATAGGGTACATACAACTGACATATTAAAGCTGACACAGATGTTCTATCGCAGAAATTTTAAAGACAAAGCATTTTTTATACCTGCCATTTCACTTTTTCAGGATGGGAATAAAGTAAGAATTAGAAAGTACTTGTCTTCTCCTGATACGGAGTTACCTCCACTTCTAACAGAGAACAAAGACACTCTAGTATCTTTTGAGTAGTGGCAACATAAAGAAAGGCTGTGAAACAGGTGACATTTGGGTTGAAGTCCTTTTTATCACCTCTTGCTAATACCACTTTTTACCACCTGCTGTTTTTGCTGTTTCCTCTCTAGGTATAATATACTCTGATCACAAACAGATCTTCCCAGACTTACAGTGTAGAATCAAAACATGGTACTAAATAACCACTTAAAGTTCCATTGACAATAATACTGTGCAGAAAAGAAACTTTTAGGTTAAAGCAGTAATACTGATATAGTAAAATTAGAGAAAACTGACAAGGATGGAAGAGATTATTTTTAGTTCCCTTTTTTCTTGTACATATTCAAGTGAAGTATTATATGTAATTGAGTATTACATTATATGAAATGTAAGTATAAATAGGAGCCATAGGACTACTTGCTATTATTTATAGTAATCACAGTAAGGTATTTTATACTTATTCATTATTAATTCATCTATAAAATAATTTTAATGAATCATTTTATATAGAAGAAATCAGAGGAGAAAAGTTTAAAACATATTTTGTGTCCTGATACTAAAAATCCTTACTTTCTGAGCGATTATCTGGGGGACAACAATTCCTTTTCCAGCGTCTACCATATATGTTTTTCTTGATTTCACTAAAATTTATCTGCCTCTTAATATTCTGTAAGCAAATCAGAATCTAAATAAGAATCTGAAGTTATCCTAAAGCAGGGACCTCTTTTGGACATAATATGCTGAAATATGTAACTTAGGCTCTGTCCTACTTTGAATTATTCCTTGTGGATTTTCTAAAAAAAAATCAATGTTCATATGATATAGATAAAAAAATGAGATGTTTTCTGTATTTAGTCAAGGCTTCCCTATCACCCCTCATAAAAAACCAGTTAATATTTTATGAAGAAAGATAGAGAAATTATTAAATATCCCTTAGGCACCTCTGAATATGTGCTTTTGTATTTGTATTAACTGTCTCAGATACAGACCTCCAATTACAATGAAGAGCATCTCTTTGCTTTCTTCTTTATTAATACATAGATAGAAAATTTTGAGAAGCCAATTAATCTCAAAAGATACATAGTGGTTATATTAGAATTGATATTGAAATGATAAATTTATTTCCCAACAGCTGTTTTAAAAATACATGTATCTTTAAGAACAATGGCATAGTCTAATCTCACTTAAGATAAGTTTTAGGTTTTATTATTTCAAATTTTATTTCAGGTTCATCACATTTTTCTATAATTTAAATGATAAAATATGCCCTGGAGGAAAACTAAGTTCCCAGTCAAATCAGACCAGGCTTCTGAAACACACTGTTAATATTTTCTCCATAAATTTATTATGAATAATGATTCATTTTCTTTGGAATTAAGAAGCTATAACGCAGTTCCATTTGTCTTCCTGGATAATATTCTCTTTCTCTTGTTTTTTTAGCCTTAGTCCCCAGGCTATAAAGAGACACTACCTAATGAATTTTTATTTGGCAATTCTACAAACTTCTGAAATGCTACAAACTAAATTCATGTTACCAGTGAAAGTGCTGGATGCATACATACATACATACATACAGATCTATTTTGATAAGCTATAAGTAACAAGTATTTCTTTTGTCAACCAAATCAAAGGTGGTAAACATTAGTTTGATACCTTGATCTTATAAAATCTGGGTTTGGTGGAGATGGCTAAAATCTCATTATATTTTGCCCCCTCTCATCAGGTTAAGATAGAAATTCTTAACTGTCTCACTTGAGAAAGTACACTCCTGACATAAGCTTCTTATTCTGTGATAGTACTCTCAGAGCTGAGAATACAATTGATGTAATATTTATGAAGGAAACTGATGACCACCTTTTTTTGTATTGAGTTTTTCAAACTGAATAGTAGCCCTGATAGTAAGAGCAAGGCTCAGTGGTGTTCGATATACTAGCCCCGTTTAACTTACCACATGCAACCAAAACTCACATACCTATATATTTCAGTAATGCCAACAGTGAGGACAAAAGTATACAATGTTCTTCATAATCAAACAAAGTTTACAGATTTCCTTTACATTAAAATAATGATCAACAAAATGTAATTTTCTTGAGTATTTCTTTCTTAAGATGCAATTACATTTTTATGCATCATTTTCATTTGAATGTTGTATCCATCCTGTAAGCTGAATTCATCCTAAAATTTAGCAGATTATAAATCTTCCATCTAACCCCACAAGCTCTTGCTGTCCTGAGTTCCCTGGCAAACCACTGACTTCTGTTTTCCCTATCTGCTTTATTCTCTTAGTGCTTTAACATTAAAAATCACAAATACATGAAAGACTAGGGACTCCGAAAACAATCTGAGGGATCTGGAGGGGCCAGGGGTGGGAGGTTGGGTGCGCCTAGTGGTGGGTATTATGGAGGGCACGTATTGCATGGAGCACTGGGTGTGGTGCACAAACAATGAATTCTGGAACACTGAAAAGAAATTAAAAAAAATAAATAATTTTTTAAAATCACAAATACACTTTATCCTTGTAGTAAATTAAACAATATATTTCCAAATGATCTAAAAATCAGTAACAAAAGAACAATGGAAAACTTGCAAATACATGAAAATTAAATACAATGAAACAGCCACTGGGTCAAAAAATCGAAAGGTAAATTAAAAAAATATCTCAAAGCAAATGAAACAAAAATACAACACAGCAAAAACTTGTGGAATACCAAAAAAAAAAAAAAAGGAGTACTAAGAGGGAAATTTATAGTGAAAAACACATACATTAAGAAAGCAGAACTCAACCAACCTACCTTTACACCTCAGGAGTTAAAAAAAGACAAACTAAGCCCAAAGTTAGCAGCAAGAAGGAAATAATAAATATCAGAGCATAAATAAATAAGAATATTAAAAACAATAGAAAAAATGACAAAACTAAGAGATAGTTTTTGAAATGATAAATAAAACTGGCAAATCCTTAGCTAGATTAATGAAGGAAAAAAAGACTCAAAGAAATAAAATTAAAGATGAAAGAAGAGATATTACGATTTGATGCCACAGAAGTAATGAAAAAAATCACAAAGGACTATTATGAATAATTATACACCAATGAATTAGGCAATCTAGAAGAAATGGATAAATTCCTGGAACACACAGTGTACCAAGACTCAATTGAAAAGAAATAGGAAATTTTAACAAACCAATAACAAATAAGGAGATTAAGTCAGCAATCAAAAGCTTCTTCAAAAATGAAAGCCGAGGACCAACTGGCTTCACAAGTGAATTCTACCAAACATTAAAGAAGAATGAAGACCCATCATTCTTAAACTCTTCCAAAAAGAGAGGAAGAAGTACTTCCAAACTCATTTTATGAGGCCAGTGTCACCTTGACAAAGAGAAGACACAAGACAAAAAGCAAACTACAGGCCAATATCCTAATGAACATGGATGTAAAAATTCTCATCAAGATATTAGCAAACCAAATTCAATAGCATATTACAAAGATCATGCACCATGACCAAGTGGGATTTATCCTTTGGATACAAGGAAGGTTCAACATATACAAATCAATAATCATATAACAGAATTAAGAATAAACACCACACAATCATCTTAATAGATGCGGAAAAAGCAAGTGATAAAATCTAACACTCTTTCGTGAAAAAAAAGTCCTCAACAAATTAGGTATAGAAAGAAATTAACCTCAACACAATAAAAGCCATATATATGTCAATATCCCACAGCAAACATCATACTCAATGGTGAAAAATAACTTTCTGTAAGATCTCAAACAAGGCAAGGGTGCCCGCTTTTGTCACTTTTATTCAACATAGTACTGGAAGTCCTAGCCACAGCAATTAGACAAGAAAAAGAAAAATCATCAATTATTTTCTTAAAATGTCTTACATTTACCCTTCCTTTTGTATTAGAATTGCCACTGGCATAGTCTAGGATCTTAATACTCCCTACCCAGAATACTGCAGTATCTCTGCACTGGCGTTCCTACTGCCAAATCCACAACTCCTAGGGTCTCTTCCTCCCTAGGATTTGACTTCTAATGCTAGATATTCGACCTCTTAATTTAAAAAACTGTCATAGTACCTATCATATTGCAGATTAGAGGTCATGTGATTCTGCATTGCATTAAAGATATGCAATAATCTCTCCTTATCTTCTCTATTTATCACCAATTTGTAACATGAGCCTTGTAATATGAGCAACCAAAGCCAAACCATATCAAATCATTAGCCATTCACTGAAAATATACCTGTCTCCTGCCCAGTGTCAGACACAACATAAATATGTTTATAGATGTAACAATGTAATAGAATTTCAGAGAGACAAATACAGTGCTTGTAATCTTCCAATATTCTGGCTTGTTTTTGTTCTGTAAGTGTATTTTTTTGAAAACTCAACTTAATATTTGGGCTGTCAGCTTACAATTTTCTAAAGGAGAAATTGTCACAAATAACGTGTATGTTGTATTCAGATTTTAAAACTGAACTGCAGATGGGATAATCATGTTCCTTTGAACATACCAGGCAATTTAGACTTCTTTCTTAAATTCTGTAACTCCACTTGCTGCAATTTTTCATGCTAAAAATCCCAAGAAAAAAATAGACAACTGATGACTTAAGTAGAAGGCATATTTTGCAATACATCTCAAAATCTCTAAATTTCTGAATATATTCACATATTAATGCTATTATTGAATATAAATACTCAGTTTATATTCATAAATTCTATATATAATTTTTCTAGGGAATACTGTTTGATTTAAATTTTAATTATTATACATCAATAAAAATAGCCATTAGAATCCATATTTTTGATGTTATAAATTATATTAATAAATCTTTAAGTGATATTTCATTGATCTGATCACTATAAAGTTTGTTTCATGTAAAGTAACAGATGTTGTAAATATTTTGTATATTTAAAACCTGATAAAGTAGTCATATATCAAAAGATGTATAAAATGTTCCTTATGTTTCCCTGTTTACTTCCTATTTGCTATTTTAATAAAATAGTATAAAATGCTGGCATTTGAATACATTGTAGCAATTCCCTTACACTGAGGTATTAAAACATAGAACACATCTCTTAAATATTTTAATATCTAACTCCACTGACACATGTTAACTGTAATATTTGAACAATGTACTAATAGCATTCTGTGAGATGAGTTGTTCCTAAGAACTTTTTTAACAGTCACCCTCCCTAGACTAAAGGAAACAATGATGAATAAGGAGAAGGTGAAAAGCCTACCCATGTTTTCTACTTTGGAAGTATAAACTCTTATCTTTGTTAAATACAGATACAATGCACAAAGTGTCACACACACACACACACTAACACACAATTACACAGTCTATTAAATCAGCTAGAAGGCCATATATCTGGCCTTATATGTATACTGTATTTTGTCTGCAATGTGAATTCTTTTAAAAAAAATAAAGCTGACAGTAGTGGAAAACCTCTGTCATATCTGTGGTGCAGTCTGCTCTAGATTCTCTGCTCAGAAGCAGCTACTTTAGGTCTTTGTGAATTTGACTGCTCTAAATACCTCATTTAAGTGGTATCACAAAGTTTTCATCTTTATGTGAATGGCTTATTTGACTCAGCTCAACGTCCTCAAAATTAATGGATGTTGAAGTATGTGTCAGAATGTCCTTCCTTTCTAAAGCTAAATAATGTCTTATTGTATGTATATGCCACATTTTATCATCCATTCATCCATCGATGGACCCTTGTGTTACTTCCATTTTGGCTAGTGTGAATAATGCTATGTTCATTGTTGCACTATCCTTAAGGAAATGTATTTTTTTATTAATTCTACACAGGTCTACACCCTTGCCGTAAAGATGATTACATGGACGTTGTGGGAGGAGATGTATAAAGGACAAACATTCTCTAAACTTGCCTTAATCCCAGTCAACATATGAAGGAACTGATCAATCATGTATTTTATTATTACAGATTATGTATGGAATTTTTCTGCCTGAAATTTGGAGAGCTGGAAAGTGTCTATTATTACACGGACTTTTAATGTCAGGGCCAAGGAGAAACACACACAAAAAAGAAAAAAAATAATGTTTGTGTATTTAACAAAGAGTAATGCTATTTAACAATTAAGTTTCTTTTTTGCTTTTAAAGTACTGTTTTGTGGGGCACCTGCATGGCTCACCCAGTTGAGCGGCTGCCTTCAGCTCAAGTCATGATCTTAAGGTTCTGGGATCGAGCTCTACACTGGGCTACCTGCTCAGTGGAGAGTCTGCTTTTCTCTCTCCCTCTGCTGCTTCCCCCACTTGTGCGCTCTTCTGGCTCTCTCTCTTAAATGAGCAAATCGAATCTTTAAAATAAATAAGTAAAATACAGAACCATTTACAAAAATAAAGTATTGCTTTGTGTTTGATTCTGGATTGAATTTATGCTATATGTGATATTTCCCCAGTTGTACAGCCAGATAAAGCTTGATATAGTGCAAAATATGAGCACTAAATTATCACCATTAGAGCAGTGATAAGCAGTGTTATCTTTTAAAATATGTTAATTTTAATGCATAAAATTGGTTTCATTAAAAAAGCTTAATCTTGTGAGTTGTTTCATTGTTTCAGAAAATTCCATTAAAAAATAACAGTAGAACCAACATAAAAAACAAAATCTAATCTAAAATTTACTGCAGGGCATTTTCTATTAAAGCCGTATCTGTGTTTGTTACTTGTCATAAAATAAAAAATGGGAAGTGGACTCCGTGTAGTAGAATACTAAAGTATGTTTATCAGGAAATTAATATATTGAAACATATACTGTTTTATGGAATTTGCTAATATGCACTTCAACAGAATTCCCAAAAAGTTTTATGAGAGTAAAGCCAACACCAACCCATCCCCCTACATAATGGGAACTCATGAAGTGTAACATATGAGTTACATATCAGAGAATTCTACTTACTTGCTTACCATATATTTTCCATTACTTTTTCCTTTAGGAAACTAACCAAAGATGTGGACCTACACTAGCTTATAAAGTTCTATTTTCAAATAGAAACTGTTGAATTTTGCTTCCCAGGAATCTCCTTAAAGAGTGCTAACTCTGCTGGGTACCCAGTGTTTTATCCTTACCTCTTCCTCCTCCTTGCTTCTGAGAACATGGATTTGATGACTAGAGCTACAAAGACTGTCTCATGAAAATGAGTCAGTCCTAATGTTTGGAAACTTATCAGAAAGACCACAGTACAAAGAGAGACAAGATTCCCAATGATACCAAAGACTCCATAAAACCGTATCAACCCTGATCTGCCTATACTGGGATCCTATTACTTAAAAGCAACATTAAAAAATCTACTGTATTAATTTCTGTTGTGAGTTTTTATGTCATACAGAATAAATTTAATTCTAACTGATATAAAGTTTTGTACCTCAAAGTGTATATTGCAATTAACAGATCATCAATAATGGAACTGACGGAAGGGAGAAGATCATAAGGCAAATACTAAGCATTCAGATATTGTAAACTAGAGAAATAATATTCTTGTGTTCAGACTGCCTGATATATATTGGAAGAGGAAGATAACAAAGCAACTTACGTTGTAACATCACAAACTCTGCTATCATAGAAGAAAATAAAAGTATGGCACATGTTCAACATTCTGTATTACTTTCAGTTAATAAACTGAAGTTAGAGCCAGGAGGAAAGTAAGCAGAGATCAAATAAATAAGCCTTGCGGAAACTATCTTCTAGTGGCTTGCAGTCTAATTTCACTAAGACTCCATTAATTTGGAATCTAGCTTGGGTAAAATGATGAATTCTACTATATCTTAACCTTGTGCATTTATCAAGTCCAGATGTTAAAGGGAAGCATTAGTAGTAGGCAACAGTGTGGCCAAACCCTTTTAAACAATTTTCTTACTGTTCCCTTGCTATCTAACAGGAGTAAACACACTGGTGAAGATAGGAATAAAGTATGGCATTCCTACTTGAGCCTGTTTTTTGAAGTGTATTCAGAATAGTGTAATTTTAATGAATAGGAGGTGGGAAGAACACAAAACTTAGTAAATAAAAAGTGAGAATGTTCAGGCTTCACCATATCTGGATAAGAACTAAAGGTATGATTAGTAACAGATGAACTTGTTTAGAAGAATGTACTAGACAATTTCTAACATTTGTAAATACTTTTATAGCCAATAATTTCTCTAAAGAGAGTCCACACTCCACTGAACCTTTCCCAGAAGAGGTGTGCAGCTACCAGAAATATATTTTCTACTGTCTATGAGAGACATAGAAGTAATGATAACAAGGAACATTCTGGATGGCAAGCCACACTGTGTGTGTGTGATCAATACACAGGGAAGGACTGGGGGAGGGGGACTGAAGAAAGAAAAAAGAGAATATGGAAGGTGAGGTGCATGACATAATTTATCTTATTAACTATGACAAAAAAACCCTAAAACCTATGAAATAATTACTACTATCCTTTTTTTTTTTTAAAAACAGATTGGTAAGAAGTCCTAGAGAAGTTGAATAATTAACCCAAAATAAAGCTGTATATAAGTGGAAGAGCTAGTGGTGGCTAACTGCATAAGCTATATCCTTACATATATAAATTAAACTGGAAAAATAATAGTAAGTATTGCCAACTGATGAGACAATAGGTGATTTTTAAAAAATATTATGGACTTTTTAATGTATAATGTATAATAGGTATGTATATGGGTATTGAATATTTAAAGGAAAATTAATTTATAAATACTTCTACTCAGCCTTATATGTGCAAACTTAAATATTCTAGTCTAACTTATATTCTACTTTATGACTGTATTAATATGCGTAGTCATTGATATTGCATGTATATATATGAACATGATATATATACATATGAACATTGATACTGCATATACACTGGCACATGAGTTATTTTAGGATGCCTAGAGATAGCACTATTGACTAAAAATATGTTTACGGGGGCACCTGGGTGGCTCAGTGAATTAAGTCTCTGCCTTCAGCTCAGGTCATGATCTCAGGGTCTTGGGATTGACCCCCAATTGTGCTCTCTGCTCAGTGGGGAGCCTGCTTCCTCCTCTCTCTCTGCCTGCTCTCTTCCTACATTTCTCTTTGTCAAATAAATAAATAAAATCTTTAAAAAGTATGTTTACATATTTAAGTTTACCAGACAGTGTCATCTAGATTTCCAAGGAACATGGTTGTTCCATATTATCCACAGCTATTTTTAGAGTTTTACCAGTTAGGTAAGGATAAAACAGTATTTCTTGGTTTTTAAATTTAAATTTATATGGTTAAAAACAGGATATTTCTAAACAGGTTCACTTTTTATGCATGATTCTTTTTCTTTAATTATCCATTTTAATATGATAATATTTTTGTGTGTCTTAAAGGAAATTTTATGGGGGCACCTGGTGGCTAAGTGGGTTAAAGCCTCTGTCTTCAGCTCATGATCCTAGGGTTCTGGGATCAAGCCCCGCATCGAGCTCTCTGCTCTCTGCCTGCCTCTCTGCCTACTTGTGATCTCTGTCTGTCAAATAAATAAATAAAATCTTAAAAAAATGAATAAAGAAAATCTTATGTATTTTGCTATCAATCCTTTGTTGTAATTTGTTGGTCACGTATGGATCATTTTGATTGTTTTTTTCCAATTATTTGGTGCCTTGATTAATAGAAGTTCTTAACTTTAATGTCATCTATCAAATGTTTTCTTTTTCATACATTTTTGCATCGTCCTTAGAAAGTCCTTCCCAGATGAATATATATATATATATATATAAACATATATATATATATAAACATATATATGCTTAATTCCCATAGCAACAAATTGTAACAACTTATCTACCAGAGAAACTGATTAGAGACTCAATGCCCAAGATTTTTATTGAGTACTATTTACACTGACACCCTCTGCCTAGAATTTATCAAGATTCCAGACTCCCAGAAGAAAAGTGGATGTTTCACAAAAAACAGTATGTACACAATTTAGGCATAGGTAACCATTCTTATTACAGAATGGTGGAATTCCTCCCAAAATTCAAGTTCCAGACAGAAGCCAAAATTCAACCTTACAAGCATGCTTTTTTAAGGGTAGCAGTCTCAGGCCATCTATGTTAATATTTTTAGGGATGGGGACACATTTCGTCTTTAGCAATTTGATAAAAATATTTTTTTCTTATTTACCTTTCTTCCTTATGTACACTGCCACACATGAAGCAGTACACACATCCATCTCTCCTTGGAAGTGTTTATTTTAGGCTAGTTGATTGCCCTATAGTCTTAGCTCTCTGACTGCATGAAGGAAAGTTATAAATTTGTCTATTTTCTGACTTTTTTTGCAATTACAGTAGGAGTGATGCTGTTATCTTTCTATGCTGTAACTTGAATCCAAAAGCACTGTGGATTTTAAATTTTCTAATATATTTGGACTTTTTAAATGTTACCTGTCAAATACTGACTTTTAACTTTGTTGTCCAACATTAAGAGATGAAGGTTAATAGAGTACTAATGTTTTAAAGCTTTCTTATGGCTTAGCATGTGGACAATTTTTGAAATGTGTATTTCTTAATTGCTCAGTATAGAGTGTGATAGGGCCTATCATATCAAACTATTAGTTGTCTTGTTCACAATATTTCTATCGTTTGCATTCATACAAAAATATGTTAACAATTTTAATAAATGATAGTTATAAACATTAATTAATCTAATGTTGAATAGAAAGTGCTGATTTTCATAATGATAACATAGTAATACTAGCAAACTATAATACAGAATGAATTCTCATTATTTGTGGACTTCACATTTGGAATTTGCCTACTCAGTAAACTTTGTGCCCTCAAATCCATACTTTTACCACTTCCATCATTCATGTACGTGCATATGCATAGGACTGTTTCAAATTTTAGTTATCCAATAAGTATGTGTGTTCCCAGCTAAGGTCAAACAAGGATGCTCTGTTTTCTTGGTGCAGTTCTCATGCTGTCAAAAGGATCCTTTTTCTATTTGGTGCAATACTCTTCACATTTGTGTTTATTGCTGATTTCACTGCTTAGAATGTTCCTTAAGCATAGTGTTGAAATGTTGCCATTTCCAAATACACAAGTCCTATGATGCATGTTCTGGAGAATATATGAGTTACACTGCTGTTCACTGAGAGTTCAATGTTAATGAATCAACAATACATATAAGGTGTGGTTAAACAGAAATACACATAAAACAAGGTTAGAGACTGATTGGTTGATGTAAATATTATGACCAAAAGCTTGCAGGAACCTAACCCTGTATTTCCTCTAGGAGCAATGTGTCAGTGTTTACTAATTCATCGTTCACTGTAACTTTATAGAAATAATACAGATAATAAGAATCATCTTTAAATTGTAAAATATTCCATTATAATGGTTGATTAAATTACACACTCCAAAAGAAGTAGGGAGCCCCTGATTCCCAATTGCTCCTAATCCAGACAGCTACAGATAGATATCAGTGTCATTTTTGAACAAACTTCCTTAACTTCTGAATCAATACTTCATTTTAACAACTAAAATTTAACCATAACATCTTGAGTTCATCTAATAGCTGGTCCATACCCAAAGTCGTCCCAAAGAAAATCTTTAATAATGGTTTGCTGGACCTTGATCTGGTCAAATTATTATGTACATAAGTTCCACATGTTTTACTGTTTTTCATAAATATTATGTTTCTTTTAACCTATAGTACTCCTTATTGACCAGATTTTTTAATTTATCCAGGTTTTGAAGAGAACAGGCCAATTTTCCTTTTAAAATTGCCAACCCAGGACATCTGGGTTCTCAGTCATTTAAGCAACTGCCTTCAGCTCAGGTCATGATCCCAGGGTCTGGGGATCAAGTCCTGCATCAGGCTCCTTGCTCACTGAGGGGCCCACTTCTCCCTTTGCCTGCTGTTCCCCCTGCTTGTGTGTGTGTGCTCTCTCTCTCTCTGACAAGTAAATAAAATCTCCATAAAAATATATAAATACATACGTACATATTGCCAAGCCTTCAGCACATCTTCGATTATTTCCTTGGGGTAGAGTATAACTCATTTAGTAAATCCTTGTAATGTCTACATAAACTGGTCGGCTACATTCAAACTAAGAATATACCATAGGTGATTCTTTGTATTTCTTATTCAAACACAACAGGAGAGCAAGAGGCACACAATGTCTGGATGATACACTCTTAATTATGCTACATATAAATTTTATAATTCAAAATAGCTCATAAAGGCTAAGAAATTCCAAAAATTGTATTTCTGATCATGTAATTAATTTAAGATTTTATTTATTTGTGTGTTTGAGAGAGAGTGTGCAAGCAGTGGGGAGGGGCAGAGAGAGGGAGAAAGAATCTGAAGCAGACTCTGTGTTGAGCCCAAAGTGGGGCTTGATCTCACAATTGCAAGATCATGACCTGAGCCGAAACCAAGAGTCGGGCACTTAATCAACTGAGCCATTCAGACACCCTGATCGTGCAATTGTGAAAAGTGGCATATTCACAGAAAAAAGACGGCTCTGATAAGTAGCTTACAGAACAATAGAAGATGACAAAAAAATTTTATTAGGCCATGTGCCCTGCAAGAAATGCAATAAGGATGAAAGATTCCCTTTTCTTGAAACAAATAGTATAACATCAACAATAACAACAACAACAAAGACTTAGGAAAAAGCAGACAGTACAACAAAACTCCTCTACTCTTGCCTTCACAGATTATGAAGGGCAAAACTAAAATTAGAAAGGGGCAACTGCAGGTCCTGATAAATGAGAAAGTATTGAAAAAAATGATCTAAGCATTTCAAGTTAGATAAAAGTCCTAGGCCAAAGGATTTACATTCTTTATAACATTAAAATAATTTGTACATATGCTATCACGGAGAACACTGCAGAAGTGATTTCATACACTATCCTTAAGGAATATAATACTTGAGAGGTAATTAAGCATTGAAGAGGAACCATACACACACACACATACACACATGTGTATATAACACACGTAGTACTCTAGCTCTTATTTATACAAGGAGTTAAGGCAGGCAAGAATTAATTCAATTTCCTCACTTGTGGAAGCTACATAATTAAGACAGTTTGGCCATGTATGAGTAAATCTGCATCAATTTTTATAACACAAAAATGAATTACTTTTTTTAAAAGAGGAATAAACCTCTAAAAATGAGCTATTTGGGGTGTCAAAGCATAGATAATGAAATGTTAAAATTGAAAAGTACAATGAGGCTAGAAAATGGATTCATTAAAGAACTTACAATTTGCATCAAATTACACAATGAGGAAAAATTTCTGTGTATGGGTTAGTAATTTGACAATGAAGGAATCCTACAAACTCAATAATATGTTGTATTTTTTATATGAGATAGTATGCTTTGCAACATAATTTAACTGAAAGCTCACAGAGAAAAACACGCAACAAATGAGGAGAATAATCATGAGCTTATAAAAATCAGAAACGTTGACTTCCAGGTACTATGTAAAGTAATTCCTATTTCTAATCTGAGTATGTATTTAGGGAAGGAAGAGGATATTTTTCATGAGAAAAGTAGAACAAAAAGCCATTTACTTCAGGTAATTTCAGGGTAAAAAATATCAGTCAGTAATTTTTGTTTTAATGGAAGATTTAGGAGTATCACCACATAAATTCAGAAGCTGTCCGTCTCTTCAAGGCCCCTTATCCCTCCTCTTTCAGAATGTTCCAGATGAAGCAAACTCTCCCCACTTCTTCCCCACATTTTTTCAGGCTTATGACTGTCCTCTTTCTTGCCCTCAATTCCCAGTGAGATATCAAAACTTGAATAAAAGAAAATTAAGTTCTGTAAAATGCTTCTTTTGGGTAAATTAAGGAAATAAAACACGTCATCCGTACCTTCTGAATTACAAGAGTTCAGATGTCTTAGGATGTATAAAAGTATTTCTTAACCTTCAATGTGCTAGAGCACTCTATACAAATAGAAGGTTTAATTATGGAGGGAAGGAGAGAGGAAAGAAGAGAGATCTTCACACAGAGATAAAGTCAGACTTGTTCTTGCTCCATAGATAAAATAGGTTCCCTTAGTTTCTCACAGAGTTTATGTTGTATATAATTATAATTTGTACTTATTGCTATGTAGTATTTACTTTCATATTATTTATTTTTCTATTTTTGTATTAAACCTTTAGGTTGTTTCTAGATTTTGATTACTATGCATAATGCTGCTGTGAAAAATTTTTTGTCTTTTTTTTTTTTAAGTTGGCTCTATGCCTAATATGGGCTTGAACCTGTGACCCTGTGATCAAGAGTCACATGTTCTACTGACTGAGCCACCCAGGCTCAGTGTTGTCTTTACTGTGGATCTTTAATGAACATGGTCACAGGTTTTCTTTGGGGTTTATAACAAAAAATAAGATAGCTGAGGGAAAATGCATATTTTCTATAAGTTTAGAAAATTTTTCCAACATGTTCCCAAGTTACCTTATTTTTATTTCTTCCAATAGCATGTGAGAATGCTACTGCTCCATATTGTCATAATAAGATGGTTGAGTATTTATTTATATTTGTGGTGATTTAAGTGTCTTCTTTCAACTGCACCCTTAAGTATCTTTCAATATAATTGTGCTATTAATTATATATTTGGATTAATGTCTATGATTATCTTTATTTTCTACTTGTTATTTCAGCTTCTACTTCTTTTACTTGTTTGCTTTTGGATTATTTATTAAGATTCCATTTTAGCTCCAATATTGGCTCATGATTAATAACTCTTTAAAAATAATTGTGGCTGAGGGGTGCCTGACTGACATAGTTAGTTAAGCACCCAACTCTGGGTTTCAGCTCAGGTCATAATATCAGGGTCATTAGATCAAGCCCCAAGTCAGGCTCCATGTTCAGCATTACTCTGTTTAAGTTGCTCTCCTCCACTCCCTCTGCTCCTCACCACTGTGCTGTGTCAAATAAATAAAGAAATCTTAAAAAAAAAAAAGTTCTTGTCTAGGCACTTACAATATACCTTTTAAATTATTCATAGTCTACCTTAAAATAACAGTCTATTGCTTCACATGCTGGGTATATAAGTCTTGGTTTATAGGATTTTTTTAATTTCCTGTCAGTCATTTGGTGATGTTATTCTTTATTGATGTACATAATTTTACTATAACTAATAGTTATTTTAATCAAGATTACTAGCTGAAAGTGATAAAAATAATATGTTATGTACTAGTAATAAAAATTGGGAAATTAAAAATTTTAAATGCCGGGCTCAGTGCATTAAGCCTCTGCCTTCGGCTGAGGTCATGATCTTGAGGTCCTGGGATTGAGCCCCACACCAGGCTCTCTGCTGAGTGGAGAGCCTGTTTCCCCCCTATGTTTCTGCCTGCCTTTCTGCCTACTTGTGATCCTTGTCTGTTGAATAAATAAATAAAATCTTTAAAAAAATTTAAATGCCCATATGCAATAGCACACACAAAAAATCAGAAGGGTGCCTGGGTGGCTCAGTGGGTTAAGCCTCTGCCTTTGGCTCAGGTCATGATCTCAGGGTCCTGGGATCGAGCCCCGCATCGGGCTCTCTGCTCCGCAGGGAGCCTGCTTCCTCCTCTCTCTCTCTGCCTACTTGTGATCTCTCTCTGTCAAATAAATGAATAAAATCTTGAAAAAAAAATCAGAAAAAAATTCCTGCATATATTATCATTTAATTTATGAAAAGGAATCAGGAGTATACAATGGTAAAATGATCATCTCTTCAATAAATGGTGCTGGGAATACAAGACAGTCACATGCAAAAGAATGTAATTGGATCACTATCTTAACACCATGCACAAATGTTAACTCAAAATGGATTAAACACTTGAACATAACACCAAAACCCATAAAACTTCTAGAAGAAAACATAGGTAGTAAGATCCTTGATATCATTCTTGGTGATGATTTTTTGATGCAAAAATAAGTAAGTGAGACTACATCAAACTAAAAAGCTTCTGCATAGCACAGGAACTCATCAATTAAATGAAAAGACAATGTAAATGAAAAGGTGAATGGGACAAAATATTTGCAAATTTTATATAAGGGTTTAATATTCAAAATATAAAGGACACATACAACTTAAAAGCAAAAAATAGATAATTCAATTAAAATGTAGTCAAACAACCTGAACAGAGTTTTTTCCAAAGAAGACAAGAGATGGCCAATAGGTTCATGAAAAGGTATTCAGTATCACTAATCATCAAGGAAATGCAAATCAAAACCACAATAAGATATCACCTCATATCTGTTAGAATAGGTAATGTCAAAATGACAAGAAATAACATGTGCTGACAAGGATATGGAGAAAACCTAACCCATATGCACTGCTTGCAGGAATGTAAAGTGGTGCAACTACTATGCAAAACAATACGGAATTTCCTCAAAACATTAAAAATAAAACTACTGGGTGCCTGGGTGGCTCAATTGGTTAAACATCTGCTTTCAACTCAGGTCATGATCCTGGAGTCCCAGGATCGAGTCCCACTTCGGGCTCCCTGCTCACTGGGTAGTCTTCTTCTCCCTCTGACCCTCTCCTCTCTCATATTCTCTCTCACTCTCTCTCTCAAATAAATTAAATCTTTTAAAAATTAAAAAAAATAAAACTACCATATGATCTAGAAATTCTCTTTCTTGGTATTTATCTTAAAAAAAAAAACAAAACTAACTCAAAAGAAAGAAAACCAAAGCTGGTGGCATCACAATGCCAGACTTCCAGTTATGTTACAAATCTATAATCATCAAGACAGCATGGCACTGGTAAACAAAGAGACACATAGATCAATGGAACGGAATAGAGAACCCAAATATGGACCCCCAACTCTACGGTCAACTATACTTAGACAAAGCAGGAAAGATTATCCAATGGAAAATTGTCTCTTCAACAAATGGTGTTGGGAAAATTGGACAGCCACATCCAGAAGAATGAAACTGGGCCATTCTCTCACACCATACACAAAAATAAACCCAAATGGATGAAAGATGTAAATGCGAGATAGGAATCCCTCAAAATCTAGAGAATACAGGCAACAACCTCTTTGACCTAAGACACAGCAACTTCTTGCTAGACACATCTTTAAAGGCAAAGATAACAAAAAACAAAAAGTAACTATTGGGACTCCATTTAGATAAAAATCTTTTGCACAGCAAAGGAAATGGTCAATAAAACCAAAAGACATGAGTGGGAGAAGATATTTGTCTTACCATATAAAGGGCTGGTATCCAAAATCTACAAAGAACTTATCAAACTCAGCACCCAAAGGACAAATAATCCAATCAAGAAATGGGCAAAAGACATTTTTCTAAAGAAGACATCCAAATGGCCAATAAACCCATGAAAAAATGCTCAACATCATTAGGCAACACGGAAATACAAATCAAAACCACAATGAGACACCACTTTACACCAGTCAGAATGTCTAAAATGAACCAGACAGGGAACAAGAAATGCTGGCGAGGATGAGAAGAATGAGGAATCCTCTTAAACTGTTGGTGGGAATGGAAGCTGGCGCAGTCACTCTAGAAAACAGTATGGAGGTTCCTCAAAAAATTAAAAATGGAGCTACCCTACAACCCAGATATTGTACTACTAGGTATATACTCCAAAGATACAAATACAGTAATCCAAAGGGGCACCCCAATTTTATAGCAGCAATGTCCACAATAGCCAAACTATGTAAAGCCAAACTATCTAAAGAGCCCAGAGGTCCATCAACAGATGAATGGATAAAGAAGAGGTTGTATATATATTTAATGGAATATTACTCAGCCATTAAAGAAAATGAAATTTTGTCAGTGCAATGACATGGTTGGAACTAGACGGTATTATGCTAAGCAAAAAGCAAAATAATTCAATCAGAGAAAGACAATTATCATATTTCACTCATATGTGGAATTTAAGAAAAAAAAAAGAGGATCATAGGGGAAGGGAGGGGTAAAGAAGATGAAAACAAAGAGAGAGATAAACCATAATAGTAGGAAACAAACTGAGGTTGCTGGAGTGGAGGTGGGTCAAGGGATGGGGTAACTGATTGATGGGGCATTAAGGAGGGCACTTGATGTAATGTGCACTAAATCTAATAACACATTTTATGTTAATTAATTGAATTTTATAAGAAAAGATATATTCACTTCTTTGTTCATTGAAACAATATTCACCAATAGCCAAGGAAACAAGTGTCTATCAAAGGATGAAAAGATACAGAAGATATATATCTATATCTTTGTCTATGTATATCAATTATATCTTGATAAAAAAAATCAGAAAAACCAACACACACACACACAAAACAACTTTTATATAAACGTAATAAAACATATTTGCCACTATCGAGACCTATTTTCAAACAATAGAAGACTAATGTCAAAAATCAAAGTAAACCTAAAAATTTTCAATATATCCTAGTTTTATTAATTTTTGAAGAATCAACATTTGTAGAAGGTCAGTTTTCCTCAATTTGGTCTATAAGTTTGAGCACAGATGCCTTAGATATTACAAAAATGGATTATTTTTAGAAACAATAGTTTGTACCTCAAAAAAACTTTAATTTCTGCTTTTCCAGAAATTTATGAGTATTTATTTAAGTAAATAAAATACAAGCCACTAACATATGTTGGAACACAACCTGGATCCTCACCAATGTGACTGAGGTCGTGTGGGATCCTGTGAGAAAACTCCAGGAGATGGAGGGCAAGAGTCTTCCTGGGCCAACGCCCAGAATAAACATGGGAGGATCCTCCGAGTGCTTTCATGTCCTCCTTTAGATGTATCTGATAAGTGTGGAGAATCCTTAACTTGCTCTTGTCATTTAAAGCTAAGAGATAATCATTGTTGTTCACTTGTCGCACTTGATTGCCTGCATGTAGTCCACATCCTGCACATAGCTCACATCTCACACGAAGTTCACGTTCTGCACGTAGCTCACATCTCACATGCAGTTCATGTCCTGCTCATAAATCTATATGTTGTTTGTAACCGGATATTGTGTAAAGTATAAGAGAAGTGATTGTAAGAAATAAAGTCATCTACTGATCATCAGTCAGTAGTCCCCCCACCATTTAGGCTCCAATCACCAGGATCCCTACCTCACGAAGGTGACAAACATATATATTAAAAATGGTTTTTTCTCTAAAACTATCTCAACTTGCATTAGAAATAATATATGTATCAACACATTTATGTAAACCTAATTCCTCTGTTGCCTAAAGGTTGCCTGTTGAAGCATCCTATCCCAACACACATTAATTTTATCAGAATTTCTTTTGAATTAATCCTAAATAAATGATACACATTGATGAAAGAAAAATCTATGAAAAAATACAGTTTTAGTTATATAACCATTTAAACCATAATAATGCATTTGTATTTTATTATAGCATTCTAAATGTGTTCACATTTTTCCACAAGTACGTATCATTTCTTTGCCATGTTTTCTACCTATGGTGGCTGCTCAGAAATATTTTGCTTCACTTACTAAGATTTATTGGCTTTTTATTTTAAGGAAAGTTAGTTTGTTGCATGAATGACTTCTGGATAAATGAAGCACTCTTGTCTTTGATATGTTATGGTTAGCATCTGTGTCTGATTTCTAAAGGAAATAATTTCATAGAAGCAATACAATCAAATATGGTGATAACCAAAATAAGTATTTCAGAATAATTAGAGATATATCTTCTTTCGCCATTTATATTTTAACCTCATCATATAGTCTCATTGACAATACGATAATTTAGAATTAATCTCCACAAGCTTTCATGAATCATGTAGTTAGTTATGGTAAAAGGGATTTAATTAATTTCTGGGGTAAATTCCAGATCATCATAAAAACTTGGAAGGGGACCATTTGTATATTTAATTAATAAACTGTAGCATGCACACTATTGTTTCTATTAAAAATGAGCGCTCTAATACTGATCATTGCTCAGTGTGAAATTCCTGCCAAGTATAATCACAGGGAAATCCTCAAGATGAAAAATGAGCATAAGGAATTATCAGTAGTGCTTTAGAAATAATTCAATGGGGATAATAATAATAACAACAGATTAGGGCTAGATATAGTTCTATAGGTTCTTGTAGACTATTTGCTGAAAATAATCAGAATCACATATTAACTGACTCTAAAATGACAAAATCCATGGAAAACCAGACATTTATTTAAATACCTTGATGGGATGTAATAAATTCACCTTACTGAAACTATTAGAAACTACATAATTTATTTTGGTATTTTTACTTATTGGTGTATATCACTTTCCAATAATGGGTCTCAAAGGGTCAGAAAATAGGCAATTTTGTTACTTTTATTAAATTTTTGGTTTAGCATATGGCTCAACACCACAACCTGAGATTCTGATATTAGGGTGTTTTATTAATTTTAACTGGATATGTATCAGATCCTGTGTGTACTTAAACGATTATGTTTATATAGGTACTCTCCCCTGAACCTGGGAAGTCTTTGAAAATTCATCATCATCAAACTTCATTTGATCCCTTCCTACTTTTGGTACATTATGTAACCTATTATTCTCTCCTTAATCTTCACATACCTTTCTCAATGGCTTCATTCTTCTGCTATAAAATGTATTTAATGGGGCACCTGGGTGGCTCAGTCATTAAGCATCTGCCTTCAGCTCAGGTCATGTTCCCAGGGTCCTGGGATCAAGCCCTGCAAGGGGCTCCCTGCTCAGTGGGGAGCCTGCTTCTCCCTCTCCCACTCCCCCTGCTTATATTCCCTCTCTGTCTCTCTCTCAATCAAAAAAATAAATAAAATATTTTTTAAAAATGTACTTCAATATCCACATCAATAGTCACTTATCATTTCCAAACTTATGGAAACACACATGCATAGTCCATTATTTAGCAATATTTATTGACCACCTAATACATATAATTAACTACTCCAAGTACTCAAGTTACATCATTAATAAAATAAAATATCTCTGCCTAACTTAGCTAATGTTTTGTTTGGTGAAAAAACACAGTATGTTAAATATAATAAATAATTTAAAATATGTTATATTAATAGTTAATAAGTGCTTAAAAACAAAAATAGGGTAAGGAATATAAAATATATGTAAATGGGGTGGAGGTGATTTGCAATCTTAATTAGAGTCATCGATGTAGGTTCCACAAAGAAAGTGATATTTGTAAAAATTACTGGAGTTGAGAGGGGTAGCCATTAGGATAGCTGGGAATAGAATAGTCCAGGAAGGAAGAATGCTGTAGCCAACACAAAGTCAATAAGGGATAAGGGTCTAGGAGAGCAGGTCAGAGGGATGATGAAATCCCTCATCTGGTGGGGATATGCAGGCCACTGTATGATTTTTGGATTTTTTTTTTGAGTGAGGTAAAAATCCACTGAATAATTTTGTACAAAGGAGTGCTGTGATTAGACATATATTTTCAAAGGATCTTTGTAAATGACTTTGTAAATGTAAAGGACTTTGTAAATGAAAAAGACTACAGAGTAGCAGGTATGCTTGTATGCCTACTAGCTAGGATGCTCCTGTGCTAATAATGGTAGGAAATTTGATGGCTTAGACCAAAGTGGGAAAAGGAGTTGTAGTAAAGTAGCCAGATTCTGCATATATATATATATATTTTTGAAGATTTTATTTATTTATTTGACAGACAAAGATCACAAGCAGACAGAGAGGCAGGCAGAGAGAGAGGAGGGGGGAAGCAGGCTCCCCGCCGAGCAGGGAGCCTGATGCGGGGCTCGATCTCAGGACCCTGAGATTATGACCTGAGCCGAAGGCAGAGGCTTTAACCACTGAGCCACCCAGGTGCCCCTCTGCATATATTTATTTTTTAAGTAGAGAAGACAGTAATGGATGTGGTAGATAAGAGAACAAGTACTAGGAATGTCTATAAAATTTTTGGTGTGAACAATTGGAAAGAATAACTGGCCAGAAACTGGAAAGGGAAGAGAAGTAGTGATTTTATTGGTTGGAAGAATTCGCCAGTTCAGTTTTAGGCATGCCAAGTTTCAAGTGTTTACCTCCAAATGGAGGTATCGTATCATATTGGTAGTTGGGTATATTAGTCCAGGGCTTAGAAAAGGAGTCTATATTTTGAAGACAACCTTTTGTTGTATTCAAAGTCAATGGCTGGATAAGATAACCAGAAATACATCAGTGTAGAAAGAGAAGGGGGAAAGCCATGTACTAAGAACTGGGGTACTTCTACATTAAATAGTTATAAAAAAGAGGAGAAAGCAAAGAAACTTAATTTTTATAATTTATAATATATGTAATATATTTTATATATACAATATATAATATATATAATTATATAATTTATATAATTATATAATTTATATAATAGAAATATCTATTAGATTGGGTTTCCCCAGAGAGAAGATTCAGGTATAATTAGCTTACTTGTAAAATAAAAGAAATACTAATGACGGCCAGGGAAAATAACACAGAGAAAGAAGATAGGGGAACCCTTAATTGCATGTTAGTAACTTAATTGCTTTAGTGGATAATAGGAGCTTCATTTCATTTGTAAATCTTGAAATTATTGTAAAATAATTGGCTCAGAATTTTCCCACTGGTGGCAAATCTAAATTTCTAAGCAATGAAAAAGAAAGTAAATCTATATACACATGCTCAATAATGAAGCAAAAATTATCAAGAATAGACACAATCTTGGGGCAGCCTGGGTGGCTTAGTTAAACATGTGCCTTTGGCTTGGGCTGTGATCTTAGGGTCCTGGGACCGAGCCCCATACTGGGCTCCCTGCTTCTCCCTCTTCCTTGCCCCTGCTCATGTTCTCTCTCACAGCCTCTCTCTCTCAAATAAATAAATGAAATCTTTAAAAAAAATTTTTAAATAAAAAAACAAACACAATCTTAAAAGCTACCAAATAGCCAAATGTTTATCTATACCAGGATAATAATTAATCTTTGACTTATTTCCAATGCATAAAGATGCCAGAAGATAAGTGTTTTCAAAGAAACGTAACTCTCTACTCTGAATTTTATATCCAGCAAAAGTGTCATACAAGACTCTGAGCAATATAAACTCATTCTCAAAATAAACATTGTCAAAGTATCCTGTGTGCAAACCCCTACTAAAAATCAGTCAGAGAAATGATTTCATTTAAATGTGGAATTTAAGAAACAAAATGAATGAACAAAGAAAAAAATGAGACAACCTATGAAACAGACTCTTAAATATAAAGAACAGATGGTTACCAGAGGGAAGGTGGGTGGGGGATGGGCGAGATAAGTGAGGGGATTAAGAGTACACTTATCATGATGAACCTTGAATAATGTAAACTTTTTGAATCACTATATTGTACACCCAAAATTAATGTAACTGTATGTTAACTATACTAGAAAATCTTAAAAAAAAAAAAACTATTAATGAAAGAACATCAACTTAAGAAAAACAACAACAACAACAACAAACTAAAGCCAGAAGTAATGTATAGACTATTCTATTCAATAAACAATCCTGAGTACAGGAAGGAAAAAATTAAAAGGTAGTAAACTTTTAAAAGCTAATTTTTTAATATGACAAAATATGGTAATAGTAAGTACAAAGTACCACAATCCTAACGCATTTTGAGATGTATTCACTTCACTAAGCTAGAAGCAGCCTATATCACCATGGAGGAAGAAATGTTTGCTTTTTGTATCTACCTTGCCTTTTTTATTTATTTAAAATATTCTGAATTTTGAAGAAAGGAAGTAGTTTGTAGATTTCAGATATTTCTTACAGTAGTCACCTCTGATTTCCTTTTATTTGTTACAATTTTAGCTGTGAATTTTGAAAAGTTGTTTTTAAAAAGTTTTTATTTAAATTCCAGTTAGTTAACATACAGTGTAATATTGGTTTCAGGTGTACAATATAGTGATTCCATACTTCCATACATCACCCAGAGCTCATTGCCACAAGTGCACTCCTTAATCCTTACCACCTATTTAAATCATCCCTTACCCACCTCTCTTCCAGTAACCATCAGTTTGTTCTCTATAGTTAAGAGTCTGTTTCTTGGTTTGCCTCTCTCGCTTGCTCTCTTTCTTTTTCCCCCTTTGCTCATTTTTTTGTTTCTTAAATTTCACATACAAGTGAAGTCACATGGTATTTGCCTTTCTCTGACTAACTTAGAGTATTATGCTAAAATAGCTTTCTGAAGTAATTTATCTGGCATTTTTATGTACTTCATTGCAGGAGAAATATCTAGAATACAATATTATAAAAGCTTAAACCTTTGATTTTTCTTAAATTCTGAGCACCCAGTATTATGTTTTTACAGCCAGGAGTAATTTAGACATATCAATAATGTGTTTAGTAATTTCTTTGTTCCTTAATACTTCCAGTTTCCAGTTCTTTCTGGGTTTAATTTTATTTTAACTGGAGTGCAGTTTAGTTCTTCTCAAATTAAGGAATCACATCCTTTCTGTAAAATGATATGCTCATCTAAATGTTTTTGTTAGTTTTCTCAAGTATAAAATTCTAGGTAGGAAGTTATTATTTTTTTATAATACTTTTAAGCATATCATTTTATGGCCTTTTGGCATCTTTTATTAAAGGGCATAAGTATATAGTTAGTTCAACTTTACTTTCTTTGATGTAATCTGTTTTTCTCTGGTAGCTGTTCAGATTTTGTCACTGAATTTCTATTTTACTGTGATTCTTTTCCAATGGTAAATGCCTTCTTGGTCTTACTAGGACTCAGTCTCTTCAATCGGAGAAGTCATTCCCCATCCCCTAATATTTTATTATACATATATCAATTTCTCTTTAAATATTGACCTATTTCTCACTCCACATTTAATTTTTCAACTCTTACTGCTTTATTCCTTTGTTTTCCATTTCTCTTAAAACACTGAAATGTCTTAAGACATACATTTTTTAAACTTTGTGCTTTGTTGATTTCCTCAGAAATGCATCATTTCTCTTCATAGTTTTGCTAATTAATTCTTACTGAAATCCACCGAGGTTTCTTTTTCTTTTTTGTAATTAATATATTTTTTTATTTTATAAAATATGTTTTGACATATGAAAAAATGTAACCTGTAGATTGCCTTTTTATTTATCATTTTCTCTTCTGTGCAGAATCTCTTTAGATTAATATAGTTCTGCTTGCTTATTTTAGTTTTCGTTCTTGTTGTTATTTTTGTTTTCCTGTGCTCTTGAAGTCTTATCCAAAAATAACATTTCCAAAACTAATGTTAAGGATCTTTTCCTTTAAGTTTTTTTTGTAGGAGTTTTATGGTTTCAGGTTCCACATTTAATCCTTTGATCTGAGTTCATTTTTATCAGTAGTGTAATGTAGCAGTCCAGTTTCATTCTTTTGCATGTGGATACCTGGTTCTCCCCTCCCTATTTTGTGTTCTTGGCACTCTTGTTAAAAAATAGTTGGCCATATTTGCATAGGTTTATGTCTGGGCTCTCTATTCTAATCCACTGATGTATATGCCTGTTTATACCTTATAAGGGGTCAGTATCCAAAATACATAAAGAACTCATACAACTTTACAGTAAAAAAAAAAAAAAGCAAATAATCGTATTAAAAATGGGTAAAGACCTGAATAGACAAATTTCTAAAGAAGACATACCAATGGTCAACAGATATATGAAAATGTATTCAACATTACTCATCAACAGGGAAATGCAAATCAGAATCATAACGAGATATCTATCACCTCACATCTGTTACACTGCCTATCATCCAAATGAAATGAGATAACTAATGGTGAGGATATAGAGAAAAGGGAACCATTATACTGTTGATGGAACTATAAAATGGTATAGCCATATTAGGAAACAATATGATGACTTCCTCAAAAATTCAAAATCAAATTGCCATAGGATCCAGCAATCACACTACTGAGTATATAACCAAAGAAAGAGAAATTAGTATCTTGAAAAGATTTCTGCACACCCATGTTTATTGCAGAATTATTCCTAATAGCCAAGATATGGAAACAAACTAAATGTCCTTTGATGAATAAAGAAATTGTGGTATACATGAACACTTGAACAATATTGAGCCATAAGAAAGAAGGAAATTTTGGGAGGGGAGCTAAGATGGCAGCACAGTAAGAGGACCCTAAGCCCATCTTGTTGTCCTTGAACAGAACTAGATAACTATGAAATCATTCTAAATACTCCAGAAATCAACTTCAAGACTGACAGCACAAACTCCACAATTAAAGAGAGAGAATAAACCACACGGAAGAGGGGAGAAAGTGCAGACATGTGGTTTGGGGGAGAAATGGAGCAGGGGTGCCGCCAAGGGGAGGAAACTATGGTCCCAGAGAAAGGTGAGACAGACAGGAGCACACAGGGGAATGCACAAGGAGAAATTCCCAAAAACCATTGACTGGAAAAATAAGAGAGGCTGAGTTTTATGAGTTATTGCAACCATCAGGGCTTAAAGACTAGAGTTTTAAAGGTCTACAGGCTTGGCTGAATAGAGACCTAAAGCCACTGCCCTACTCCTACAGAGGAAACAGGCAAACAACCCTGAGACAGTATGGAAAATGATGTGGAAAATGCCTGGGGCACACAGTGGGGAGTTTATTTGCTCTTCTGGGAGTGTACCCCTGGCAAGGAGAGTTCACAGAGATGCCTCTCTGGGGACACAAGAGATAGCTGGCACCATTTCTCTGCCTCCCCCACCCCCACCCATCAGTACAAATAAGAGCCACTAGCAGTAAGCAGCACATTGCTGATACTGGTTGCCTAACCTGCTTACACCAAGTCCTACACCTCTGCACTGTGGTGTGACTGCCCTTCTCTGCTGAGCTTGCCTCAATGCCAGCACAGTGAGCCCTCTGCCAAAAGACCAGCAGAAAACACTGCTCATGCCACATCTCCTGACCAGAGAGTTCTGCAGGCCTTCCGTTATAGTGGAAGTATTATCAGCTCTCATTTAACAAGCAGATCAGAACACACCTAGTCAAAACTCATCACATTCTGGCCAAGGACAAAACACTGCCCACTGCAGGCAGAGAGCCTCTGCAGATGACTGGCCTGAGGGACAGAACAGTCAAAACACAACAGCAGAGTGCATGCAGCACACATCAGAGACACTCCCTGAAGCACAAAGCTCTAACTGTATGACCTCATCTCCATAAAGCCATGGGAGCAGGAAAAATAATGGGTTTTTCTAACATACAGAAGAAAGCAGAGACTTAGAATACCAAGATAGAGGAATTCATCCAAAATGAAAGAAGAAAATAAGGTCACAGCCAGAAATCTAAATGAAACATTTTTAAGTAACATGTCTGATGGGGGGATTTAAAACAAAAATCGTAAGGATATTCACTGGGCTTGAGAAAAGAATAAAAGACTTCAGGGAGGTCCTTTCCACAGAGATGAAAGAATTAAAAAAAAAAAAAAAACAAATGAAAAATGCAGTGGGGCACTTGGGTGGCTCATTCAGTTAAGCATCCAATTTCAGCTCAAGTCATCATCACAGGGTCCTGCAAGTCACTCTCTCAGAGTCCTAGGACTGAGCCCCCACTCAGTACCTGTTTGTCCCTTTGCCCCTCCTCCCACTTGTGCTTGCTCCCTCCCTCTCACCTTCCCTCCCAAATAAATAAAATCTTAAAAAAGAAATGAAAAATGCAGTAACTAAAATATCATAAAAGGCTTGATGCAATGAACACAAGGATGGAAGAAGTAGAGGAATGAGTAAGTGATCTGGAATATAAAATAATGAAAAATAATGAAGGTGAACAAAAAAGAGAAAAAGAGTTATGGAACACAATAGACTTAGGAAACTCAGTGATTCAAACATAACACTTCATGTTATAGGAGGCCCAGAAGAAGAGAGAGGAAAGGGGACAGAACATTTATTTAAGGAAATAATAGTTGAAAACTTCCCTAATTTGGGGAAGGAAACAGACATCCAGATCCAGGAGGCACAGAGAATTCCCACTAAAGTCAACAAAAACAGGCCAATACCAGGATGTATTTTAACTAAATTTGCAAAATATCATGATAAATAAAAAAAATCTTAACAGCATCAAGGAGTGGTCCCTAACTTACAAGGGGGCACCCATAAGGCTAGCTGCAGATCTCTCCATAGAAACTTGCGAAACAAGATGGGAGAGGCATGGTGTATTCAATGTGCTTGAATGGGAAAAATCTAAAGTCTTGAAGAATACTATATCCAGTAAGGTTATCATTCAGAATAGAAGGAGAGAGTGTTTTAGACAAAAAAAAAAAAAAAAAAAAAAATCTAAAGGAACTCATGACCACTAAACCAGCCTTGCAAGAAGTATTAAAGGTGTCTCTGCTCTTAATCTCAGGAAACAAGCTAAGGGTTGCTGGAGGGAAGGGGGCCAGGAGGGATGAGGTGGCTGGGTGATGGAATAATAAACAAAAAATTGGAAAAAAAAGTGTCTTTGAGTGCAAAGGAGAGACCAAAAGTGACAAAGATAAAAGGAACAGAGAATATCACCAGAAACAGTAACAAAGCAAGTAAAAAAATGTCACTACCTACCTATCAATAATTACCCTGAAGGTAAATGGATTAAACACTTTGATAAAAAGACATAAGGTATCAGAATGGATAAAAAGACCCATCTATTTGCTTTCTGCAAAAGACTCAACTTAGACATAATGACAACTATAGATTGAAAGTGAGGGTATGGAAAAGTATTTATAATGGAAATGGACATCAAAAGAAAGTGGGAGTAGCAATACTTATATTGGACAAACTAGATTTTAAACCAAAGACTAATAAGAGATTAAGAAGGGCACTATATCATAATAAAGGGGACAATCAAACAAGAATATCTAATAATCAAAAATATTTATGCACCCAATATGGGGACACCTAAATATATAAAACAATGAATAACAAACATAAGGAAACTCATTGATGGGGTGCCTGGGTGGCTCAGTCAGTTAAGTGTCTGATTTTTTATTTTGGCTCATGTCATGATCTCAGGATCCTGGGATTGAGCTCCAGGTCAGGTTCTATGCTCAGCAGGGAATGTAATTGAGATTTTCTCCCTCTTCCTCTGCCCTTACCATACCCTGACTCATGCTTGTGCCCTCTTTCTCTAATAAACAAACAAAATCTTAAAAAAAAAAAAAAAAAGAAAGAAAGAAACTCATTGATAATAATAGAGTAAGGGTAAGGGACTTTAATATCCCACTTACATCAATGGACAGATCATCTAAGCATAAAATCAAGAAAAAAACCAATGGCTTTGAATGACACACCGGATCAGATGGACATAACAGATATACTTAGAAAATTCTGTCCTAAAGCAGTCGAATACACATTCTTTCCAAGTGCACACAGGACATTTCTCCAAAATAGATCACATACAGGTCACAAATCGGCCCTTGACAAGTACAAAAATATGGAGATCACAAGCTCAACTGTATATATTCTGATCTCACCACTATGAAACTTGAACTTAACCACAAGAAAAAAATTTAGAAAGACCATAAATACATGGACGTTAAATAACATGCTACCAAAGAAAGAATAGGTCAACCAGGAAATCAGAGAAGAAATTAAAAAAAATACATGGGAACAAATGAAAATGAAAACACAATGATCCAAAACTTTTGGGATGCAGTAAAAGTAGTCATAAGTGAGAAGTATATAGCAATACAGACCTACCTTAAGAGGCAAGAAAAATCTCAAACAACCTAATCTTACACCTAAAGGAGAGAGAAAAAGAACAAATGAAACCTAAAGCTATCAGAAGGGAAATAATAGAGATTATAGCAGAAATAAATGACACAGAAACAAACAAATAAACAAACCAGAGTAGGACAGATCAATGAACCCAGCAGCTGTTATCAAAAGAAAAAAGACCCAAAATAAACAAAATCACAAATGAGAGGAGAAACAACTAACACCACAGAACTATAATTGTAAGACAATATTATGAAAACTATATGCTGACAAATTGGACAATTTGGAAGAAATGGATAAATTCCTAGAGACATATAAATTACCAAAACTGAAACAGGAAGAAATAGAAAACTTGAATACACCAATAACCAGCAAAGAAATGGAATCCGCAATCAAAATTTCACAACAAACCAAAGTCTCGGGCTTCACAGGTAAATTCTACCAAACATTTAAAGAAGACTTTATATCTATTTTTCTAACTATTCAAAAAAAAGTAGAAATAACAGGAAAGCTTCCAAATTCATTCTATGAGTCCAGCATTACCCTGATACCAAAACGAGATAAAGACTCCACTGAGAAAAAGAACTACAGGCCAATATCCCTAATGAATATAGATGCACAAAGTCTTGGTAAAATACTAGCAAACTGAATCCAACAGTATATTAAAAGAAGCAATCACAATGATTGAGTAGGATTTATTCCTGGGTTGCAAGAATGGTTCAATGTTTGCAAATCAATCAACATGATACAGCACATTAATAAGAAAAAGGATAAGAACCATATGATTCTTTCAATAGATGCAGAAAAAGCATTTGACAAAGTAGAACATCCATTCATAAGAAAAACCCTCAACAAAGTTGAGGTAGAGGGACCATACCTCCACATAATACAGGCCATATTAAAAAAACAAAACAAAACAACAACCATCAGTAATATCATCCTCGGTAGGTCAAAATTGAGAGCTTTTCCTCTATGGTCAAAGAAAAAAGAAAGGGAAGTCCATTCTCACCCCTCTTATTTAACATAATAGTGGAGGTCCTAGCCACAGCAGACAACAAAAAGAAGTGAAAGGCATCCAAATTGATAAGGAAGAAATCAAATGTTCACTATTCGGAGGACACAACACTCTATGTAGAAAACCCAAAAGACTCCATCATAAAATTACTAGAAGTGAAACATGATCCAGTAAAGTCACAGGATGCAAAATCAGCGTACAGAAATCTGTTGCATTTCTATGCAGTAATAATGAAGCAGCAAAAAGAGAAATCAAGGAATCAATGCCCTTTGAGATTATACCAAAAACCATAAAATACCTAGGAATAAACCTAAAGAGGTAAAAAGATCTGTATCCTGAAACTATCAAGCACTTATGAAAGTAACTGAAGATGACACAAAGAACTGGAAAAACATTGTGTGCTCATGGATCGAAGAACAAATATTGTTAAAATGTCTATATTACTCAAAGCAGTCTACACATATAATGCAATCCCCACCAAAATACCACCAGCATTTTTCAAAGAGCTAGAAAAAGCAATCCTAAAATTTGTATGGAAAACCAAAAGACCCCAAATAGCCAAAGCAACCTTGAAAAAGTAAAGCAAAGTTGGAAGTATTATAATTCTGGACTTTAGTTACATTACAAAGCTGTAGTGATCAAAACAGGATGGTACTGGGATAAAAATGTGGTATTGGGACAAAAATGCACACACAGACCAATGGAACAGAAAAGAAAAGCCAGAGATGGGCCCAGAACTATAGGGTCAATTAATTTTCAACAAAGCAGGAAAGTATATCTAATGGAAAAAAGAATCTCAGATGTAGTGAAAAGAAGGGCCATCTGTACCCCAATATTCATAGCAGCAATGGCCACAGTCGCCAAACTATGGAAAGAACCAAGATGCCCTTCAATGGACGAATGGATAAAGAAGATATGGTCCATATATACAATGGAGTATTATGCCTCCATCAGAAAGGATGAATACCCAACTTTTGTATCAACATGGATGGGACTGGAGGAGATTATGCTGAGTGAAATAAGTTAAGCAGAGAGGTTCAATTATCATATGGTTTCACTTACTTGTGGAGCATAAGGAATAACAAGGAGGACACTGCGAGATGAAGAGAAGTGAGTTGGGGGAAATCGGATGGGGAGATGAACCATGAGAGACTGTGGACTCTGAGAAACAAACTGAGGGTTTTGGAGGGGAGGCAGGTGGGAGGTTGGGTGAGCCTGGTGGTGGGTATTAAAGAGGGCACGTATTGCATGGAGCACTAGGTGTGGTGCATAAGCAATGGATTCTGGAACACTGAAAAGAAATAAAATAAAACAAAATTTTAAAAAAATCTCTTCAACAAATGATGCTTGGAAAACTGGATAGCCACATGCAGAAGAGTGAAACTGGACCACTTCCTTACACCATACACAAAAATAAATTCAAAATGGATTGAAGACCTAAATATGAAACAGGAAACTATCAAAATCTTAGAGGAGAACATAGACAGTAACCTCTTTGACATCAGCCACAGAAATTTCTTATTAGACACCCTTCCTTATTAGATACCCCTCCCCTTTGCAAGGGGAAAAAAGCAAAAATAAACTACTGGGACTTCATCAAAATAAAAAGCTCCTGCAATTATTAACCAAACTAAAAGGCAATCTATGGGATAGGAGAAGATATCTGCAAGTGACATATCTGAGAAAAGGTTAGTATCCAAAATATATAAATAACTTAAAAAAGGCAACACCCCGAAAACAAATAATCCAGTTAAAAGATGGGCAGAAGACATGAATAGACATTTTCCCACAGAAGACATACAGATGGCTAACAGACACATGAAAAAATGCTCAATATCACTTATCATCAGAGATGGTTTCACTTATTTGTGGAGCATAACAAATAACATGGAGGACATAGGGAGATGGAGAGGAGAAGGGAGATGAGGGAAATTGGAAGGGGAGATGAACCATGAGAGACTATGGATTCTGAAAAACAACCTGAGGGTTTTGAAGGGGTGGGGGTTGGGAGGTTGGGGGAGCCAGGTGGTGGGTATTAAGGAGGGCATGGATTGCATAAAGCACTGGGTGTGGTGCAAAAACAATGAATTCTGTTACGCTGAAAGAAATTAAAAAAAAAAAAAACTACAATGAGCTATTACCTCACACCTGTCAGAATGGCTAAAATTAGCAACACATGAAACAAGGTGCTGGCAAGGATGTGGAGAAAGGCAAATGCTTGTGCACTGTTTGTGGGAATGCAAACTGGTACAGCCAGCTCTGAAAAACAGTATGGAGATTCCTCAGAAAGTTAAAAATAAAACTACTTGGAATCCAGCAATTGTACTACTAGGTATTTACCCAAAGAACACATAAATTCTAAATCAAAGGGATACATGCACCCTAGTGTTTCTAGCAGCATTATCAACAATAGCCAAATTATAGAAAGAGTCCAAATGTTCGTCGACTGATGAATGGATAAGGAAGATGTACATAACACAGGGGTATATTACTCATCCATAAAAAAGAATGAAATATTGCCATTTGTAACAATGTGGATGGAGCTAGAGACTATTAAGCTAAGTGAAATGAATCAAAGACAAATACCATATGAATTAACTCATATTGGAAATTAAGAATGAAAACACAATCATAAGGGGAGAAAAAGAGAGGCAAATAAGAAACAGACTCTTAACTATAGAGAACAAACAAAGGGTTACCAGAGGGGAGGTGGGTGAGCGGACTGGTTACACAGATGATGGGGATTAAGTAGTGCACTTGTGGGGTGCCTGGGTGGCTCAGTGGGTTAAGCCTCTGCCTTCGGCTCAGGTCGAGATCCCAGGGTCCTGAGATTGAGCTCAGCATCTGGCTCTCTGCTCAGCAGGGAGTCTGCTCCCCCCCCACCACCACCCCCTGCCTCTCTCTCTGCCTGCCTGTCCGCCTACTTGTGATCTCTGTCAAATAAATCTTAAAAAAAAAAAAAAAAGCAGTGCACTTGTGATTAGCAATGGATGATGTATGGAAGTGGTGAATCACTAAATTGTACACCTGAAACTCATATGTTACATTGTATATTAGCTAACTGGAATTTAAAAAATTTTTTAAAGGAAATTCTGCCATTTCTAACAACTTGGATGAGTCGGTGGGGGGGCATTACACTAAGCACAGTAAGTTAGACAAAGACAAATCCTAAATGGTATCACATGGGGAATCTTTAAAAAAATGTATCATAGAAACAAAGAATAAAATGGTGCTTTCCATTGCCTGAGTGGGAAGGAGGAAATAGGATGCTAGGGGTCAAAGGTCACACATATTCAGTTATAAGAATAAGTTCTGAGGAGCTAATGCATAGCACAGTAACTATATTTAATAATATGATATTAAGGGGTACCTGAGTGGCTCAGTGGGTTAAGCCTCTGTATTCGACTCAGGTCATGATCTCAGGGTCCTGGGATCGAGCCCCGCATTGGGCTCTCTGCTCAGCAGGAACCCTGCTTCCCCCCCACAACCCCACCTGCTGCTCTGTCTACTTGTGATCCCTCTTTCTCTCTGTCAAATAAATAAATAAAATCTTTTAAAAAATAATAATGATATTAAATATTTGAAGGCTTTTCGGCACAGATCTTTTTTTTAAATTTAATTTTTTTCAGTGTTCCAAAATTCATTGTTTATACACCATACCCAGTGCTCCATGCAATATGTGCCTTCCTTAATACCCACCACCAGGCTCACCCAACCCCCCACCGCCTCCAAAACCCTCTTTCTCAGAGTCCACAGTCTCTCATGGTTTGTCTCCCCCTCCAATTTCCCCCAATTCACTTTTCCTTTCCTTCTCCAATGTCCTCCTTGTTATTCCTTATGCTCCACAAGTGAAACTATATGATAACTGACTCTCTCTGCTTGACTTATTTCACTCATTTTATTTATTTATTTATTTGACAGAGAGCGAGAGAGCACAAACAGGGGAAATGGAAGAGGGAGAGAGAGAAGCAGCCTCCCTGCTGAACGGAAGCCTGATGTGGTGCTTGATCCCAGGACTCCTGGATAATGACCTGAGCTGAAGGCAGATGCATAACCAACTAAGCCACCCAGGCATCCCTAGAGCAGATCTTAAGCATTCTCAGTACCCACCCTCCAAAAAATTTTCTGTGGTAACTATGTGAGATAATGGATGTGTTAATTATCTCAAACTTGGTAATCATTATACAATGTATATGTATATAAATTCACTTTAAATATACATAACTATATTGTCAATTCCTCAATAAAGCTAAAAAACATAAAACATTGCTTCATATTCAACCTTATTGCCCTTATGTCTCCTTTTTCTCTTCCATTTTCAATATGTGACATGATTTCAATATGTGATGATATGTAACATAAAACATTCTCTTTCATACCACTCTATTATTTCCCTATTCCTTAACAAATTGTGCTACTTTTATCTATTTTCCAATTAAAATGAATTTCCAGTTTCTTAATCTTCCTAACAGAAACTATGATCACCAGGACTCCAGAGTTCTATCTTCATGATTTACTGGAACAGTAAAACTGAGTGGGTGGAGGGAGGGCATCTGTGTGTTAGGGTTCCTCCTGCTCCAAGGGAGACCTGCTTCTCCCTCTCCTGCTCCCCCCTGCTTCTTCTCTTTCTCCTCTCTCTCTGATAAATACAATCTTTTTAAAAAGATTTTAAATCTTTTTAACCTTTTTCAAAAAAGATTTTAAATCTTTTTAATCTTCTAAAAAAATTTTATTTATTTATTAAAGAGAGAGAGTAAGAGAGACAACCAGCTGGGAGAGGGGCAGAGGGAGAAGCAGACTCCCAGCTGAGCAGGGAACCTGATGTGGGACTAGATCCCTGGATCCAGAGATCATGACCTGAGCCAAAGGCAGACACTCAACCAACTGAGTCACTCAGGTGTCCCATAAATAAACAATATCTTGAAAGAGACTGAGTGGAATTTGGGGCACCTGGGTGATTCAGTCAGTTAACATTCAACTCTTGATTTCTGCCCAGCTCATGAGTCCCCCAATCTGGCTCCTCGTTTGATGTGAAGTCTTCCTGAGATTATCTCTTTCCCCTACTCTCTCCCCCTGTTTGTGCTCCCTCTCAAATAAATCTTTAAAAAAAAAAAAAAGAGTGGAATATTTCTTAGAGTCATTTCTAAAATTCAAGGGGACACACCTAGGTCCCAGCTTTAGGAGATGCCCAGTTTGGGAGTAAGAATCACTGGAAAGGGATCTGAGTGTTATGGAAACCTATTTTTTTTAAAAGATTTTATTGATTTTATTTATTTTAATTAATTAATTAATTTATTTATTTACTTGACAGACAGAGATCACAAGTAGGCAGAAAGGCAGGCAGAGAGAGAGAGAGAGGAGGAAGCAGGGTCCCCACAGAGCAGAAAGCCCAATGCGGGAGTCGATCCCGGGACACTGAGCCAAAGGCAGAGGCTTTAACCCACTGAGCCACCCAGGTGCCCCACTGAAACCTATTTTGACCAAACAGTTAAGAGCAATAATATATCACACAATAGGTGTTTCAATCAAAGCACAAATGTCAGAAATTCCTACTGTAATTTTGGAAGGAAATTATATATATAATAATATTATATATTTCTATAATTTATATATATTATATATTATATATTATATATAAGAAAACTACATAAATGTCACTCTGAGTTAGATTATGAGAAATAATTCAAAGTAGATACCTGTTGTTTTTAGTTATAAATTATTTTATTAACAGCACAGGTGTAGTTGGGGGGCATTATCGATGTTTGAGCAGAGACAGCCTGAGAAGACTCAATGTCCAGATTCAGGGCATATTCTTGCTTTACTTGTCTCAATACTCTAATGATGTTGCCCATGATCAGGGTTCTTCTCACTTTTCTGATACATCTTCTGAAGTATGACCGATTTCCCCCTTGGGCTGATTCCCCTCATGGTAATGGAATGGCTATCGAAGTTCTAGGTTTCATATCTAAACATGAGAACAACCATAGCAAAGGAAATCATCTCCTATTAATCACTTTTCATCACATCTGACTTTATTCTCTGCACTATTTTTCCAGAGCTTTGCATAGGGCATTGAATTGGTTTTAACTTAAGAAAAAAAGTTCTATTGATCTACTTCTACACACTGAAGCATTAGAGAAATATTAGCAATGAGTGCAATAATATATCAATCAACAATAGACGTCTAAGATGCCAAATACACCTTTGAGTTTAATCTTTTGTGTGTGACAAAAGACTGGCCTCAGCCAATGCCTGCATAGCTACCATTTAATCATCAAAACATTTATCTAAAAATGTAGTTAATATAGAGGATTAGCAGGGAGGAAAAAATGATGAAAACTGAGAAATATTGAAAGCAAGCCACAAATGGCAGTGATTATGCTGATGAAAAGTTTGCTTTTTGTACACTCTGTTCTAGCTCCTTTGAATATTTTTATGATATATGTAGGAGGCTGATTCACCAAAGTAATTAATCATGTAATGACTACACTTGTGTGTTCAATTACAGTCTTTATGGTTGATTACTCTTTGTAATAAATACCATTACCAGCTCTTTTTCACTCCTTTTGCCCTGGGCAAGAAGGCCAGGACATAAATGGAAAAGACAAATATAACCAACGTGTAGATGGAGTACTTTTTGTAAAGCAGGATGTAAGGACATATTAATTTTCAGTGTCAGAAATATTAGTTTGTTTAGTGAAGCTAAAAGCATATAAACATTCACTAAATGTACAACTTCATTGCAACACCATCAGCTCCTTACCACATTTCAATTTTATTAATATAAATAATTTTAAAATGATATTTTTAAAAGCCTCTCTAGTTTTTCTCAAATGATAGAGAAAACATTTTGTGCATTCCCACAAAAAAAAAAATGCTTTTAATGTTTAAAGCAAAAAACCATTTATAAATTCAACATCATTATTCTTAGGATAACCTCTAATGAAAACATTTTATCAGACTTTTAAAATTATATATATGGCTCCTAAATACATTGAGATTATAATTTGTCCCAATTTAAGAAGGAAATGCAAGCCCTAAATACCCTTCACCCCAACTTGTATAGGAGGCATTCTTTCTTCATTTGGAATGGAGTTTGTTCAATTTCTTTGACAAATGTTTACTGAGAACTGCCCTATCTCAGGCACAATTCTTGGGGATGAGAATAATGTAATAAACAAAACAGGTAAACATCTCTGGCATTGTGGAGCTTAAATTTTAGTGTAATAAAGCACAGATAACATATAAAATCTGTATTTGAATAAATGGTAGTGGGAATTTTGTAGGAAAATAAATCATAGACATTTAAAATTGGGTGTTAAGAGAATGCTTCACTAAGAAAGTTATATTTTAGTAAATCCGTCTTTTCAAATCATTAATGTGGTTTCTCCCTTGTGATAGGATCCCAACCAATACAGAATTGGTGTCAACAGTTGTCTTTGGAAGCCATACATCAATTATGGAATTTTTGGAAGGGGTAGTCATGGTCTTGCCATTGGAAAATGGAATAGTAATAATCTATGGTGTACACTGGCACACACTGAGTCAAGTTGCTTCCTGTGGTTGACTGTGATCTATGACAAAAGCAGCAAGATCCTAAGGTGTTCAGATAGTTAACAGCTCAAGTCATGATCTTAAAACTAGATAGCTTTCATGGTAATACTAGAATAATTTTTTTTTTGCAGCCTCAGAACCAAGATTTTTGACTATCAAACAAAATTTAATTGCATTGGTTACAGAATCAGAATGCTGATTTACTTCATAATCTTGCCCAGTTTCTCATATGAAAGTTAAGATTTTGACTGAAAAGGATAGGGACTGAGACACTTAGAATGAAGGCATCTGGTGGGGCTCCTATGGAACTTAGAATCTTGTGTACCCGGTTACCCTGAGCCTTCCTTGCCGGTGAAGTTAGCTGTCCATACCTGTCTGAGAAAAGGTGCCTTTCTTTGCTGAAAACTCTTTGTTAACCTTACCTGGGTCATATGTCTTATAGGAAGATACTTATTTTCCTCAAACTGATCACCATTACCCCGTGTTGGCACCAGATCCATAGGTGAGTTAAATATCAGCATGATCCTTGGGCCAGGTACAAACTATGACCCAGGAAGAAATAGCTTACACACAAAATAATTCCAAGATTTAACAAATATATGTCAAGAGAATCTTGGGAATACATATGAAAGTGGATCCTAGACATTAGACCAAGGTTAGAATAAAACACTAGGACATGCTTTTACTAGAGAATCTGGATTTAATGTGTGAGCTCATGCACAGTAGCTCCTTCACCTACCTACTTGGTTAATAGTAACATGGATTTAAAGGTAGCATATATTTCATGAGGTGGGTATGAAAGACCTTCCCAGCCATGACATGGAAAAAGGAGTCAAACAACTCCAGGAGACAAGAAGGTGGAAATGTATTTAATTTTTGCAACCTTCACACCAACCCTTAACTGTATCTGAAAACACAGATCAGAGCACAAATGAAATAAAAATCTGAAAAACAGTAGAAAAGATTAACACAACTAAGAACTGCTTTTTAAAAGATAAACAAAATCTATAAACCTTTAATTAGACTAATTAATAAGAGGGAAGACTCAGTATATAAAATTAGAAATGAAAGAAGAGATCTTACAACTGATACCTCAGAAATACACAAGATCATTAGAGACTACTGTGAATACACACCAACAAACTGAGTAACCGAAAAATGGATAAATTCCTAGAAACATACAACCTGCCTAGATTGAATCTTGAAGAAATTGAAAGTGTGAACAAACCAAAACAAGTAAGAAGTTTCAATTAGTAATCAAAAACCTCCCAAAAGAGGGAAGCCCAGGAAAATATGGTGAATTCTACTAAACATTTAAAGAATGCCAGTTCATCTTAAGTTCTTCCAAAAAACTGAAGAGGAAGGAACACTCCCAAACTCACATTACAAGACTAGCATTACCCTGATATCAAAGCCAGAAAAAGAGACTATAAGGAAAGAAAACTATGGGCCCATATCCCTGAAAAATACATATGCAAAAATTTTCAAATATTAGCAAACCAAATTAAACAGCCCATTAAAAAGATCATACACCGTGATAAGTGCAATTTATCCCTAGGACTCAAGGATGGTTCAACACATGCAAATCAATAAATATGGCATATCATATTAATAGAATGAATGATGAAAGTCGTATCTCAATAATGGCAAAAATAGTCATTGACAAAACAGAATATCCTTTCATAATAAAACTCTCAACAGATGGGATATAAAAGGAATGCACCTCAACATCATAAAGACTAACTATTACAAACCCATAGTTAACATCATACTCAATGATGAAATTTATAAGTGTTTCCTCTGAGGTCAGGAACAGGAAAAGTGTGCCCCAGTCCCACAATTCCACTTCAATATAGTATTGGAAGTCCTAGCCAGAGCAATTAGGAAAGAGAAAGAAAGAAAATAAATCCAAACTGGAAAGGAAGAGGTAAAATTATCTGTCTAGATAATATGCTCTTATATAGAGAAAATCCTAAAAGGATCCACCAAAAGACTCTGAGGACTAATCAACAAATTTGGCAACATTGCAGAAATCACATCAACCAACCTACAGAAGTCAGTTGTGTTTCTTCTATACAGTAACAACAAAATATCTGAAAGAAAATAAAACAATCCTATTGACAATAGTATCAAAAATAATAAAATTCTGAGAAACAAATTTAACCAGAGGTTAACCAGTATACTGAAAACTGTGACTTTGGTGAAAGAAATCAAAGAATACACAAATAAATGGAAAGATGATCCATCTTTGTAGATCAGAAAAATTCATATTGTTAAAAAGCCCATGTTACTCAAAGTCATCTATCCATTCAGTATAATCTCTACAAAAAATTCTAATGGCATGTTTTACAGAAATAGAAAAAAAAACCCTAAAATTCTTATGGAACTGCAAGAGACTGAACAGTCTTTTCCTAAGAAAAAAGCTGGAGTCATCACACTTCCTAATTTCAAACTATATCACAAAGTTATAGTAATCAGAAAAATACCACCTTACACCGGTTAGAATGGCCAAAATTAACAAGACAGGAAACAACAAGTGTTGGAGGGGATGTGGAGAAAGGGGAACCCTCTTACACTGTTGGTGGGAATGCAAGTTGGCGCAGCCACTTTGGAGAACAGTGTGGAGATTCCTCAAGAAACTAAAAATAGAGCTTCCCTATGACCCTGCAATTGCACTACTGGGTATTTACCCCAAAGATACAGATGTAGTGAAAAGAAGGGCCATCTGTACCCCAATATTTATAGCAGCAATGGCCACGGTCGCCAAACTGTGGAAAGAACCAAGATGCCCTTCAACGGACGAATGGATAAGGAAGATGTGGTCCATATACACTATGGAGTATGATGCCTCCATCAGAAAGGATGAATACCCAACTTTTGTAGCAACATGGACGGGACTGGAAGAGATTATGCTGAGTGAAATAAGTCAAGCAGAGACAGTCAATTATCATATGGTTTCACTTATTTGTGGAGCATAATAAATAACATGGAGGACATAGGGAGATGGAGAGAAGGGAGTTGAGGGAAATTGGAAGGGGAGGTGAACCATGAGAGACTGTGGACTCTGAAAAACAATCGAGTGTTTTGAAGGGGCAGGAGGGTGGGAGGTTGGGGGAGCCAGGTGGTGGGTATTAATGAGGGCACATATTGCATGGAGCACTGGGTGTGGTGCAAAAACAGTGAATTCTGTTGCGCTGAAAATTATTAAAAAATGGAAAAAAATAAGGATATAGACCAATGTAACAGAATTATGAGCCCAGAAATAAACTCTTGTATATATGTTCAAGTAACATTTGATGAGGGATCCAAGAATACTCAATGGGGAAAGGACAGTCTCTTAAATCATGTTGGGAAAAGTGGATAATCACATGCAGAAGAATGATTTGACTCTTCTCTTATACCACTAAAATTCACTAGAAATGAGTTAAAGACTTAAACAATGGCAGAAACCATAGACCTCCTGAAAGAAAGCATAGGAAAAATAGCTCCTTAATATGGATCTTGGCTATGAGTTTTTGATAGGACACCAAAAGTTTAAATAACAAAAGCAAAAATAAAGAAATGGGACTATACCACACTAAAAAGCTTCTGTACAGCAAAAGAAACAATCCACAAACTAAAAAAGGCAACCTATGGATTGTGAGAAAATATTTGCAAACTATCTTTATAAGAGGTTAATAACCAAATTATATAAGGTACTCATACAACTCAATAGCAAAAAAAAAAAAAATCCAATTTAAAAATGGGCAGAGGATAAGACGACATTTTTCCAGAGAAGATGTACAAATAGTCAATGGGTACATGATAATATGCTTAAACAATGCAAATTAATCGGAGAATGTGAATCAGGGAAATGCAAATCAGAAGCAACGAGATATCTCCTCACACAAGTTAAAATGACTCTTTTCAAAAAGACAACAAATAGCAAGTGTTGGTGAGAATGTAGAGAAAAGAAAGGCCTTGTGAACTGTTGATGGGAACATAAACTGGTGCATCCACTATGGAAGACAGTATGGCGGTGTCTTAAAAAATTTATATAGCAACCCCACTGTGAGTAGGTATCTCAATGAAATGAAATCAGGAACTCAAAGAGATACGTGCACTCCTTTGTTCACTGAAGCAATATTACAATAGCCAAGTAACAGAATCAGCCTAAATGTCTCTCAACAAATGAATGGATAAAGAAGTTGCGTGCATATCAATGAAATGCGATTCAGACATGAAAAAGAAAGAAATCTTGACACTTGTGACAACACAGATAAACCTTGAGGATGATCTCATTTCTCTGTGAAACATAAAAAAGCCAAAGTCATACAAACAGAATGGAATGGTGTTTGCTAGGGACTGAGGGAGTGGGGAAAAGAGGAAGATGCTGGTCAAGAATATGGTATAAACTTGCAGTTTTAAGATGAATAAATTCAGGAGATCCAATGTACATCATGCTGACTACAGGTAGCAATACTATACTATATACTTGAAAGTTGCAAAAAGAGTAGTTCTCAACACACACACACACACACACACACACACACACACGGTAATTATGTGAAGAAACAACAGCATTAACTAACCCTACTGCAGTGATCATTGCACAACAGATACATTTATCAAGTCATCATGCTGTACACTTTAAACTTATCTCATGTTATATGTCAATCATATATTACTATAGCTTGGGGATAAAGCAGATTTTTGTTTTTGTTTTTAAACCTAAAGAAACAAAGGAGAAATAAAAAAGAACAAGAGACCAAAGTGTAGATTCTAGTATCAAAAACTACAGCAAACATTAAACACAGCCTAGCTTCTAGCCAGGTTAACACAAAGCCTCTCACTGAAGTTCCATTTACCTCAAGTACAATTTCCTAAACGATTACTGGTTGCTTTCAATAAAAAATTACAAGGAATGCCAAAAGCCAAGAAATGCACAGTCTGAAGAGACAAAACAGTCATCTAAACCAGATTCCAGTATCATAGAGACTGAGTTATTATACAGAGAACTTAAAATAACTATGATTAGTATGTTAAGGACTTAAATGGAGAGATACAATTGGACAGCATTAAAGACTAGGTGAGGAACATAACTATAGAAATGGAAACTCCAAGAAAACATCAAAAGCAATGAGGGTTTATGGGGGGGTGGGCTAAATGGATGATGGGTATTAGGGATGATGGGTATTAGGCACTTGATGTGATGAGCACTGGGTGTTATATGTAAGCAATGAATCACTAAATTCTATGCCTGGAATCAATTTTACCATAATTTTAACTAGCATTTAAATAAAAACTTGAAAAAAAATAAAAAATGAAGTGCCATAAACATAAGAAATCAAAAACACTTTTAAAAATGAAGAATACCTTTGTTTGGAGCTCATCAATAGGCATGGCCACAGCAGGTCAGGTAAAACTTCCCAAAATGATATGCAAAGAGAAAAAAAAGTGTATTTAAGAGTAAAATAGAAAGAAACCTATATGAAGAGTGGGATAATAACAAAAGGTATAATATTCGTGCAATAGAAATATCAGAAGTGGAGGGGAAAATGAGAATAAAGATTCTGAGTACTAATGATGAATTTTCCAAAGTTAATTAAAGCCATCCATAGATTCAGGATGCTAACAGAATACCAACCAGGATAAATCCCAACAATCCTACATCTGGGAGTACCATATTTATACAGTAGTAAATCAAAGACAAGGAGAAAATCTTAAAAGAAAGCAGAGGAAAAAAATCACACTTCACCAGTTGTGGACTAAGGATAAAAATTACATTGGAATTAACATCACAAACCATGCAAAGAGAGAAGGGGGGTGTTGAGAGAAAGAGAGAGAGAGAGATGTTTATCTCTTAACGTTTCTCTTCTTGCGCCCTTCTAATCTATTCTTCATACTAAGAGAGTGACAATTTATTAAAGAGAATTTGGTTGTACCCTCCCCGAAAGCCCCCATTTTAATACCTTTCAATGGTGTAAGACTATTGTTTTGAGGCTAGGCTTCCTCGGTTCTTTGAGCACTGAACCTGATTTCTCCAGGAGCGCTTGGAATTACCTGTCTACCTGATATTTATGCTTTCATCACACATTATTTTTTTCTCAGAAGCATTTCTCATTCCTGTCAGAAGGCCCCCTTGCATATAAATCCTCACACCTCCCCATACACATGGCTTCAATGAGTTAATTCCTATTAATCCTTCCAACTCAGACCTACTTGCTCAGAGAAGTCTATTCTGCTTTTCCAAACTGCCTCAAATATTTTTGACAAAGGTTCTCATTAAATCATACCATTTCCTGTGGTGCCTGGATGGATCAGTCAGTTAAGCATCTGCCTTTAGCTCAGCCCATGATCTCAGGGTCCTGGGATTGAGCCCTGTGTCAGGCTCTCTGCTTGGCAGGGAGTCTGCTTCTCCTCCTGTCCTTCACCTCTCCCTTTCTCTCTCTAATAAATAAAATCTTTTTAAAATTTTTGTACCATTTCCTTCCAGCAGATAGAGTTTTGTTTCACCAATGTTCAAAACAAAAACAACAACAAAAAAAGAAGGCAGAAAAAGGAAGATAAAAAATAAATAAGTGAAATTAACTGAAAACTGTTAAAAATATGGCAGATGTTAATCTAAATATATCAATAAGGACTTTAAATGTGAATTCCTAAAGTGCATCAATTAAAAGGTACTGTCTGAGTTTATTAAAAATTGCAAGACCCAGCTCTATGTTACTATAAGAAACTAAATTAGTAAGGATAAAGTAAACAGCTATAACCTTATGGCAAAAAACATCAATTAATCCGAACTGTTGTAAACACCATCAATTAGTTTGATCTATTGAGTGGCTTCCTCCACTCAATATCATTGATATTTTCACCCCTCCCCAAAAGAAAGAAAGAAAGAGAAAAACTCCATCATAAATTTGACAATATATATATAGAATCTATGTGCAGAAAACTATAAAACTTTGATAGAAGATATTTTAAAAATCTAAGCAAATGAAAGGATGTTCCATGTTTATGGATAGGAAGACTTAATATTATTAAAATGTGAATACTTCCAATCTTGATTCATAGATTCATTGCAAGTCAATCAGAATCCCAGTAAGCAATTTTATGTTACTGACAAACTGAAACTAAAAGTTATATGGATTGGGAAAAGATACAGAAAAAGCAATATAATAACGAATAAATTCAGAGAACCAATACCACCCAACCACAAGATTTCTCACACCGCTGCAGAAGTCAACATAGTTTGATATTAGTTGAAGAACAGACTCAGAGAACACAGTGAAGGGCCCATATGCAAACAAAGGCAAAATAAACTATTGGGACTTCATCAAAATTAAAAGTTTCTGCACAGCAAAGGAAATAGTTGACAAAACTGAAAGGCAACCTATTGAATTGGAGAAGATACTTGCAAATGACATATCTGAGAAAGGGCTAGTATCCAAAATATATAAAGAACTTATAAAACTCAACACCCACCCCCAAAACCCAAATAATCCAGTTAAAAAAATGGCAGATGACAGGAATAGACATTTTTCCAAAGAGGACATACATATGGCCAACAAACACATGAGAAGTTGCTCACCATCACTCATCAGCAGGGAAATGCAAATCAAAACTAAAATGAACTATCACCTCACACCTGTCAGAATGACTAAAATCAACAATATAAGAAACAACAGATATTGGCTAGGATGTGGAGAAAAAGGAACTCTCATGCACTGTTGGTGGAAATGCAAATTGGTACAGCCACTGGTGGAAAAACATATGGAGGTTCTTCAAATGTTAAAAATAGAACTTCCTTTTATGGTCCAGCAATCACACTATGGGGTATTTACCTAAAGAATACCAAAACACATCATGTGCCCTCCTTAATACCTATCATCCAGTTACCCCATTCCCCTTCCCCCCTCCCCTCTGAAACCCTCAGTTTGTTTCCTGGAATCCAGAGTCTCTTATGGTTTGTTTCTCTCTCTGATTTCTTCCCATTCAGTTTTCTGTCCCTTCCCCTATGGTCCTCTGCTCTATTCCTTGATTTCCACATATGAGTGAAACCAAATGATAATTGTCTTTCTCTGTTTGACTTATTTCACTCAGTATAATACCCTCCAGTTCATCCATGTCAATGCAAATGGTAGGTATTCATCCTTTCTGATGGCTGAATAATATTCCATTTTATATATGAACCACATCTTCTTTATCCGTTTATCTACTGAAGCACGTCTTGTTTCCTACCACAGTTTGGCTATTGTGGATGTTGTTGCTATGAACACATGATGTGATGAGCGCTGGGTATTTTATGCAACTAATGAATTGTTGAGCACTACATCAAAAACTAATGATGTACTATATGTTGGCTAATTGAACACAGTGGAGAAAGAAACAAACAAAAACACATCCTTGTTCTGTTAAATAACAAAAATTCAACCAATGGGGGAAAAAAAAATTCCAAAACACTAATTCAAAGGAATACAAGCACTCCTATGTTTATAGTAGCATTATTTACAATAGCTAAATTATAAAGAGCCCAAATGTCCACCAACTGATGAATGGATAAAGATGTGAGATATATATAATATTCATATATGAAATGGAATATTAATTAGCCATGAAATGAAAAGTAAATCTTGCCATTTGCAATCACATAGATGCAGCTAGAGAGTATTATGCTAAGTGAAATAAATCATTCAGAGAAAGACAAACACTGTATGTGGAATTTAAGAAACAAAACAAATGAGCAAAGGGGAAAAAAAACAGAGAAAGAGATAAGCCAGAAACAGATGCTTAACTATAGAGAACAAACTGATGGTTACCAAAAGGGAGGTAGGTAGAGGGACTGGTGAAATAAGTGATGGGATTTAAGGAGTGCACCTGTTGTGATGATGACTGGTGATATGTGGAAGTGTGAAATCACTATCCTGTGCATGTGAAACTAATATTACAGTGTATGTTAACTGGAATTTAAATAAAAACTTAAAAAGCAAAATAAAAATAAAAATAAACCTACACAAGTATAGTCCACTGTTCTCTGACAAAAGACCAAAGGCAATTCAGTAAAGAAAGGATTATCTTTGCAACAAATGAAACTTGAACAGTTGGACATACATGCAAAAGCTCTTCTCAACAAATTTAAGTCAAAATATTTAATATTTAAAATATTTAATATTTAACAACTAATTATAAAAAATATAAAATTTTAAAAAAATATAAATTTCTAGAAGAAAACATGACAAAGTATAGGTGGCCATGACTTTTGCAATGACTTTTTATATATAACAACAAAAGCACATTTCAGGGAGAAAAAATTGATAAAATTGGATTTAGTAAAATTAAAAACTTCAGATCTGTGAGAAACTTTTAAGAGAATGAAAAAACAAGCCACACTGTGCAAAAACATTTGCAAAACACCTCTAATAAAGGATTTGAAATTTAAAAACTATTCTTACTTAAGTTGTACTTAAAATTTGCAAAGCACTCTTAAAACTCAATAATGAGAAACAACTCAATTGAAAATGATCAAATGATTTGAGCAGACACCTCACCAGTAAAGATACACAGATGTAAAATAAGTATTGACAAGATAAGCAATATTACTGTCATTAGGTAGTTGCTAATTAAAGCAACAGGATACCACAACACAACTACTAGACTGGCTAAAATCCAGAACACTAAAATACTAAATTCTGATGAAGATATATAACAAGAACTCTTATTCCTTCCTGGTGGAAATTCAAAATGGTACAACCATTTTAAAAGACACTCTGGCAATTACTTTCACATCTCAACTTCATTTTAACAGATGATCCAGAAATCATATCCCTAAGTATTTATGCAACTAATTATAAAACTTAGGTCCACAGGAAAACCCAAATCCAAATGTTTGTAGTTGCTTTATTCATAGTCAACCCAAATTGGAAACAACCAAAATGGCATTCAAAAAATGAATGGATAAACTATGGTACTACACTATACCCTGGAATATTATTCAGCAATAATAAGAAATGAACTATCAAACTATGAAAAGACTTGGAGAAACATTATATATTGCTAAGTGAAACAAATCAGTCTGCACAATTACAACTATATGACATTCTAAAAAAGGCAAAATTATAAAGAAAGTAAAATATTAAAATATCAGTGGTTGCAATGGGATTGTGGACTAGGTTGGTATGAATAGGTGAACCACAGGCAATTTTAGGGCAGTAAAATTGTTCTGTATATTAATGTAATGATTAATATGCAACACTATATATTTGTCAAAAACTTTAGAAGTTAATAGCAAGCAAATTTACATACTATGGGTATGCAATTTAAGAGAAAAAATCATTTAGGGTATTATAGGATCCCCAGAAAGAATGCAGACTGTGATAAGAGAATCTAACTATTATATATGAATTAAACAATGACACTAAAGGAGTTAGAAGTATATCTAAGACTAAAGTCAAAGGGACTGCTCATAATTTCTGTCCTCTACTTGACAAATTTATTTTCTATTGAGGTACAGGTTAACAGTTCTGATACTACTCTCCAATTACTAATGGATATGCTGGACTTAACCAATTAGGTAAATGAATGGGTGACTATGAGAGTCGGGTTTCTCACTGTTGAGGTGGAAATTTATAGGTAAGCAAGTGAAAGATGTTAGAATGATCCATGTGGTAATGGATTATAGTTGGAGAATGTAAGAACTTGTTTTTAACTTAATATAGATATATATTATTAATAGAAATATTTATAGATATGTGTATATACACAGGTTTGCATACCCAGATATATTTCTTTGCTCTCTGTGCTGAAAGGGTCTAGAGGTTAGGACACCCCAGTAGCAATGCACACACCTAGGGCTCCTGTGGGAAAGGGCTAATTATAAGACTGTGCGGGAAACATCCAAGAGGAGTCTGGAGCATCTTACAGTACCATCAAGTAAGAAGTTGATCAAAAAATTTCAATGATGGGAGTATGGCAAAGGTACAAGGATCCAACTGAGAGTTTCCAATGGTTAAAGCTAAAGTAATCTGAGCAACAATTAATAAAGCAATGTTGGATTCTAACTCAAAGTATAAATACCTATGAGTTTATATCAGTAAAAACTGACTGAATAAAGGGGAGAAGAGAAAAATACCCCATGCTGATGAATTTCAAATAATTTATATAGAAACTCCATAGCATCCTTAAGGTGTAGCATAACTCCCCACTCTTATTTGTAGGCTGTATGTAGTTCCTTCCAAAGAGTAGAGTATGAAGTGGAGATGTGGGATAGTAACTTTGTAGTGGAGAAACCCAACACTCCCTGACTCAGTTAAACAAGGTCACTATTAGCATTAATAAATCATGTTGATTTGTGTACCCTTTCCATGAGTGACAAAATGGCGCCTTTCCTCTATAATTTTTGTCCCAAATTCACATCACCAGTCTAATCATGAGAAAACAGAAAAATTTCAATAGAGGAGCAGCTATAATATACCCAACCAATACTACCAGAAACTATCCAGGCCATCAAATGAAAAGAAATTCAGAAAAACTGTCACAGCCAAAAGGAACTTAAAAAAAGACGTATAATGAAAGGTAATGTTTTATCTTGAATGGGATCTTGGAATAAAACAAGGGGCATCAATAAAAACTAAGGGATTCTGTTAATGTAGTTAAAAATCATAAATATTAGCTCATTAATTGTAACAAATGAATTACACTAATTACTGTAAATAGGAGAAACTTGGATAAGTATACAGGCATTGTCTTTATACCTGCATAATTTTTCTATAAAGTAAAACTGTTAAAAAATAGTCTATTAAAAACATAAAGGGAAGCAGGACCGACCATTTGAGGAAAGACTCCGCAGCACTGCCAGAGTATAAAACAAAGAGCATCCTCCAAATTTTCCCAAGGGGTTTAAAACCATTTAATAGAATGACTGTGCCCTGGGGAGAAAGGGATGCTGAGACTTGTCAAAGATGGTTAGATCCTGACTTTGAATGGACACTAACTCCTGAGCACCAAAAATGGTACAGCAGCTTATCAGACAAAGTGTGTACTTTTGGAGTCAGGTGATTGATGGCATCTTGGTTCAAGATGAACTCATAGTGAGGTCAGAAAGTGACCCATCTTATGGTTATGTGCTGAATGTAGAGTTAAGATCGACATATTTCACAATTCTCAGAATTTCCATGTTGGCTCTCTGACCCATGGAGAAATGGACAATGTAATAGGAATGCCTAAGTGGAATCTTCTGGAATTTTTTCACTCTAGCTAAATATTGTAAACCAGAAGCATATCTCATTCCTATAGCACTGCAAAAATTAGTGCCACTGTCAAGGGACCTTAGGAAGCGTACAGTGATTTGGGTTAAATCTATGGGTAATATGCATAACTGCTTAGAATTTTAAGACGCTTGTGTTCAACGGACACAAATATTATGGAAGATAGGGACAATGCTTAACGTTCTAATGTGAAATTGTATGGGTTTAGAGATTCCGTGCTGGAGGGAACAAATATAAATGTAAAGTAACAAAGGGGGAAAAGTGACTGGAAAGATTTTTCAGAGACTAAGTAGGCTTTACCTGATGCATATTTTGAATGGCCACTATGTGTGGAAAGATCATAATGTGTTTGTCCTTTATAGGAGTCATCAGCTAACCTGTCCTGAACCCAGTTTTCATTGGCTGTGCTAGTTGGAAACTTTTACAATTGCATAAGCCCTCTTTGCTAGTAAATAGTAAGCAGTCTCTTAGTCCATTCGAGCTGCTATAACAGAATACCATAAACTGTATGGCTTACAAACAACAGAAATTGATTTCTCACAGTTCTGGAGGCTGGGAAGTCTTAGATCAAGACACCAACACATTCAGTGTCTGCTGAGAGACTCCTCCTGTTTCACAAAAGAGCCACTTTTTGTTGTAACCTCATATGACAGAAGAAATAAGGTTGCTCTCTGCGATTTCTTTATAAGGATACTAATGCCCTTCCTAATCACCTTCCAAAGTGACCTAATCACCACCCAAAATCTCCACCTCCAAGTACCCTTACACTGGGAATCAACATATTTAGGGGCAGGGAGAAGGCTAAAACATTTGGTCTACAGCAAACAGAATTCCACATAGGCCTTCAGCAGTTTCATATGTACTAACAAGTGGTATGATATTCGTAGGTCAGAGACAAAGGACCTTATTACTTACATTTGTATTTTTTCCCCTTGTGATGCAGACCAGCCCAGATGAATGCTGTATGTGTAATGGGTTTTCATAATAGTGGAGCAAGTCCAAGCTTAAGAAATTCCAGATTTTCGTAATAGGCTGCAAGAAAACGTGTTCTACCTTTGCGTTGGAAGAAGACATTATCTAAGAATATTTGATTGACAATTTACTCAAAAGGAACTTAAAAGCAGAAAGAAATGCAAGTGTACCTTGAGTTAAAAAAATTATCAATACTGAAAAGTTTGTGATATATACATACAGTGGACTATTCAACAATAAAAAGTAACAAAATACTGATATATGCAATAACATAAATGATTCTCATAGAATTTATGCTGGTAAAAGTATGTGAACATAAAATGTACAAACTGTTCGGGTGGCTACAGGGATAAGTAAATGGGGTTTATTTCAGTATGCAATTCCTTTTCCTCTTCCATAATTTATGGAGCTAGATGAGAGAGAAATTGATCACAGTGGGGAGAGCAAGAATGGGAATGCAGCTGAAAAACAGGCAGGTGATTTTAAAAAGTGGATATAGAAGTAAATAATTAATATACTTTTCCTGTCACAAACTCAAAAGCCAAACAGAGCCAAGTGTAACCTGTACCTTTCCCTTGCCATATTACTGACATTTCTTAACACTAAAGGTTAAATGGTACAACATTTCTGAAAAAATATTAATATAAATTCAAAGTTCTTTTTTTTTTTTTAAAGATTTTATTTATTTGTCAGAGAGAGAGGGAGAGAGAGCGAGCACAGGCAGACAGAATGGCAGGCAGAGGCAGAGGGAGAAGCAGGCTCCCTGCAGAGCAAGGAGCCCGATGTGGGACTCGATCCCAGGACGCTGGGATCATGACCTGAGCCGAAGGCAGCTGCTTAACCAACTGAGCCACCCAGGCGTCCCATATAAATTCAAAGTTCTTAATTGTTCACATTTTGAGCAAGCAATTTCCCTTCTGAAAATCTATTCTATCATTTTGCTGTATTTGTGAATAAAGATTTATGCACGGAACTGATCATCACAACTTTATTTATATGGTGAAAAATAAAACATAAAATTCCCAAAAAAGAAGGAAATACTAAATAAATTGCTATGTATCCAACCGATAGAATAATGTGCACCAGTTGAATAACTTTTATTAATCATTTTAGTAGCATATTGAACCGTTTGCAGTATAGCGGTAAGTGGGAAAAACATAAAATTAATGCTGAATTACATATTTAGCTTCATATATTTTCCAAAATAGTTTTGCCATAACTGAATTTTTAATAATAAATTTTAATATCCAAAAGGGATAAAATACCTAGGAATAAACTTAACTAAGAAGGTGAAAGATCTGTACACTAAAAACTATAAAGCACTGATGAATGAAATTGAAGATTAGATAAATGGAAAAATATTCCATGCCCATGGATTGGGAGAACAAATATTATTTAAATGTCCATACAACCCAAAGTTATTTACACATTTAATGCAATCCCTATCAAAATACCAAAAGCATTTTTCATAGTACTAGAAAAAACAATCCCAAAATACTTATGGAACTTCAAAAGACCCTAAAGAGCCAAGGTAATCTTGAAAAATAGCTAAACTGCAGCAATCGCAATCTGAAATTTCAAGTTAAATTACAAACCTGTAGTAATCAAAACAGTATGGTACTGGCACAAAAACAGGCACATAGATCAACAGAACAGAATAAAGAGCCCAGAAACAAATCCACAATTGTATGGTCAATTAATTTTTGACAAAGGAAGAAGAATATGCCATGGGAAAAAGACAATCTGTTCAACAAATGGTGTTGGGAAACCTGGACAGCTACATGCAAAAGAATGAAGCTGGACCACTTTCTTACACCATAACAAAAATAAACTCAAAATGGAATAAGGAACTAAATGTGAGACCTGAAACCATAAAAATTCTAAAAGACAGCACAGGCAGTAATTTCTCTGACACTGGGTGTGTAGCAACATTTTGCTAGGCATGTCTCTTGAGGCAAGGGCAACAAATGCAAAAGTAAACTATTGGAATTACATTAAAATAAAAACTTCTAAAAAATAAAATAAAATAAAAACTTCTCCACAACAATAGAAATAATCAACAAAGCAAAAGACAACATAGTGAACAGAAGAAGATGGCATATCCATCAGGGGTTAATAGCCAACATATATAAAGAAAGTACACAAATCAACAGACAAAAAATAAATAATCCAATTAAAAATGGGTGGAGGACATGAATAGAAATTTCTCCAAAGACAATATCCAGATGGCCAATGGACACATGAAAAGATGGTTAACAGCACTCATCATCATGGAAATGCAAATCAAAACCACAATGAGATATTACCTCACACCTGTTAGAATGGCTAAAATAAAAAACACAAGTATCATAAGTACTGGCTAGGATGTGGAGAAAAAGGAACCCTCGTGTGTGTTGGTAGGAATAGAAGCTGGTGCAGCCACTTTGGAAAACACAACAGAGGTGCCTCAGAAAGTTAAAATAAAATTACCATATGCTCCAGTAATTACACTACTGAGTATTTACCCAAGGAATATGAAACATGCAGCATTATTATAATAGGCAAATTATGGTAACAGCCCAAATGTCCATCAATAGATGAATGGGTAAAGAAGAAGTGGTGTACATACACTCACACACACCCACATATACACATAATAGGATATTAGTCATAAAAGAGAATGAAATCTTGGGATGCCTGGGTGGCTCAGTGGGTTAAGCCTCTGCCTTGGGATCAAGTCATGGTCTCAGGCTCCTGGAATCAAGCCCCACATCAGGCTCTCTGCTTAGCAGAGAGCCTGCTTCACCTCTCTCTCTCTGCCTGCCTCTCTGCCTATTTGTGATCTCTCTCTCTGTGTCAAATAAATAAAATCTTTGAAAAAAAGAGAATGAAATCTTGACACTTGCAACAACATGGATGCATCTAGAGGGTATAATGCTAAGCAAAATGAGTAAGTCAGAGAAAGACAAGTACTATAGGATTTCACTCATATGTAGAATTTAAGAAACAAAACAATCAAACAAAGAAAAAAAGAGATAAACCAAATAGTGGACTCTTAAATATAGAGAACATACTGGTGTTTGCCGGGAGGGGGGTGGATGTGGAGGCATGGGTAAAACAGGGGAAGGGGATTAAGGGTATACTGATGGTGATAAACAATGAGTAGTGCATAGTATTATTGAAGCACTTTATTATAAAACTGAAATTAATACAATACTGTATGCTAATTGTATTGGAATTGCAACTTAAAAATAAAAAAGACAGATTCCAAACTTAAAAATGTAAAATTTTGTGACATTATCCATTGTTTGAATGAAGTAAGATAATGAGTCTCAAAATGTCACAGCGGCATATAAAAGAAATTTAACTTTGAGGCTTATGTTTGCTTTTTTTAAGGATCAGTAACCTTATCTAAGTAGTAGTCTCTCCCAGCCAATAACAATGTGAATTTTTAAACAATATCTAAGTAGTTTTATGATAGGTCTCAGAAGACTGGCTTTGTAATATTTACCACTGTGGTAGCTAACACTTGGTGAACTGTGTTAATATCAAGAAAACAAATCCAAGAAGATAAAAATTTGTAAAAATTGTTTCTACAATGATGTCTATTCAAAATTACTATGTGTTGTAGATTAGTTATGAGTATTTCCCACAATTTTAATTTTATACACCTTAGCAGAAATGTCCTTATCATAACATAAGGACATCCACTTTTATTCCAATGTAACCATAAGCAAAGAACACATAAAAAGTATGAGTAATTCTGTTCAACAAGCTTTACTGTCCCAAAACACATATTCCATATTCTATAGAAATATAATTCCAAACATAGAACTTGTTTTATGCTCACACTATTTCTTATTAATACTCCTTCCCTGTCCATATACCCACCCCTTCTACCAACAACATGAAGAAAAATAAATTTTTCCAAACAGAAATATCATAGCTCTAGGAAAAAAAGTCCAAAATACCATTCTATTATCAATGTTCAGAATTTAGGGGAAAACAAAGCTTCTGGTTTATGAAAACATAGGGATGATGGAGTGTTTAAACAGCAGTCATACAAAATTTAAACAAGAGGAAAAAATGTAATAAACAGTTTAGTCTGTTAAGAAAAGGAGATGGAATCTTCTGTTTTTTATAGTAATATTTTCCTTTCTAAGCAATTAATTTATATATAAATTCTTTTTTTTTTCCCTTGGCTCCATGCCCAGTGTGGAGCCCAACACAGGGCTTGAACTCATGATCCTGAGATCAAGACCTGAGCCAAAATCAAAAGTTGAATGCTTAACTGATTCAGCCATCCAGGCACCCCTGTACTAAGTTCTTGAACATACTGAGACCATGTGGAAGATTCTAAAACAATTTTTTTCTAAGAGTTTCACCAGTGAAAGAATGGATTGGTACCTAGGATATCCATTAAAAGAAAAAGTATGAGAATTAAAGTGGTCAGACAGATGACTTTGTTCTTTCTTTTGGAGAAGAAAATTTGGGTTATACGAGGTATTGTGACATAGAAAAAGCATTATTATGGTTCAGACAAAATATGTCAGAAAAATTGGGGATTTTTAATGTAATCAATACATTGCAGAAGAGAATCAATAGTAAATTTGATAAAACAACTTATGAAGGGAGAGTATGCTTGCATAAAACTTGCACTTCCATTAGCAGAGATGAGTTACCATTACACATTTTCTAAAAACCTATCATGTCTAGATTCTTTTAAGAAAGTTACAAGTAAAGTATACAGCTATGGAAGCTACTTCAGATGTGGGTTGTTTTTTTGTTTTTTGTTTTTTAGAGAGGGAAGGGGGCAGCCTAGTGCAGAGCCTGGCATGGGGCTCAATCTCACAACCCTGAGATCATGACCTGAGCCAAAATCAAGAGTCAAATGCTTAACTGACTGACACACCCAGGCACCCCCAGATGTGATTTTTAAAATTTTTTTATTATATTATGTTAGTCACCATACATCATTAGTTGTTGATATAGTGTTCCATGATTCACTGTTTGTGTATAACACCCAGTGCTCCATGCCATGCGTGCCCTCCTCAATACTCATTACTGGGCTAACCATCCCCAGGCTAACCCATCCCCCTACTTCCCTTCCCTCAAAAACCCTCAGTTTGTTTCTCAAAGTCCACAGCCTCTCATGGTTCCTCTCCCTCTCTGACTTCCCCCCTTCATTTTTCCCTTCCTTCTCCTAATGTCCTCCATGCTATTCCTTATGTTCCACAAATAAGTGACACCATATGATAACTGACTCTCTCTGCTTGACTTATTTCACTCAGCATAATCTCCTCCAGTCTCATCCATGTTGATACAAAAGTTGGGTATTCATCTTTTCTAATGGCTGAGTAATATTTTGTATATACAGACCACATATTCTTTATCTATTCATCTGTTGAAGGGCATCTTGGGGCTGATATCCAAGACCTATAAAGAACTTCTCAAACTCAACATCCCCAAAATAAATACTCAGTCAGATGTGATTTTTTTAAGTACACTACTGCATTTTACACAAATTCCTGGAGAGAAAAGAACCTAATGTACTTGCCTCCCTAAGAACATAAGTAATATGGAAGTAGTTATAGCTGAGCCAGATTAAAAAAAAAAAAAAGACACTACTTACTTTCTTGCCCACACCTTCCAGATCTTATAATTATTTAAAGAGAGAGACCAAAAGCTACTTTCTGAGTCTTTCCTGGTGACCGCATGTGGAGGTGGTCTCTTCCTGAACCCCTTTCTTCCACCACAGCTTTCTGCTTTGATTTTCACTTTTGAGAATAAAGTGTGTTTCACAATAGACTACAGACTAAAAATTCCTTTAGTTGCATGGCCTATATGAAATCAGTATTTTTCACCCTTAGCAGAAGCATAGCACACTGACAGCAGCTAAGAACTCTACAAACAACCTTTGAGATAACATAATTTAGACAAGAGAATGAATAATATAAGGGAAAAAAAGATAAATAAAACCACATAAATAAAAAGCAAGAAAACTAAAGGGCAGGGAAAAGATCATTTAGAAGTAAACTTATGTATATACATATTCAGTGTCCTGCAAAGGAAAGTCACGTCTCCTTGTTCTCTTGAAACCATGACTCTAGGTTTCTAACCTGATGACCGTTAGCAATATTCTACGGAACCATCTAAGGACTGGTTGTTCAACTGCCCCATACACATTTACTCTGGAATAACTGTAAGATCAAGCGAAGAAAATGGTCGTATTAAGAGTGTTGCAGAAGAAACTTCTACAGATAGTGAAATATAGGACTACTGTCCACACATGTAGTGAGTGAATGAGTAAAGACACTAAAGTGACAAAGTTGAAAAGGAATGGTAGCAGCCTACTTATGACTTTTCTGTGGATCTGTCCTCTGAGTTTGTTCATCAATAAGACAGCTTAGTATATTTGAAAGATAAATAAAATTTCTGATAGGCCAATGGAACCTCAGATAGGAAGAAGCAAATTAATAGGATAATACAGTATATATTTACTTAATTATATAATATAGAACTATATTGTAAGAAATAATACATTATCTATAATTTTATCTAATATAAATGTCTTCTAATGTAAGCAAGGAAAAATCTATCTCTTCCTCTGTATTTTAATGATCCTTTCCCAGGCCTGCATTTGACACTATTTACACTGCCTTGTAATTCCTTCACATTCGGTCTCCCCTGTACATACTTATGTTTCTCCAGAATGGAAGGTGCAGGCAAGGACACTGCCTTGGAAATTAGTCAGTCCTGGGACACCTGGGTGGTTCAGTTGGTTAAGGGTCTCCCTTGGGCTCAGGTTATGATCTTAGGGCCCCGGGATCAAGTCCCTGAGTCCCATATTCATGCTCCTTTTCAGTGGGAAGCCAGCTTCTCCCTCTGCCTCTCTCCTTGTTGTGCTCTAACAAAAATAAATAAAATATTAAAAAAAAGAAAAGAAAAGAAATTGGTCATTCCTATGTTCAAAACCAGTCTCTGCCCTTCAGTTGTTTAACTTCTCTAAGATTTAACTACTTAAATTATAAAATTTAAAAATTGGACAGCTATACTTATTTTCTGGGTTTGCTGAAACATATAAAAGGTGCCTAGGACATAATTTCTTACTTAGTAGGCGCTTGTAAATAAAATGCCACTAAAAATAATACAAACACACAGTACTTAGGTATAAAGCTGAACACTAGGGTAATCCCTTTATGGGGAAAAATTGTAAAATATAAAACCCTAAAAAGGTCCTAAATACATGGAGAAACATAGCACTTTCATAAACAGAAAACACAGCATCATTAATGTATCAATTCTCAACTGCTATTTAGAAGCTTAAATAAAAGAAAGTAGCAATGAAACTCTGAAGGGGAGACAAAATGCAGGGGGAGAATAAAAGTAACTGATTTGCTATACATATATCATATACATATATCTATGATATATGCTATACATATATCAAGAATTTTTGCAAAGCCATGGTAACTACACTGTGGTATAGATACAGGGGGAGACAGTAGGACAGTATACACATGCATAATAAATGGAAATCTGATTACTGACCCAGCTACCACTGAAGACCAGTGGTACTTATTCAGTATATGGTGATATCTCAATTGACTGTAAGTACAGAAAAATAATAAATCCCTGCCTCACACCATATACCAATCACTTTCAATGAGACATATGTGAAAACTGGGAGCTTAAGAACTGAAGTCATATCAGCACAGAAAATTTGAAGAGAAAAAGATTCTCAATTTTTGACTTCCATATGTATTCTTTCATAAAACTACTCTAAGAATGCACTTGAGGTGAAGGCATCATTGTTAGTCTTTTTTTTTTTTTAAATGTCCTTTTCACTTTTGCCTTTTGCCTATTTGCAAAAGAGGGCCATACCTCTCACTCATTCAGAATTATTCTGTGGTGTAAAAATGCCCAAGTACCTGATAAAGGAAGATATTAAAATGCTGCCTTTATTGGACCAATATGCCAAAACCCAGACCTGAGGCTGTCTCATTTCCTCTTGTATACATATTCTTTCTGAGAAAAACGCTTAGCCTGAGAAATATAACATTTGTTCTATTTCAAAATATTCTTCATCAGGTTATTCTACACGGAGTACAGAACTGATAAAGTCCCAAATTATTCCCAGGTATTTCAAAATTATTGTCAAATATTTAATGCATCTCTCCCGGGGGGAAATTCTAGCAATACAGAGGAGAGGGTGAGAGGGAAGAAATGAATGAGAGTGAATGAAAACTTAAGAAAGTTTATTTATTTATTTTATCCAGACCACAAAATGATGCTAGGAATCTATTCATTTTAGAGCTGGAATTTAGAAGTTCAATGATTATGAAGGGGAAGCTTATTAACACATTTACATTACTTTCTAAAAGAAAATAAATCTCATATGGCTGATTTGCTTGACAAGGATTGACTTTGCCAATTAGGTTATATGACCATCATTTAAAATAAAATAAATGTGTTTAACTATGGCTCCATGACTTTTGCTCAAATATATTTAAAACATGAGATAAGAGAAAACCATTAATTAAAATTATATATTGCACTGATAAAAACAGAATTGATTTCAATATACATTTATTTTCTTCTAATAAACTTTTAGTATATCAGGTTAAACAGGTTGTCTCTAAATTGAGAAAGAATTAAAAGAAATAACTAATGGTCTTTTGAAAAGTCTTAGTAAAACCTTTTAGGTATAATTCCTAGATACAGTATGTGATTGATCTTCATGACTAGGTAACAAATCTTTTTGAAAGTTAGGTCATTTCCAATTTCTTGCTATCAATAAAACTGAAGGAGGAAGTAATCAAGTTGTCAGCTGATATAACATTAAAAATAGGTTTTACGAGAAACCACTATGTTATTTGGAACATAATTTGAAGAGTTTAAAGCACTGAGTAACAATGCTATTACAGAGCTTGTTTCCTTTGTATCTCTCCACTTAATACATAAATTTTCTCATCATTTACATCTATACTAAAGAAAACTAGGAAAAGATCTCATCTAGCAATTAGCAATAATTCATCAGGCATATATGAACTAATAGGAAAAAAAAGCCATCTCTATCTTATATAATTTATAGTTTATATTTTACTCCTTATCTGTAACAGTTACTCAGATAAATGTTTTTTGCTCATTCTTACACTCACACTTCATACTAATTCAAATGCAATGAAAAAAATGAATCATGTTTACATTTTCATTAGTTATATATATACATATATATATATAATAGGTAATTAAAATAATTTGAATCATAAAACATTAAATATTGAATACAAGGCAAAAAATATGAATGTTCAGTATGCTCTAATTGCTGATTTTTTTTTTAACTGGAAGACTGTGGTTATCAAATTGTCACAATATTTTGATTCACTGGATACTTTTTTTTTTTTTTTAAGAGAAAGAGAACATGCATGAGTGTGGAGGGGCAGAGGAAGACAGAGAGAATTTCAAGTAAGCTCCATGTCTGAGCAGAACCCAACACAGGGCTCTATCTCATGACTCTGAGATCATGACCTGAGGTGAAATGAAGAGCCAGAAGCTTAACCAACTGAGCTACCTAAGTGCCCCTGAGTATTGTTTTAAAATTGACATGAGTTCTCTGCTGAATGTCAAACCTGATAAAAATCCCCCTAGTTTTATTTTTGCAGCTAAACACAGTTGTGGAAATATCACACATGTCAAATTAGAACGTTCAAAACAGTATATAACTTTCAAGTTTTTTAGGGAATCTTTAAGAAAAATTTTGAAACTGTGACCACTTCCAAAAGATAATTCTATATAAATCAAGGAATTAAGTGTAAAAAGCAAATGTGTAATCTTCTAGAAACAAAAGCAGGAGAACATCTTTATAATTTAAGGAATAAAATGTTTTATATAAGCACAAAAAACAACTGGGAAAAGACTGGCCATTTGAAAACAAAAAAGTATGTATGAATTTCTATTAAAATGGAAATGACAAACCAAAAATTAAGAGAAAATAAACACAATATATATAACTAAAAACGCAAAAATACTCATAATAAATAAGGGACTTCTGTAAATCAATTCTAAAATTTCGACAAATTGGGAGTAATATAGATGGGGATGCACAAGTTGCCAATAAATATTTGACAATCTAACTTTGATCAGAAGATGAAAATTAAAGGCATTAAAATTACTTTGCAATCAGATTGGCAAAAATTAAGAAAACTAAATGGTAAGAATAGGAATTCATGATTACGTTTATTCAACTACTTTGGAAAACAATGTGGATTTTCTCACATCTTACAACCTAGCAATTCCACTCTAAAGAAATAACTGGCATATAGCCAACAAGAAACACATACAAGAGTATTTGTAATAGAAAAAATCTATCAAAAACAAACTAAGGTCCATCAACAGAAAAATAAATAGCCTTATATTCAAGCAATGGAATTATAAACAGCAGTTTGTTACAAGGGTAAATTCCAAGTGTTTTCACCATAAAAGACAGAAAGAAAGAAGGAAGGAAGGGGTAATTATGAGAGGTGATGGACATGTTAATTAGCTTACTGTGGTGATCTCTGCACATATACATGTATGTTGTACAATTCAAGTCTATGAATGTCAAACTATGAAGTTGTACATTTTAAGTATATATACAACTTTGATGTTTTAATTATACCTCAGTAAAGCTGAAGAAAACAGCACTAATAAAATGAATCAACTCCATAATTATATATCAACATAATGGATCTTATGATTTTTTAATTTTGAAGGAAAAGAACAAATAAAGCTATTTAAATACTGTATTTATATAAAATTCAAAATTAATGGAAAAATGAACACTGTATTCCTTAATCTTTCATATGTGTTTGTACCACAAAGAAAAGCAAGGAATATATCACAGGAAAAGAGCATGTGTTATGCTTTATTTTTTTTAAAAACTGTGTTGAGTGATATCATCAAGATGGTGTCACATGTTGCTCTGGACTCCAATCCTCCACTAAAGAAGACCAACTAGCAACTATACATGGACAAAACACCAGAATTAAAATCCTAGAACACAGGTGTGAGACGGAAACAATCCCCTGGCCAACAGAGACTAAGAAACAATCCCCTGGCCAACAGAGACTAAGAAGGACCACAATGGAAGGAGGGAATTGGGACACAGAGATACACACAGAATACAATGTGAAGGCACACAGGGACAAGATGGCCAGCTATAAGCCATAAAAAGAGGTCTGGGACAGATTCCCTTTCTCAGCCCTCAGATGTCAACCCTTCTGACACCTTATCTCAGACTTCTATTCTCCAGAACTGTGAAAAACCCTGCATATAATGTCCATGAGTGTTTATATTATTGCTGATCCTTCTACCATGTTAGACATATCATTTTAAAACATTCAATATTTCATGGAATATTTTCGATCAATTGTATATGGGAGGGGAAAAAAGAAGGAGAAAATATTCCTCCAGCCTGGACTCAAGGAAGTCCTATGTCAGCATTCCATGTTGACTCCAAAAAGCAAAATGGTTCTGAATCTGCAATTCTACAGTAGGACACTCAATGATATGTCATTGTTAGACAAAATGAGACATGCGAGCAAATAAAATCAGCCTCCAAAGGCTGAGGGAAATTTTTTAGCTCATTACTCCATCATTTTTGCGGAATATTTGTCAATGGATAACCTCCTTAACTAACAATCAAGAAGTAATTCAAAATAAGAAATAACTCTAAACATTTATAATGATGTTTCCTCATCTCTGAAGAACAAGCATCATGTATCATCTCAATGTGTTCATATTAAATCACAACCCGCATATATAAGTGAAGTTAAATAAATATTGATTCTTTACCTTTTTTCTGTGTATAGCCACCTACTATAAATATCTGTAAAAACTTTGTAAATTCTAAATGTAATTTTGTTCCCTCTTTCTCTAAGCCTACATCAACATCTTGGGCATCTACTTGAAAACCTACAAATTTAAATCCCTATATTGAACAAATAAAAATGCTTCCCCATAAAGTTCATACAAATTTTCCTTCACAATATGTATTAATTATATGTAGGTGATAGCATTTTTGTAGATGTAAGAGGTAGCTCTTATATCCATTCTTCAAGATTTGAAAAGCTTCTTAAAAGTTTATTTCAAAGACCTATAATCGTTTCTAACTGCTTGAGCATTGGTTCAGAGATAGTTCTCTTCTCTTCAAACAACTCCAACATTGATTTTGAAATAAAAGGTTCCCAATGGGATTCAGAAGGTTTTACAGTGACTCAGTGTGAAGCAATAAACCTGGACTTTTAGGAATTTGTTTTATAACCTTGAGGTGTCTTAGACATACACGCTTGTAACCCTGGTTGATAGACCCTGTTGACACTGAAGCACTCAATTTGTTCTATCTTTTTTCTTTAGGGGACCAAGCTGATTCATCCTGAGAAACAAGTTTGATTTAGCTGGATCCTATTGTGCCTTACATTTACAGATCCAAACACACACACACAAACGCCTTTTAAATAATTGTGCCCTTCAGACAAATCCTCTTGGTCTCAATTGCTTTGACAATTTAAGCATATAATAAAATAATTAAACAATCATCAAGAATATTTTTAGTATTAAATTCATTTGAGGAATGTACAGCTATAAAATGTCTTCAAATGCTTATTTAAAATTGATACATTTTATATTTAAATTATTTGCATGTTATTTATGTCATGCTAAAGATAAATTTTTTAATTTTTTTTCTTTCTTTTAAATTTATTTTTTTTTCAGTGTTCTAAGATTCATTGTTTATGTACCACACCTACTGCTCCATCCAATACATGCCCTCCTTAATACCTATCACCAGGCTCATCCAACCCCATATGCCCCTCCCCTCAAAAACCCTCAGTTTGTTTCTCAGTGTTCATAGTCTCTCATGGTTTGTCTCTGCCTCTGATTCCCACAACTCACTTCTCCTCTCCTTCTCCCAATGTCCTCCATGTTATAAAAATAAAAATTTTAAAGTGTTGAAGATATTTTAAAAACACAGTAAAAAGAAAAAAATAAGATTTCCCTCATTATTCATTTGATGCAAAATTTATAAAGGAAAAAATGATTTTACAAGAAAGTCATCTAATAGTATTGTGTTAAACAAAAATACAGTAAAATTGATAAAATAGGCATATATGTTGACATATAAATATATGTATGATACATATTTTCTCTGCACCATTAGTTAGAAAATAAAAGATCCTATCTAGGTTTTATTATGAGATCTGTCACATTATTGTAAAAAGCAGTAACTAAGAAAAATAAAAAAGCAATGGGCAAGAAAGATATAAATAGACTTTTTTTGGTGATCAATGTAGATGCAACTGGAGGGTATTATATGCTAAGTGAAATAAGTCAATCAGAGAAAGACAATTATCATATGATCTTTTTCATATGAAGAATTTGAGAGGCAGGTCAGTGGGTTGTGGGGGGAAGGGAGGGGAAAAAATGAAACAAGATGGGACCGGGGAGAGAGACAAATCATAAGAGACTCTTAATCACAGGAAACAAACTGAGGTTTGCTGGAGGGGAAGAGTGGGAAAAGGGATAGGGTACTGGGTGATGGACACTGGGGAGGGGATGTGTTGTAGTGAGCACTGAGTATTATATAAGACTGATGAATCATAGGGCTGTACTTCTGAAACAAATAAAAATTATATGTTAATTAATTGAATTTAAATTAGAAAAGCACAGATAATAAATAAGTAAGAAGCAAGACTCGAATAACTGGACAGATATGATGGCAAAATACTAGATGTCTCGAAGTACAACTCCAACAAAACTTTGATCTACAAGTATAATAAATGAGTAACACCAAAAAACTCTGTAAAGAGATATAAAATATAGACAATTTTTTTAGAAAAAAACTACACTTAAAGATATATTATTCCAAATAAAGAAAATTAAAAAATGATGATTAAAGATCTCATGATACCATGATAAAAGATCTTATGAGAAATAGGCGGAAGACCTGAACAGACACCTTCTCCAAAGACATACAAATGGCTAACAGACACATGAAAAAATGTTCAACACAAGTTAGAATGGCCAAAATTAACAAGACAGAGAACCAACAAATGTTGGCAAGGATCTGGAGAAAGAGGAACACTCTTACACTGCTGGTGGGAATGGAAGCTGGTACAGACACTCTGGAAAACAGTGTGTAGGTTCCTCAAGAAGTTAAAAACAGAGCTTCCCTATGACCCTGCAATTGCACTACTGAGTATTTATCACAAAGATACAGATGTAGTGAAAAGAAGGGACACCTTCACCCCAATGTTCATAGCAGCAATGTCCACAAAAGCCAAACTGTGGAAGGAGCCAAGATGTCCTGAGATGAATGGATAAAGAAGATGTGGTCCATATACACAATGGAATACTATGCAGCCATCAGATGAAGGCCTACCATTTGCACTGGCATGGATGGAACTATGCTAAGTGAAATAAGTCAAACAATGAAAGACAATTATCATAAAGTCTCACAAATATGTGGAATATAATGAACAGCAGAGAAGACCATAGCAAAAGGGAGGGAAAACTGAACAGGAAGAAATCAGAGAGGGAGACAAACCATGAAAGACTCTGGACTCCAGGGAACAAATCGAGAGTTACAGAATGGAGGAGGGTGGGGGGATAACTGGGTGACGGGCATTAAGGCAGGCAGGTGATGTGATGAGCACTGGGTGTTATATGCAACTAATGAATCACTGAACTTTACATTGAAAACTAATGCTGTACTATATGTTGGCTAGCTGAACTTAATTTAAAAAAAAAAAAGATCTTACGAGGACAATATAATTACATAAAATGTACACAAAATTTCATGGGGTTATGGACGTTGCGGAGGGTATGTGCTATGGTGAGGGCTGTGAAGTGTGTAAACCTGGCGATTCACAGACCTGTACCCCTGGGGCTAATAATACATTATATGTTTATCAAAAAAATAAATTATTTTAAAAAATGTACACAAATTTTCAAAAAGAAAGCTTTATAATATGTAAAACAGATACAAACACTTTGAGGAATTGTAAAATCCAGCATCACTCAGAGAGATTTCAACACTATTCCCTCAATTATAATTACATGCTAAATACACAAGATATTGAAGATATGGGAGACTTGAACAACACAATAAACAAGTCTTATCCAGTGGCCATAAACAGAGCTAATTTCAGCCATCATCTCTAGGTAGGTTATACATTCCTCAGCTGTTCTGACTAAACTTACATTCTGGTTGGCTGGATCAACACACCATTGGTTTTCACATATTTTGTATATTGTCTCTGAGCAATATGTAAAACCCAATATATGAAGATTGTATTCTTTAATGAATATATAGAATGTCTAAAGTATCACCACATATATTAGGCCATTGAGATATCAACACATTTTATAGTATCAACTCATTAGTATTGTCAGACCATGTTCTCTTAATAAAATGCCATCAAATTAGAAATGAATTTGAAAAATAACACTGAGGGGCACCTGGGTGACTCAAGGGGTTTAAGCCTCTGCCTTTGGCTCAGGTCACAGTCCCAGGGTCTGGGATTGAGCTCCACATCGGTCTCTCTGCTCAGCAGGAGCCTGCTTCCCCCTCTCTCTCTGCCTGCTGCTCTGCCTACTTGTGATCTCTCTGTCAAAAAATAAAGTCTTTAAAAAAAAAGGAAAAATAACACTGAATAATTATGAAATGAAAATACTTCTAAATGTCTCATAAATTCAAAAATAAATCATAATTTTAATTTTAATTAAAGAGAGTTTTCAGTAAATGTGATAATTACTGACAATGAAAAAAAATTTGCAAATGGAAAACAGAGGCACAGGAACCAACACAGTCTTCAGAGATCAGAATATTTTTTTAAATATTACTTTGAGAAACTCTGGAAGGAAGAGAAGAAATTGCTCAGGAAAGGAGTAGAGCATGCATAAGACACATAGTGTAGAATATGTGGCAAGATATTTATTTACTTGTTTTTTATTTCTTTGTTTCCTGCTTTTTCTCATCCAATAGCAGTTATTTTATTGGGAAAGATTAGATTTTTTTAGTATTGGAAAAAAAAGTCTTTTTTTTTCTTTTCTTAGAAAGTCAAAAGAAACTTTTAAAAACCAGATTTTCAGATTATAAGACCCAGGCATTCAAAAGTAAAAATGGGTTCTTTATTCTAAAGTTTAACTCAAATGGTAAAAATTCAATGTGCAGAAGACTGAACTTATGCTTTTTTCTTAAGTCATGACTCAGGGGCTAAGTTCACTGACTATGTTGTTCAATTACCCAGAAGATGCCTGCAGTCTGGTCAAGGAGGACAGTTTGTGGACCTTACAACTGGATATCATAGCAAATACCATGGACAAGACAATAGTGATATATGCCTATTCTCAACAGATATAGCAAGCCACAGCAACAACAGATGCTGGGGAAGAAGATGAACCAGAAACTAAATAAATCTATTAAGATACATTGGAGAGGCTACCACTGGCCTCCATGACAATTCAGGGCTCTATAAGCCCTTCTAATGCCGCAAGGTTATAAACATTTTCCCTGCAGCTCAGAGAGAGGCATAAAAGGAACGATTATTAAGAGGGGACAGTATCTCTGATAGTAAGTTTAAATTTTAAATTGACTAAGATTAAATGCAATACTGATTGAGAAATTAACCTTAAGAGACTGTTTTAACTTGAATGGCATAGGGCTTCCTGAAAGAGGCCAGATTCTATTCTCCTCCATTGAGTGGAAATGAGAGTTTAGGAGCAAGTTGATTGCAATTACAGAAAAAAAAAAGTAAGAAAATCACAGTTCTGCACATCAGAGTAGTAGCATATAAATTTAAAACACATGGCTTATGTAAAAAGTAGAAAGTGAACACTTAGTGTAGAAACTTGCTTTTTGAGTTTAACTGAATGTGAGATTTGGTTAACAAATCAAGAAGGGGAGCTTAGATAAGCTAATCAGAGTAAATTATAAAAGATATGTTATATGGTAGAATGTAGATTTCATTCTTTGAGCAATGCAGAATCATTTAGGATTTTAAAGAGTGGAATAACCACATTATTTAAGAGTCAGGTTTATTGAGATATAATTTCCATAACACGTTTTATTTTTTGCTGTATGGTTGTATAAGTTTGGACAAATGGATAGAGTCAGACATACCAACAGTCAAAATACAGAAGAATTCCATCCCCCAAGAAGTCCCTTGTCCTCTCTTCCATCCCCAGGTCTTAGTGCTCTATGACCCATTTTCTGTAGTTATAATTTTGCCTTTTCCAAAATACCTTATTAACAGACTCACACACTATGTAGCCTATTTAATCAGGCTGCAGACTGACACATTCGAAATTCATCCATGCTGCTGTGAATCACTAGTCTATTTTCCCACCAAGTAACAATAGCATTGATACACCACCAGTGAAAGGCATTAGCTTGTTTCCAGTCTTTGCGATATAATGGATAGAACTATAAATACATATGTGAACCTAAGTTTTCATGTCTCTTGATTAAATATATAAGATTGGGATTGCTGGATCATATGTTAATTACATATTTAATAGCAACTGGCAAAATATTTTCCCAAGTGGCTGTACCATTTTGCATCTGTACCAGCAATCTAGGAGAGATCCAGTAGTCCTGGATCCAGTAGCCCTGGATCCATTGAATGTCTTTTTGATTTTAGGTATTCTAACAGGTATGTATAGGTATTTTATTGTGGTTTTAATCTGTGTTTTCTTACTGATATCGAGTATCTCTATTTTGTTGTTATTTTCCTTTCATGTATAGTGTCAATATTAACATTATTAATGTAGATGTAACATATAATGTTATTAATGTAACATATAATGTTATTATATGTCATCCATATACAGTTTTGAAGTGTCTTCCAACCTTCTGCATATTGTATTGGGCTATTTGCTTTTCCGGTTATTGAGTTTTTAGAGACTCTTATCTATCTATCTATCTATCTATATATATATATATATACACACCAGATGCAAATCCTTTCTCCTATTTGTCTTTAGCCAAAATCTTCTTCAAGTTTATGACTTGTCTTTTCAGATCAGATATGTGTGTTTGAAAGAGCCTGGTTTCAAGTTTTACAATCAACTAAAATGAACAAAATTGGAGGCAGGAAGACTATGTGGTTGCATTTAATTGGAAAAACTGAACAGAACATAATGATATTAAAGAGACAGAATCAATAGAAGCTGTTAATTTAGACTTCCCAGGAGATAGAGGAAGAATAAAAATATAAACTAAGCCCCTTCCCCAAGCAAATGGAAAGAAAATTTATGAATTTAATAAACATATTCCCAAAAGACATTTTTTTCATTTATTTATTCTATTTTCATTTTTAAAATGTGAGCTATTATGTGAGTATTCATTTACTAGTGTCTAACTTTATTTTTATCATCATGCTTGACAGAGTCAAATTTTGACATGCACCATGGTTATTGTCCTATTCTAGGATGTGAAAACGCCCCAGTCAATAAAATGTAATTTTTTTGATAGCCAGGCTTATTTGTGCATTTCACCTCATTGCACCAGTTCCAAGAAGAGTACTTAGCATATAGGAGGTACTATGTGATTAATGAAAAAAATTCCAATCTAGGATTAATGTCATGTATTGATAGGTTTACATACTCTTGACCATGTCCTGACTAACATTCTGATATCTATATCAAACCCAGCTAATTCCATGTACATCCCCTATCCTATTTCTTCAGCTTGGCTTAAATTTACACAATCCTTGTTTTTCTTTCCAATACCACTGGATCTATATAGTGTCCTAAACTAATACCCATTGCTTCTCCTAAAATTTGCTTTTATGGATGTTAAATACAATTATAAATCTATCCGAGGTGAATTTTTATCAGTTTCTATGTTAATAATTTCACCTAAAACAAACTTCATCTAGTATCCAAAAATCAACTCACTTTGGACAGAATGCAAACATCAAAAAAGAAAAACAAAGAGTAAATCTCTAAAACTGTTTAATGTATTACCATGTGTTTCTGTCTTATCAGAAAAAAAAAAGTCATATTTCATTCATGCCAAAGGAGCTTATGTTACAGGGTAAGAATTGTGACTTACTCTACATTTTAAAGAACTTGAAATCTATTTGCAATATTTTTTCACCAAATTATCAGAGCATACTCTATTTGAATGGTACATGTTTTTGAAAATTACATATAAAGAAGTTTTAAAACAGATCTGAAGTCATAAAAATATTCCCTGAAAACACTAAAATTTTAACTTAAGAACAATCAAGTGCTTATAGAAATTTCCCTAAATCTCTTAAGTTAGTTCTTTGGTCTTTTTGATCAAACTATAAATTATGATATTCAAGAACACATGGAAAAATCAAATTAGCCAAGTAAATTCAATGGAGATTAGGACATAAACATGCTTAATAAGTAGCACAGATTAAAACAAATGTGAGTATCTTAGAATCAGTGTATAATCACACTTTATTCTGTTTAGTCTTGTGTCTGTAGCCTAATCCATACTGTGAAATATTATTGACACATTTAACATTAAAAGAAAGAGGAAAACACATAAATATTCTGTTGAATTATTCCACTATTTTAACTTGATGGATTTGATAAATGTTTCCTGTTAAAACTGTAAAATTGTGTTTATTCAGCTTTCCAGTCAAAATAAATGTTGTTCTCAAACTTACAGGTTCAGTGAAGCTTAGGGAAATCAAACAAAATCCTGCCTCTTTCATAAATTATAAGCAAAATCTGTGAGGTAATGGAAACCGTATCTTATTTTGGAATGATTCGTGGTGGCAATGTGAAATGTCCATGCAAACAGAAGTTGAAAAAGAGCACAGTCTTATTTTCCTAAACTAGATGGGCCCTCTCAGGGTAAGGATAACAGAAAATAAATGAAAAATTATTCCCTATTTCTTCCAGTCAAACTAAGCATGACCAGAAAATTGTAAAGATGAATACAAGAGTACAATGGTACATCTGTCCTTATGCCCAATTACATGCATCATTTTATAGGAGGAAAACTAAAACCAACCTGTATTGACAGAGTATCAAAGTCAGGAGTGGAGCTATCTTTAATCATTTGTTCAAACCTTTTTCACATCATCTGCTAATACTTTGGAAGTGCATCTGCATTACATTGGTAAATTTTTTAGTTATAAAGATACAGTGACTTTTATCCTCAATATTCTAGAACACACCATAAAGAGCATGAACACCAGAGTTATTTATTTCTTAATATATTACCAGCCTCTGGAGCTGTATCTGGTGGATAGAAGGTGTTAAATAATCATGTGATAATGAATGAATGAGTTTCATCTTTGATTGAGGAACCTTAAAAAAACTCCCTATTTTTAAAATTATACATCATGTAATTGTCATTAATTAATTTACTATGTTAGGGTAAACTTTTTAGACTTTGATTGCTTTTTTATCGAAAAGGCAAAACTCAGGCACCTGGATGGCTCAGTTGGTTAAACCTCTGCTTTTGGCTCAGGTAATTATCCCAGAGTCCTGGGATTGATTCCCACATCAGGTTCTCTGCTCCACAAGGAGTCTGCTTTTCCCCCTACTCCTCCCCTCACTCATTCTCTCAATCTCTCCCTCAAATAAATAAAAAACTAAAAAAAAAGAAAAAGAAAAGGCAAAGCTCAGTTATCAGTGAAAATTCCCACTACTACCTGGCACAGCAAAAATACAAACCCCTAAGTATATTCACTTATATTCATTTCCATACCACATATGTAGCTATGCAAGTAGATTTTTTTTTAATTTTCAATAAAACTGTTTCAAAGTTTCACAAGATCATAATTATCTCTGATAAATTAGCAAGTAAAAGTAAGAACTGAAGCTGAATATTGAGCTAAATTCACTCCTGGTGCTGATTCTTACTAAAATGTCTAGCATGAATTAGAGGGAAAAAAGAGAACTATGAATAATTAATGTACTTTTTAATATAAACAATAGATATTTGAACAACTAACTAGAAAACAATATTTCATGGGCAAGAATGAAGAGACAAACCTGAAATTTGTACAGCTTAATTACTTTGTACCAATTGATTAATTTATGTAGATTAATTTGTGCTGCGTAATGTATCTGGGAGAAGAAAGGTAAGAGAGGGCTCCATGCAAAAGTTTGTGCCTTAGCAACATTGTAAAGATAAATAAAATAGAAACACAATATGATATTGTTAAATTTGGAAAATCAGGTATTATGCAATATTACTAGGAAATAAGGATTAGAAATGGAAGTAGTAAGAAACTGCCCTGGAGTCTAGGCAGTGGTAAGATAATGTAGAAAGTTATGTATCTCATTACAAAATATGGATTTTCAATATGGATATTTCATTTTCAAAAACTGAACATAAAAACAACTATATAGTATGCTAGAATGAGATGAATGCCATCAAACATGTTTTCATGAAAGGAGAGCAAGGGAAGTTAGATGTATTGATAACACTAATGGTTACAATGTCCATGCACAGATTAAAATTTTAAGAAGGCTGATTAAAGCAGGTTTTGTTGACAAGGTGACATTTGACCACTGATAGGAAGTAAGGTGGTTAGCTATGAAAACCTCTCCTGAAACAGTATTCCAGAAAGAGAGAAAGAACAAGTACATAGTGCAAAAAACACAAGTTCAAAATCTCTAAGGTCAGCACATGCCTGGTGTTATTAGCGATAGCAAGAAAGGTTGGGTAGCCAGAGCAAATTGAGTAGGGAGTACTAAGTAATCTGGTCTTACTGGGAACAAAGAAGCCAGATTGTGTGGGATCTTGTAAGCCATAGTAGGTATTTAGGAATTTATTCTAAATTAAATAAGGAACTACTATAGGTTTTAAGTAGAGAATATTTAGCTTTTGATTTAAAAGAATTGCTCTGATATGTTAAGACCCAACTATACAGAAGCAATTCTAAAAGCAGGGAGGCCAGTTAGGAAGTCTTTGCAGAAAATCAGGGGAGAAGATGGTCTCTTTGGACCAAGGAGTCAGCAGTGGATTTGGGAAGAAATATGCATATTCTGCTATATTCTGAAGGTAGAACCAGAAATATTTTCTTATAGATTTGAGATGGTATGTTAGGCACTAAAAAGAGTCCAATTTGAGTACAAGGTTTCTAAGCCCCTGCAAATGAATGCATGGAATTACCTCAATTTAGTATAAAATGTCTGGAAGTAGAATCCACTTTGAGTTAGAATATCAATGTGGGGCATTAGACGTAATTAGAAATGCCAAATAGGCACTTGAATATATATGCTGGAGGTCCACAGAGATCTGGACTGCAGATAGAAATTTCTGGGTTATTTGTATATGGATGATAAGGCTGATGATATTATCAAAGAAGTACACAAACATGTGACTAGTATCAAGGACTGAATACCGGGCACTTCAACATGAAGAGGTCAGGGAACAGAGGAAAATCCAGTAAACAGGTCTGAAATGGAGTAACAGGAAGAGAAACACAAGAGTGTGGTATTCTGGAAGTCAACTATAGAATGTGTATGAAGGAGAACAACGTGTTTAACTGGGCCAAATGTTGCTAATAGGTCATACTAGGTAAGGACTGGGCTCTGAGAGTTGGATTTAGCAGATGAAAGTTATTTGTCCCTCTGGCAATGCATGTATGTTGGAATCCCATGAGTGAAACAATACTGATTTGGATTTAAGAGAAAAAGAGAGGTTTCCCCTTCCCTTCCTGAACAATTCAAACCTGAGATCATTAGGAGGGGCTTGACAAGATAAGTGTCTACCTTGGTAGGAAGATAGTTAACATGGCTGAGATCAAGGGGGCAGATCCTGATCAGGGTGGAAGAGGTGTTACGTGGGAAAATGGTCTAGGGTACTAGAGCATGTGTAGAGTTTTGAGTACATCCTTGGGAAAAGGCATCCAGCACTGAGTGTCAGCCTAAAGGTGGAATGAGGAATACATTTATATGTGTAACAGCCGAGGGTGGGTGTTAAAGCCAAGGGGCATGAGGAGGGCACATATTCAGGGGAGGAACAATGATGGTTAGGAGAGATAAGACACATGCAAGGGGACTTCTAAAAACATATTTTAAGATACATGGGAATCACATTTCACACTATTAGGAAAAGGAGTAACAAATAACCCTAGAATAAACCCTGGTATTAGACTGAAATTGGAGGTATTAGTGTGAACTCACAGTTTTCAACAGCAACAGATATACAGAGAAATAAACAGGCATAAAAAGGTATACACACACACACACACACACACACACACACACACACACACACACTCTAGAAAAAGAAAAGCTAATAGAGCCTAAAACCAGCAGAAGGGAAATGATAAAGATTAGAGCAGAAATAAAGGATATAGAAAAAGAAAAAAAACAGATCAACAAAACTAAAAGCTGGTTCTCTGAATTAACAAAATTGATAAACCCCTAGCCAGACTTACCAAAAAGAAACTAGAAAGGACCTAAATAAAATCATGAATAAAAGAGGAGAGATCACAACCACCACCACAGAAATACAAACAATTATGAGAAAATATTATGAAAAATTATACACCAACAACCTGGGTAATCTGGAAGAAACGGACAAATTCCTAGAAACACACAATCTATTAAAGCTGAAGCAGGAAGAAATAGAAAATTTGAAAAGACCCATAACCACAAGGAAGTTGAACCAGTGATCAAAAATCCCCCAACAAACAAAAGGCCAGGGCTGTATTTGCCTCCCAGGGGGAATTCTACCAGACATTTAAAGAAGAGTTAATACCTATTCTTTTCAAATACTAAAATTTTTGTGGAAAAAAGATTCCAGATAGTCAAAACAATCTGAAAAAGAAAAGTAAAGCTGGAGGCACAATTCTGGACTTTAAACTATATGAAGACATAATAATTAAGACAGTACGGTACTCACACAAGAACAGACACATAGATCAATGGAAGAGAATAGAGAACCCAGAAATGGACTAACAATTATATGATCAATTAATAAACAAAGCAGGAAAGAATATCCAATGGAAAAAAGTTTCTTCAACAAATGGTGTTGGGAAAAGACAGCAACATGCAGAATAAAACTGGACCACTTTCTTACACCATACACAAAAATAAACTCAAAATGGATGAGACACCTAAATGTGAGGCAGGAATCCATTAAAATACTAGAGGAGAATATAGGCAGCAACCTTTTGACCTCAGTCATAGCAAATTATTACTAGACATGTGTGGGAGGTCAGGGAAACAAAGGCAAAAATCAACTATTTTTATCAAGATAAAAAGCTTCTGTGTAACAAAGGAAACAATTAACAAAACTAAAGGCAACTTACAGAATGGAAGAAGATATTCGCAAACGACATATGTGAGAAAGGATTATTAGCCAAATATATAAAGAACATTTCAAACTCAACAGTCCAAAAAAAAAATAATAATCCATTAAGAAACGGACAGAAGACATGATTAGACACATCTCCAAAGACAATATCCAGATGTCTAAGAGACACAGGAAAGATGGTCAAATCACTCATCATCAAAGAAATACAAATCAAAACCATGATGAGATACCATCTCACACCTGTCAGAATGGTTAAAATTAACAACACAAGAAATAACAGGTGTTGGTGAAGATGTAGAGAAGGGGAACCCTCTTGTCCTGTTGGTGGGAATGTAAACTGGGACAGCCACTCTGGAAAACAGTATGGAGGTTCCATACTGTTAAATGTTAAAACTAGAACTACTGTATAACCCAGCAAGTGCATTACTAGGTATTTATTCAAAGGATATAAAAATACAGATTCAAAGGGGGCACATACAACCCCAATGATTATAGCAGCATATCAACAATAGCCAAACTACAGAAAGAGCCCAAATGTCCTTGGGCTTACAAATGGATAAAGAAGATACAGTAGACACACACACACGCACACACACACACATACGAACATTACTCATCCATCAAAAAGAATGGTGTCTTGCCATTTGCAATGATGTGGATGAAGCTAGTGTGTGTTACATGAAGCAAAGTACATCAGAGAAAGACAAATACCATATGATTTCACTCATGTGGAATTTAAGAAATAAAACAGATGAACAGATGGGAAGAGAAAAAAAGGAAAAAAAAAAAAGAGGGAAGCAAACCATAAGAGACTCTTGACAACAGAGAACAAACTGAGGGATGATAAGAGGTGGGCAGGGGGTTAGGCTAGATGGGTGATGGGGACTAAGGAGGACACTTGTTGTGACAAGCACTGGGTGTTATATGTAAGTGGTGAATCACTAAATTCCACACCTGAAAACAATACTACACTGTATGTTAACTAACTAGAATTTCAATAAAAAATTAAAAAAAAAAAAAACAAACAACAACCCAGAGTTATCACTTCCACAGTGGAAGAAACTAACTTAGAGGAATGCAACTGGAAACTAACCATGAGAAACCTCACACAAGCGCAAGCTGAAAAACATTCTTTAAAACTAGTGTATGTATTTGCAAGTGTCTGGGTTGTAAAAGTTAAAGAAAGACTGAAGAAAACTAGAGACATGACCACCCAGTAATGCCTCGCAGTTCTGAATTAGGTGCTTTTGCTATAAGGGTACTTTGAAATTACTGGTAGAACTTGAATGGGATCTGAAGATTAGAGGGTCATAATGCACCATGATTTTCATGGTTGTACTGCAGTTATGCATAAAAATATCCTGGTCTGTAAGGAGGACATATTAAACTATATGGAGGTGATAGTGTATCCTATCAGCTACTTACTATCGAATGGGTCTGGGGGGGGGGGGAAGTTTTCTGTATTACACCTGCAACTGGGTGATAAGTTTAAAATTCTCTCAAATAAAAATAGAAATAAAAAATGAAAAGAAGAAATTAGAAATAGTGAGTATAGATACTTATTGAGAGAGTTTCAACCTGCATATAAAAATAAGGACAATCATCCTGGGGGTAAAGATAATAAAGCTCATTCACGATGATGTTGAAGACCAGGTGGGGATGTCTGAGGTATTTTAGGAGCGATCTCTAGATTAAAAGATTACTTTTAATTACTCTAGATCTAGATCTCTAGATTAAAACATTACTTTTAATTACTCTAGAAAAAAAGATTACTCTATTTTCCTGACTTCACAAAAATAGAAATAAAAAATGAAGTCAGGAAAATAGAATAATTAGAAATATAGAATGGGTCTGAGTAATCTTATTGATGACTCTGACTTGTCAAGAAAAAATTATAATGTATTGATTTTCTAAGGTAGGTGTACATAAGAGTAAGACAGTAGTAGAGAGTTCCAGGTCTATGTCATGTTTCTGATTTTTAATCCTGGCTTCACCCATCTAGGTGTGATCGATGACAAGTTTCATAACCAGCCTATGCTCCAGTTTTTACATCAGTAAAACAGAGATAAGAATAATCTGAGTTTTTTGAAGATGATATTAGTTAATTGTAAGCAAAACCTTTAGGTTCTGTAACTGACATGGTGTGAGCCCTCAGTGTTATCTTTACCATAGTTGTTATTCCTCTAATTATCAAAACTAACAAAAATCCTCTTCTTGCAATTAATGAATCAATTTTAAAATATACTTTGTAATAAAACAGTATCAGAAATTATATAAGATCAAATTGGTTATTTTTTCTATCTATCTGCAACTCCTTAGAGAAATATGGTGTTATATCTCTGTACAGAAATACAGCCGGTAGGTCTTGTTTGCTTAAAATGAAAATGAGCAAGCATATGATAATAAAAAAGGATTGTTTCTTCCATCTATTTCAGTAAGCTTCTGCTGAAGAAATTGATGGAAAAAGTACTTCATTTTTGGGATCTGAGCAGTAATCATGACAAGTGTATCTTCAAGTAAGCACAGGAGTATGAAGATCTCCAGATGTATTCCCACCAGCACATCACAGACAGTTTAAATACTGGGAAATTTGAGAGGACTACAGCCTTAATTTGAACGAACAACAGCCAAGAATTATAACAGTACATACCACATAAACATGGTGATTGATTTTGCTTTCCATTTGTGTTGGTTTAATTTTGGAAACATATATGTATTTTACTGATAAAATGTCTATTTCCATATATTAGCTGTATTTCCTAAATTTATCAGTACTATTTGAAGTCGTCACCAGCATTCATTTCAGTGCACATGAAATTTTTATTTAAATAAGAAAAATTTTCTGAATTCTTACATTTTCTGTATTTCAAAGTATTAGTATACAATGAATATTCATATTTCAATTTTCTTTTCATATAACATCAACCATATGTAACATGCTAAATCGATATGATTTTTCTTTGAAAATATATTTTAACCAAATGAGGAAAATGATAATTAACAGTAATTAATACAGTTCTGATTATAAAGCAAAATCTAAAAAATATGCATTAGTTTACTTTTCTACATAGATCATATGTAAAATAAATGAGTTGCATTTTCTGGAGAATGCCTTAGAACTTTGAGATTCTACTTCCAGCCAACTTGCAATAGAAGACAAACTTGCTCTCCTACCAACAACAGCAACAAAACCAGACAAAAATATATGAAATAGTGGTTTTCAGGACAGCAGACAACAGGCAATGAATGACACTAATCCTTAACAGATAGAGAACAAATGAGGTTAGTTCGACTGTTGCCCCAGTTCACAGATTTTAGAGAATTTTAAGGCAGCAAGGAAAGAAAAGAAAGGCAACAAAAAATATTTGAATAGTGATCAAAACATTTCAAATTGATGCAAACTACCACCTCATAGATCCAAAAATCTTAATGGATTCTAAACTCAAGAAATACCAAGAAAATGATACCAACATACACTGTAGCCAAATTTCTCAAAATAAAATGATAAGGTCTTGAAATCAGGCAGAAAGAAAAAGGCATGTTACTTATATAGAACAAATTTAAGAATAATAGCAGATTTCTCACTGGAAACAATGCAAGTGAGAAGACAGTATATTAAAATTTCTAAAGTCCTGAAAGAAAAAAATTTTCAACATATAATTTCTCCATTCAGAAAAAAAAATGTATTTCAAAAAAATGAAAGCAGAAATTTTTTCAAATGTAAAAAAGCTGACAGAATTTATTTCTAACAGATCTGCACTACAAAAAATCTTAAAAGAAATCCTTTACGTAGAAGAAAAATGACACCAAATGGAAATAGGAATCTTCACAAAAGAAGAGAATTCACTAGAAATGTTACCTGTAAGGTTATGGTTCTATATGGTTAAATCTTGGTTAAATTTATCATTAAATTTTAGGTTTCTTATTTATATTTCTTTTAAATATGACTATATAAACAAATGTTATGCATTGTACAATATATGTAAAAATAAAACATGAAAACAATTGCACAGGGATTGAGAAAATATGAATGGAATTGTGTTTGATGTGAGGTGGAAGACAAAACTTACTTTTCTTTCTATATAGATATTTATTTGTTCAAAGCATCACTTACTGAAAGAGTATTGATTGAATTACTTTGGTAGTTTTTCAGATGTAATGTAAATTTATGAATTAGACCAGGGATAGATGATGTCTTAATAATGTTGAGTAACCTTATACAACATGTTGGTACGCTTTTCCCTTTATGGCCAATTTTATATTTGCTTACATAGGGCATATATGTTAGATTTATTCCCATGTAATATAACTTTGTTTTGCTGTTGTGAAAATGTCTTATCATCTTGTGGTATTTTCTATCAGGTTGATAGTAAACATGAAACCAACTGCTACCTATACATAAAATTTTATGCCACTGTACATATGCCGTTCAATTATTCTTTGTACCATTTTTAAGACAAATCTCTCTCTCTCTGGGGTTTGCTACATAAATGATTCTATCTTTGGCAATTTTCCTCTATTTATTCCCATTTTAATACTTCATTTTACTTCTTTGCTTAACTAAATGTTAATATTTTCAGTTGAATTGTTAGTAGTTTCGATAGAGACAGAAGGTACTTTTCTTAACTTTAAAGTGAAAGGCAATTTTTTGAAGTAAATGTTCTAGTTTTGAAAGACAAAAGAAAAATGAAGTGAGTGACAGACTTTTCCCCCATTAAAAATTTTCTGAGATGGGTAAGTAAATATCAACATATAGTTGATGCCTTTTTTTTTAATCAAGAATAAATACTGAATTTTTAAACACACTTTTCAGCATCTATGGATATAATCATGTGATTTTATTTTCTCCTTAGAATTCATTGGTATGGAATGGAACAGAAAGTATTATTTTCTTACTATGGACAAAGCCCACTCTATATTTCCAAAATAAAAGATTGACACACAAAATATAATAATTTTAGCTTTCTCTTATTTTGAAAATATTTAGAAAAAAATTTTGTTTCCCTAAGTGGACACAAAATGTTACATTACTTTCAGGTGTAAGACACAGTGATTAACTTCTCTATACATTATGCTATGCTCACCACAAGTGTTGCTACCATCTGTCACCAAGCAATATTGTAACAGTATCACTGGCTATATTCCTGATGCTACTCCCTTTATTCCTCTGACTTATTCATTCCATAACTGGAAACCTGTATCTTTCACTTCCCTCACCCATTTTGACCTCCCCCTTTACCCCCTTCCCATCTGGCAACCATCAGTTTGTTAGGTCTGATTTTGCTTTTTCTTTATTCATTTATTTTCTTTTTTAGATTCCACATGAATGAAATCATTTAGTATTTGTCTTTCTCAGTCTGACATATTGTTTCTCCCTTTGTTTCACCCATTCCCCGCCTACTTCCAGAGTTGTTTTTGAAAATTATTTTCCATAATATTTAAACTGGTGATATGTATTCTATATACTAAAGATATATTTATGATTTTTCATATGAGTTTTTTTTTCCCCCAAACATGTTTTTTAGATGGCCAAGATATGCTGGAACTTTCACAATCTGGAAAGGCCACCACCATGCTCTGGCACTGACTAAAGCATGCTTTGTAGAGGAAAAGACATAAGCTTGATGTTTCTGAAGGAATCAAATTTTGGTTCCACTCTTTTATAAATAAGTAAATGAGGGCCGTTAACTTAATCACTATAAGCTGCAATTTCCTAAGGTAGTAACAAGAGAAGCAAATACATTATGTTATTATTATAGTCGCCTCATTACTATGGTCATTTTAGTTCATCCCTTTAAGTCTGCCTTCAAATATTCAAGTCTGCATTTTGCATTTTAAAAAATTTTCTGTTCTTCTTTCTTATAAAATCCTATGACAGACTTTTGACAGAAAGTGCTTTCACAAAAACTGACAAACTGTGTCTAAATAGAAAGTTCACAGTTACAACATCTGGCTTTGTTTGTATTTCGTTGAGCTAAGTGGGAAGACTCAACCACCCAAGGGGTTGTCTGCCTAGTCAGCAGGACAGCAGGAGCCAAAGGCAGAGAGAGGAAGGCAAGGAGTGAAGGAAGAGACATCCTGTCAATCAGAGCATTGCACTGGAGAACAAGGACCTGGAAAGAAAGTGACTGTAGCAACAGGACAACATGAGGAAGTCTGGCACAGGTAGGCTTCCCTGGTACTTTCTGTACTGAGAGAGAGAAGTCAGGGGCATTACACTTTTTGGTTTTCTTTAAAATCCTCTAAAACTGCATATACACACACACACACACACACACACAC